>NW_008360320.1:6628423-6645509 GCF_000622305.1 Nannospalax galili
CGCTTTATTGAACTGCAAGCTTTCCTTATATACAGTTTGTATTTAGAAGGTGTTGAAGAAGTTGGTCAAAAGGTTACAGCATTTTTATGGGTAGGGACTGAGCAATTCAGCAACGTGACTGACCACCAGGTGTTCCAAGAGATTACTGCATGACTTATCTTTCCGAGAACTGTTTGCAAGGGGAAGAGAAAGATAACCTTGCCATAAATTCTTTCTCAAGGTTACTAGTGCAGGCAGAATGTCCTGCTTAAGTCAACTGTTTGTAGAGCCATATTATATTTTTGGTAATGAATGTTGTTTCTCCAACTCCCGACAGAGGAACAAAGTCTTTACATACATTCTAGGACCCAGTGTAAGATGATTCAGTTAGAGAAGAAATAAAAAGATATTTGTGTCTGGGTGTTTTGCCTGCAGGTATGTATGGTGCAGCACATATGTACCTGGTACTTATGGAGGGCAAAAGAGGTCACAGAGGCAAAATTGGTTGTTAGCCACCATGCGAATGCAAATCCTCTGCAAAAGCAGCAAGTGATCTTAATGGCTGAGCCATCTCTCTAGCGCTATAGAGAGGAAATATAAGTAATTATACACGGTGAAGTTCTGAGTTGACATTCCTCTGTGGTGACTGCCAGAGACTGATATTCTAAAATAGATTTTGACATTGAGAGTTCTTTAATTAGTCATTTTACTCTGTATAAAATCTACTCAAAATTTGATATTGTTTTGACACTATAGGACTCTTGATCATGGACTTTGGTTACCTCAGGCCTGGGAACTCTTTCTACCAGAAAGACTACCAGACTCTTCCTACTTCTTCTACATATAGCTTTGAAGAATTACAAAACAGAAAATTCTGGGTTTGCTATGTTTTATGTCTTACCTGGACAGAATCAGGAGATATAAGAAATAATTTGCAATGCTAAAATAAATTAAATCAAGGGAATTAAGGTATTTGCTAAGTAGCTTATTAATGGCAGACATAGATAGAAACCTTAAGACACTACTTCCAGCAATTCTCACTTTTATCAAAGGAGGATAAAAAATGCAGAGAAATCACTTTTTGAGCATTTCCCCATCAATGCTTCCAAAAAGGATCAAGATTCACATTGGAGGCTTGTCCCCAGGACCATTTTCCTGCCGATACATTCGGTGGTCCAGGGCCATACCCATCACATTACATTGTAAGCAAAAAATTAGCAACCAACATCTCCTTTAATATTGTCATGCTGAATTTTACACAAATTAAGATCATGAAATATGCCCAGCACCTGTGATTTTTAATCACTTCACACCCTTTTACTCTTTCAAGGAATGTTTGAAGAAAAGGAAAGGAGAAGCAGAGGTGTAGAACCTTTAACAAATATACTGATATCATCAGTGAAATAGTGTTCAGACCATGCAGTTATTTTTGCAATACATTTGTAAGAAGGAAGAAAAAAAAATCAAGAATCTACATGAAGCATCTGTTCATTTAAATAAATATACATATCTGTATATGTATTTATACAAAATGTGTAATAACAACACAAACTATAGGAATTATATACATTATAATCACAAATTACAAACATTCAACCTATTATTCGGCCTTTGTTTGAATGTACTGTATTAGTACAGTGCTTCCCTTGTGCAGAGAAGGGAGCAGAGAAACTTCCATTTATAAGAATCTGGAATTTCAGACATGACATTATGTTCTCGGAAGGGAGAGCAAGATGTACACATATAGGTTCTCAATAAGCATTTGATTACTGAATGTGCCAAAAAAATCTTAGCACTGAGTTTGAGCAGTAATTTATTTTTCCAACATTTTAGCTTCATCATTTTCCACCCTAACATCATTTTAGTACTCAGGGAGACTATACACCTAAATACCTAGAGAAGTTATACTCTTCATTAGCAAATTTATTAACAGAATAAGGAGACACTATGATGTCACATAAAGTATCACAAGGAGGGGACACGGTTAGTAAGAAATAAATGAATTCTAAGAGAAATTAAACTTCGTTCATCAGGTAGCCTAGTTTCAGGATTGAAATAATCAAATCCCTATTTGTAAACTCTCATTGAAAAAAATAAAAACCCTAACTAAATTATTACATGGCTTACTTTAAATTTCTAGACTGAAGAAATGATATAATACTTCAGTTTTTCAATCTTACATTGTAGTACCGTCAATCCTTAGGACTATGCCCAGTGTGTCCTCCAGAGATCCAGTGAGCGAATTTTTTCCTTGAACCCATGTATCAGGAATTAGAATGTAAAAAGAAAGTGGAGGAGGCCTGGGGGTGGAATCATAAGAATGACTCAGATAGGCAAACCTTAAAAGTCACTGCACAGGAAACAATTAAGTCACAGAACTTGGTGTTTGTGCAATCCATTCTGTGGGTGTAGAAGAAAAAGAATATTTTCTTGGTCAGAAATCATACTGAATAAGCTTGTGAAAACCAGTTGTTGCTCTGATAGTAAAGCAATTGATCTTCTTTGGGGTCCCAAGTTTGTTTTTATTAATTTTTGATTTTTTAATGTTGTAGTTAACTTTTACTTTTTAACTCAGATTAAGAAATAATAAACAAGTTAAGAAAATACATTTTGCGTTTGATATCCCTAGTATTGAATTTATTACTGAATTTTCATTGCTTTGATTTTTTTGGGGGGGGATTGTTTGTTAGTTTTCCTTTTTGTGAAATGGTCTCACTATGTAGCCCTGGCTGGCCTGGAATTCACAGAGATCTGCATGCCTCTGCTTCCTGAGTTCTGGGATTAATGGTGTGTGACCATGCCTAATCAGTTCTCATTTCTTATCCCATGGGTGGACAGATTACTGTGTAGTTTCTCTTTTCCATTCTTCTTCTTTTTTTTTTAATTTCTACTCACAAGAGGAAAAAAAATCAGAAGCAATTATCTTATTGAGTATTGCACTGAATGCCATTACAAATTCCCAAACTAATTTGAAAAAGTTTAACTATTCATTTTCCACCTTTGTGGATCTGTCTGTTGACTACATTACTTTCAGAATGCTGAGAAAAAAATTTTCCTAAAATTACCTATGAAGCTAGACACTGGGAGACTTAGTGATTACCCACATATTTTCCTTTAAAATCTATCTGTTCGTTCCTAAATAATAATTTTTAAAACCAATATTTAAAACCATTAAATATGTGGTTAACAGAAAGTTTTGTGTTAAGAAAATATTTTACTACAATTGAAGCATACACACACACATTATATATATATATATATATACATATACATATATATATATGTATATATATATCTTGCTTTACTTCCAATTTCTCAATCACTTTGCATCAGTGAAAATCCTGTCTACAAACATATGCTATCCCCTGTAATTATAGCATGCTGTATTTCTATTATGGACATTTGAAAATAGTAAGGAAGAAATATCCCCTAATCCTACTGGTGATATCATTATTTCCTGATTTGATATGTTTATTTTAATTGTTATATTTTTGTCATTGGTGTAAGTTGTGTGTATATGCATGTAAGATGTGTGTGATATGCATGAGCATGGCCGTGTTTACAGGTGGGTACGGCTGCAACTGAGCAGAGACCAGAGTTGGGTTTCATTTGTCCTCCATCATTGCCCTCCTGTTCCTTTTTGAGGCAAGATGTCTCCATGAACCTGGAGTCTCTTTTCTTTTGTTACTTGTTTGTTGCTGTTGTTGCTTTTGTTGCTGTTCTTTCCTAGGCCAGAAATAAACAAACCCTAACTAGCTTCCTGTCTCTGCACCTTGAGATGCTAGAGTTACAGGCCTGAGTAGAACTTCTAGCTTGTTACAAGGGTCCTGGGATCCAGACTCCTTTCTTCATGTTTAGTCTTAAGCACTCTTAACCACTGAACCAGCTCCTTGAGGGAAGAGTTAGGGGATCATAAGCTGAGCTTGGAAAGAACAGCCTTGGTTGAAAAGGACTACTTCTGGTTCCTAGAGCTCCTTCTGTTCCTGTCCCCTCTTACTTGGTTATTTATCTATGAATATCTGACTAATATTCCAACTTCAATTAAAAATTTGTTTGGAAAATTATTGAATCAAAATGCTATTTTTGTATACTAGTTTGCTTTTGTGTTTTGTTTGTTTCTTTTAGACAGGGTCCCTCTTCATAGTTACACCTGGCCTAGAACTCATCCAGCTGGTGTCAGAATCGTAGAGATCCATCTGCCCTCTGACTGGTGCATCCAGGGATTAAAGGCATGTACCATCATGCATTTTTTTTTCATTTTTATCTAAAACAAATCTAATATCTTGAGCTTTTTATTGACTTTTTAATTGTCTATACTTCAAGTTCTGAAGGTTATCCATTATTTTTAATACTTTACAGCACAAGATTCTTCCAGTTTAAAAAAAATTAAGGTGTTATGGTAGCCTATTACATTTCACATACTTTTAGAATTTAATACATGCATACAATGCATTTTGATTATATTAATTCTCTATTGCCTCCTCCAGTTCTTCTCTTCCCCCACATTTCCTTCAACTTTATGTTTTCATATTCTCTCTCTCTCTCTCTCTCTCTCTCTCATGTTTTATAACCCCCTGAATCTAATTAGTGCTCCCATAAATGCATGGGTGTGTGGTGGTCATCCACTGAGCATATTCAACATACCAGGAACCACACCCCTAAAGAAAACTGACTCTCTTCTCTAGCAGCTGCAACCATCACCAGTCAATAGGGTTGGAGGCAAATGTGCCCCTCCCCTAGGCATGCTGGAATGTTCACTGGTTTGGCATTGGGCAGGTGACCACAGCTGTTGTGAGTTCATGAGTATAATGGTCCTATCATGCCAAAAAGACATTGTTTTGCCTCAGCCTTCTCCACCCTCTGGCTCTTAGGCTCTTTCTCCCCACCTCTTTCTAAGTATTCCCTTGGCAGGATGTGGTGTGAAGTGTAGATGTCCCATGTATGGCTAAGCACGCCACCAAACTCTTGTTCTCTATCCTGTGACCAATTGTGAGTCTCTGTACTAACCACCATCCATTGGATAAAGATAAGAATTCTCTGATGAGGACAAAGAGGTTCTTATTTGGAACACTGTTTGACACTAGGTTTATTTAGCAAATTAATAGTAGTAGGTTTACAACTAGGGTGTATAAGATGCACAGCCACGGGTTACTTTTAAAAATATATTTTATAAGACATAAAATTAAATGAGGTTCCAACGCTTAAAAAAGATCTCAATTAAAAAAAAAGAAATTCACAAAAAAAATATATATATATTTTAAATTACTTTAAATTATGTACATATGTATCTATGTATGTGAGTGTAATGCTGGAGTTACAGGCTGCTGTGAGCTGACTGACATGGGTGCTGGTGATCAAACCTAAGTCCTCTGGAAGAGAGGTACATGTGCTCTTAACCACTGAGTCATCTCTCCAGCTCCTAGCCATGGGTTCTTGACCAGATTTGCACTACCAAGCAAGAATTTCCTCCTGTGGAGCAGGCCTTAAACCCAGGCATAAACTGGTTGGTTAGTCCCATAACATTCATAGCACTATTGCACCCATGGGCATATCTTGCCAGGCTACACATTATTATAGCTCACTGGGTTCACAGCTGTGTAAGTCTGCTGATGATTTTTCTCTCCCAGTAGCCTGCATAGCCCCTTCCTGTATTATGAATCTCACCAGTGGGAAGAAACTTCCAGGTTAATAATATTCTTTAAATCTTTACAAATAATCTTACTAACAGTTTTCTCTTAAATTAATAATTTCTTAGTTTTTTTGGAAGTTTATTCTGGTCTTTTTGATAATATTTTTCTGTGATCAGTTGTTTAACTAATACAGATTTCAAAACTAAGTTTTAGAAGAGACACATTAGTGAAGTTATATTCCCACTGACACTTAATAAGACAGGAAGTTATGAGCCTTGAGTCATACCACATGTTATTGCAGGTTTCCAATCTGATGCTTAACTAAGGAAACTCCTGTTTGTTTTCTTTTCTTTTCTTTTTTTTTTTTTTTTTGTAGTCCAAACAGAAGACTTGTGGGGCTCCGTGTTCATTAGAGCTTTTCCATATCTCTATTGGAGAGTGGCTATTGAGTAAACTGCTGGATTCCAGTAAGACAAGCAGCTGCCTGCAATACCTTTGTCATACTGTGTTCTTTGTGATATATAGATAAATAGGAATAGCTATTGTAATTGCTGTTCTAGAAATAGTTCCTGCATATGCAGACTGATAAAATGGGATGGGATTAAGGAGCATTGTAGTGGCTAAATAAGTCTGTGAAATAAAAGATCCTGATATTTCTCAAATGAACAGTGTTCATGTTTAAGTGATTATATCACTGTTTTAAACCAAAGTAAATATTCTCTTTCCATGGTTTACTTTAAAATGTTCTAACCTTCCTTTACCCAAATGTGCATAATTTTTATTCCTTTGGTTTTGTGGATGTTTCATCACATGGTCAAAGTTTACTGAATTCAGAGTGTGTAAACAAAATTCAAAATGACAAAAGAACAAAGGGCAAGTCTAAGTAATTAGTAGGCCATGGGGCAGGATTGATTGTAAATGTTTTAAGAGAATGACAGATCTGAATGAGCATCAGAGTTCATTTTTTTGCCAGTGAAATTTCTGTAGCTGCAGAATCAGCTCTAAAAAGAAGTGATTGAAACCTCTTGTCTCAGCCATTTATAATTTCACCTCGTAAAGCATTTGAGAACTCAATTCTGTTAGTAAGGGATGATGACCTAATAAGTTCAGTCCATTGATTCTCTGATAGTCTTTGTAAGATCTGTTCAAGAAATAACTTCATAATCAAATTTAAGGTACCCTGCATGTACTATACAAATTCCTGTCTTCAATTTTTAGATGACTATACAGATGGTTTTCTTATATTTTTAAAACACTTTTTAAGAATTACCATCTTACATCTGTAAAAACACTTTTCTCCCACAAATGAAAGAGTTCATCTATCAGTGGTGAAAGAAGTTATTTGAAAAGTAAAATTCAAAAATAAACTAGTGATTCATCAAAATATAATATGGAACAGCCATGATGAGCTGCTGCTTTTGACTTGTTGGTGTTGCTTTTTCATCACAAAAGAATCATGATAGGAAACCAATTATTGTTTTATCAAAATAGAAGTGGAGAAAGAATACAGTTTACAATTTGCATACCACATTTCAATATGCGGTGAGTTAAAACAGCTGATCTATTAAACTCTGAAAGTAGACATTGCAAGCGTATATTCATTTGAACTTGGGCCCTAATACTGCTTCTGGTGCCTTTATAGTGTGAATATCTCAACAGAAGTTAAGACTGTCCTTTGGTGCCAGGGAAACATGCAGTTCAAGGCAATCCCTATGCAAAAAGTTACCACTAATATTCAGCATTTGCCTGTGTGAGTCCTGGCAAGTTCCTACAAATAAGTTCAAGTGGCAGCTCACTACTTGTAAAAATCTTGATTTCTGGGACCTATCATGCCCTAAATAACCTAGGGATTTTTACCTTGATTGCTTTAGTTACAATGAGGAATGACACACAAAGGCTTTTCCTTCTAATGTATCCCATGGGACAGACTTTGGTTTCCATGATCATACGCTCAGAACACTGTAAAGAGCTTCTAAGTGGTAAAAAGAAAGGAAATTGGAAGGGGGAACTGATGATATTTTTCTCCCACACATTATCACAAATGCAGATTTATGAGCTACACATGTGTTTTGTTTTTACTGATGGTTGTAACTAGGGACACCTGTAAGACAGAGCCAAAAGGGAAGAATTAAGAATGAATGGAAGAAAAACGTAATAATAAGCTGCATTTCAAGGTTTGATTTGAGGCCTAGTGTGTAAGATGCTAAAATCCCCCTTGCCTGGAAACATTTTATCATTTAGCGCATGTAATTTAGCATACAGTAAGAAGGCTAAAATATAAAAAATTTTAAAAGATTCTTTCGGTATTTCCAACGGAAATGTTGAGCTAAGTGTAGAATGTGTGGGATCAGTTAGCTTATAAATAATGATCCTTTATCTTGGCACTGGGAAATCCTGTTCCCACAGCTAGTTCAATAAAGCAATTAATATCAATAAATGCTGAAGAAAGCAAATCTCTGTTCGCTATTGTCTGGATTAGTTAACATGAGAAAAATCTTATTCCTTTCCTGAAATATTTTACCTTCTCATAAGACGATAGATAAAATATTTTGACACGTTTCTATTGTTACACAGTCTGCTTTTAATATGATTCAACTTTCTCCTACTTCTAGAAATACACATTGTGGCTTTATATTTTAACCAAATACTTGTCAATATAATTCAGAATTTTTTTCTCATAGGTTAATTGAGTATCTTTAAAGGGGTTGTGTCTTCTAAATTTATCAACTACATAATGTATATTTCGTACCACATTAATACAATTCCTCAGAAGTTACAAAGGATATTTGAAAGTTGTTTTGTTTAGCAATGCCTATTTTTGTGAATCTTTTAGTACAAACTATGCAGTTAAGAAGTATTGTTAAAGTACAGGGTAAGGTTTAACTCACCTTGCACATGGACAAGGATTGGACATTTAAATATTTATAGATCACAGTTCAGTAAATTAATGTCAGGAAACAACTCTGAACTCTCATTGCATTAGGCAACATCTTTGAGATTTTACACGCAAGCAGTAAAAAGCTTAAAAGAAATTATCCTGTAGTGTCCAAGAAATGTGGTAATAAGGTAAGAGTTGAAATGCATTATTGTCATAAGAACCTCATGGATAATCCTTGATTTATAACACACCTACTGTTGTCAGCACTGACACACACAGACTGCTCTGACAGTGTGCTGATCACATACTACAAGAGTTGGCCCTGCCAATTCTTACACCTTATTTTATGAGCAAAGAATGTAAAAGCAAACTTTCAGTATTGCTACAATATAACACTCTTTTGCTCTTTCTAACAGAACAATAGACCATGCCTGGTGATAAATTTGGAAAAAAAGAGGTGAATTTTTTAGGTACTTAACCATGTGGATAGATGGATAGACAGACAAACAGATAGATGATAGAAGATAGATAGATAGATAGATAGATAGATAGATAGATAGATAGATAGATAGATGATAGATAGGTGGATTTTATGTATGTTTAAGTTAAAGTTTACAGGTAATGTTTAAGGGATAATCATAATTAAATGGAGGTAGCTCAATTTTGAAAATGAGTAGGTATTTGAAATGATTGCCTTAAAATCAAAAATGTAGGATGAATGAAAGACTCCAAATGCTGGAGAGGAAATGGAGAAAGAGGAGCACTCATTCACTGCTGATGGGAATGCAAACTCATGCAACCAGTATGGAAAGCAGTGTGGAGAACCCTCAAAAAACTAAAAATGAACCTGCCGTATGATCCAGTGATACCACTCCTTGGCATACACACAAAAGACTCATCACACTGCAGAGATACCTGTACACCATGTTTGTTTCTGCTTTCTTCACAATAGCTAAGAAATGGAGGCAACATGGATACCTGGCTCAAAAAAGACCAAAAAAGACCAAAAAAAAAAAAAAAGAAATGGAAACAACCTAAATGTCCCTCAGCTGACAAATGGTTCATCTACACAATGGAGTTCTACTCAGCAGTAAGAAAAGGTGAAATTATGAAATTTGTAGATAAATGAATGGATCTGGAGCATGTTATACTAAGTGAAGCAATACCAACACAGAAAAGCAAATGACATATGTTCTCCCGCATTTGTGGATTGTAGCACCAATACCTTATACATGAGTATATAAATTCTGATGTAACACCAGGAGCCAGGAAAAGGGAATGGATACAGGGAGTTAAAGAAAAAGAAACAACCTGAAAGGGGGATAGTAGGGGACAGATGTTACCTGAGAGATGGAAAAAGTGGGAGTAATTAGCAGGGAGGAGAGGAGGGAGAGACATGCAGGGGACCATAGTGTGAGGGAAGGAGGGAAGTCAGGAGAGGAAAGATAGCGGGATTTGGAAGGCATTGGGAGGAGGGTGGGGATAATGGGGCCACTGTGACTAGGGAAGAAGGGAGGAGGTAAGCTAGATGGGAGAAAAAAGAGTCAAGATGAGTGAATTTTGGGGGCTAAGAAACCTAGAGGGAAAAGTGATGCCCTAGAAACCCTATGAGAAATGCACATAGAGTATCTGAACATTAATGCATATGTATACCTGGGAGATGCTTGCCAGAGAAGACAGTGCCAGATAGAAGAGACCTCCCTTAGACTGACAATCATGCTGTACAGCACTCATCAAAAAGCTTGTTTTGCAACAGTTGGAGGCTACTGGAGAGTTGCACATCTGGTCAGGCACAGAGAACATATGTCTGGGAGATGCACAGTACTAGGTGACACATCTGCAGTCAAATCTCTACAGCTAAGGCTCATGGAGAATAATGGAATAAGGGATAGAGAGAGGGCTAATGCACCCTTCCACCACCACCAGTGAGGCTTCCTTGTACATCACAGTGCAATACACACTGAAGGCTATAACTGGCCAAGTTTTGGAGAATAAGAGATTGTAGAGTGTAGGATGGGACTCCTATATGAACCTCACCCACCCAAGACTCAGGGACCATGGAGGAAGAGGAGGAGGAAAGATTGTAAGAGCTGGGGCTGGTTCATGAAGACAGGGAGGTGGAGGCTTCAGGGCACTGGAGGCTTGCTCATTTGAGCCTGTGGCATCAGTAGCATCAAGCACAGGACCCATGTCAGCTCAATTAAACAAAGGCCCAAAGGGGAGGTGAGAAATAGGTGGTGGGTCAGCACTAGATTGAGAACTATTTGAGACTGATTGCTGCTGGATAAGGAAGAGTATGCCTTACGTACAACTACTGGATGGGCTGACTTAATTCCAGTGGATGCATTTTCAATGAAAGGCATTTGGGTACAAACACCTAATGTATAAGACTCAGCATGTATGGCAGAGTGCATAGGTTTCAGTGGGGGGATAAGGGAAGGCATAGATGGGGGAGAGGGTCTGGATTTGAGTGGGAAATGTATGAAATTTTAAAAGCTCAATTAAAAAATAAACTATGAAATATCAAAATAAAGAAAAAGTCATTCAAATTAAAAAAAAATTAAAAGCATACACACAAGATGCATCATTATCCTCATTACAATGGGTTAATTTATCTCCAAATTATCCTGAGAATTAAAGGAGACTATTTCTCACAGAGAAGCAGAAAACCATCTCTCCAGCCCTCACCTTTTTCCTTTCCTTTATTAAAATATGTTTTTGTATGAGGGGCATGGTGATTCCACACCTTTAATCCCAGCCCTCAGGAGGCTGCAGGTGGATCTCTTGGAGACTGGGACCAAGCTGTCCACATAGTGACTTCCAGGTAGATGAGACTAGGGAGACCAGGTCAAACAACAACAACAACAACAATAACAGAACAACAACTATAATGAAAATGCTAATTAAGAACTTTGGAGCAGGAAGAGCTCCTAGACAGGAGATAAGATAGAGAAGATAAACTGGAGTTTTCTGCCCTCTGTGCTTACCCAAGATAGAAGTCTTTTGTTCTCCAAAGCTTTCACATTCCTGTAACCTTTCAGGCCATATGTTACCTTGCATAATTACCACATGTATGTGTTTTGCCTTTTGCTTGCATTTCATCACACATGAATATAAAAGCCCCCCTACAAAAAAAATTGGAGGGGCTACTGGCTTCTTTACAGAAGGATCCATGGGTCAGTTTGCTAGTGTAAAATTAAACTCCTTCTCACCTGACTTCTGCTGTTGGTCTCTGATTTTTCCACAACACAACAAAACAAACAAAAAAATGTTTTCATGATATACTCACACAAAACAGCATCCTTAAAGTATTTACATGTAAATCAAACCATGTTCAAAAGTGGCTATATTATAATGTTAATAGCAATATTTTAATAATGCTGTATGAAGTACACTGTGTTCAGTTATGCTTTTTATTTGAAGATATTGCAAATTTACATGCAGTTGTGAGAAACAGTGTAGAGAAAGCCTTCTGTACTGTAACCCAGGTGCCCTTGATGAGAGCAGCATTATTTGCAGGCAGGATGTTATCCCATATGAAATTTACCTCTCACATTCGGTTTTCTACATTTCATTTATACTTACACTTATCTCTTTCTGAAGTCTACACAACCTTTTAGGTCTGTACAGGCTCATCAATCTGCCACAATGGTAAGACACAGGAGAATTCTCTAAGCATATTTCTGTCACCTTTACAATAGCACCCACTCCTCCCACTCACAAGTCACCCACAGCCCTGAAAGGCACTACCCTGCCCTCCTTTTCTCAATTTCAGGTAATATTAATGGAATTAATATTAATGGAATTATACAGCTAAAACTTCTGATATTTGTTTTTTTTGTTGTTGTTAATAAGCACCAAAGGGCTCATTGCAAAGTCATTTGAATTTCAATATTCCTTGCAAGTTTCTTGGCTTTCCTCAGTGTCAGTTGACCTATGAGCAAACTGTGTTCAAAACTTTTAAGAGGAAAGGTCTAGAGTAACAGTGTTCATAAGTTTTAGATTGCACATAGTTTTGAAAGACATGAAGAAATATTGCAATATCTGTCTAACCAAGGGCATGAAACATCACTGAGTCCTAAAGAATATCTGAATATTTGTCTCTTAGTATCTATATCAGTTATCAGATTAACTGTTGTGGTAATCCTGGGCTTTGATATCCAGTGGCACTTATGTTACATCATAATCTATAAGCACAGCAACATGGCAATTCAGATGAAGTTTTCAATTTAATAATGACAAAAGGGCTATAGTGTTTTTTAAAGTATGAGGCTTTTAAGACATATGATTTAAAGGAATTGTCTGTGAATTTGAGAGGAATGAAACAGAAATTCATGCTGCTTTTGTCACATCTGAAACAGTGAAAGTTAGAGCCACAGTATGTGGTAAGTACTTAGTTCATGGAAAAAGACATTTGGATTTAGTGTGTGGTACTACCCGGGTGTTCAAGCACACACTGTGAGTCTTGGAACCATCCCCCACAATCAAGGAAGGACAACTAAATCAATACTTTTTTAAAAAAGTAGTTGATGGGCAGTGTTTCATTTTTTAACCATTTAACCATTGAAGGTCACTCAGGGTTTGCTTTGTGTGTTAAGGGTTTGGGCTATTATGCCACATATCTAAAGATGTTCCTGTTATTACTGAATTTTGTTTGAATCATTGGATTCAGAGAGCATACTCTACATGAGTTGGATTATTTTAAATGTGCTGCATCGTGACCCAGAATATTTAAATATTCTATGTCTTTGCTGGTTTTCTGTAGTGATTTTACTGTTTACTGATAGAAGGTTCTGAAATGCCCAACTATAATTCAAGTTTGTCTATATATTTTTTCTGCCTTCATATAAAGGAGACTTAATTTTGTGTATATTGACAATGTTTTGTTTGGTGCATATATTCAGTTGAAATAATTTTATCTTCTGGGTAGACAGATCTATCCTTCTATCTTTTTTAGAATGGCCCTTACTACCTCGAGCAGTTTTATTTTCTGTGAAGTCTACCTAATCATACAACTGCACTGGACTGTGCCATTTCCAGAAGCTATGGACTACTAAATGAAAATACCAGTGCTAGGTTTTTGGATGCTTCTCTAGGACTTGTTGTTCAACAGGCCCTAGTTTCCCTCAAAGGAATGAAGACTGTGGGCATTGCTCTTGGGTTCCCACAAGATCTACATGGTTGTTGAAGATACCACACAATTTGGTTGCAGTACACAGAGAAACCAAACTGGATCTGACCTGGAGACTCCCTCCATACTGGCTAGTTTTTGTAGTGCTAGAAGGTGCCACGCAGGCCTCAAAGGAGATAAAGTCATCAGTGGTCTTTCCCAACAGCCGACTCTGCATGATACAATAGTAAGCAACCAGGCAAGGTGTAACCACCAGGCAAAAGTGTTTGGGGAGATTTTGAGGCCTCCTCCAAAGAAGGAAATTCATGCCTGGTACTGAAAACCTAGTTAAATCCCATGGCTTGGGAAATCATAGGTCCTAGTTTGGCTAAGTGGACATGTTTTCAAAGTGTCTTTAAAATATTTATGTTTATACCCATGAATTAGCATTGCTCTCAGCCTTGGTCAGAGAACCTTCTTACTGCAGTAGGTAGTGGTTAATGCAGAGACACATAACTGATCCAACTCTGCAGCCTCAGCTGGCCTGATATTTGCTATGTAGATGGACCATCCCCTAGAACTGGAGGTAAAGATGTTTGCCATGTTTGTGTTGGGAACTGAACCTTAGTCTTCTGCAAGAGCAGCCATTCCTCTTAGCCACCGAACCATGTCTTGATCCACCCTGGTAGTTTCTTGATTCTACAAAATTCAATCTTAATCTGTTCAGGGGTGCTTTCAGGGTTCTTTCGCCATTCCTCAGGTCCAGTCTATCACTCCATTTCCTTTAGAATGCTGATTTGCAAACGTTGGAACTTGTTACTGTGCCATAGTTCTCTGTAAGTTTTTATCTTATGGAGATCTTAAGTTTTATTGTTCTGTCTTCAAATTTACTATTTTTTATTCACATATTGCCAATATACACATTAAAAGTCTTTTTAATTACTGATATAAGTTTTGTTCTTTAATTTCTTTTTGTTTCCTTTTATAACTATTTCTTGCTAGAGATTTTCTAACTTTTCTCTAAAAGAAAATTTGAAATTCCTTATTATCACACATTTTTCACAGGGTGGTTAAAATCCTTGACAGAGACCAGGTGTAGTGGTGCACACCTTCAATCCCAACCCTCAGAAGGCAAAGACAGGCAGATTTCTGTGAGAATGAGGCCAGCCTGGTCTATGTAGCCAGTTCCAGGCCAGCTGGAGCTACAGTGATACCTTGTCTACAAAAACAAACAAGGACAACAAAAATAAGTATCAGATAGGTTTGACATTTACCGTTCTTTCTTTCTCTTTCTTTGTTTCTTTGTTTCTTTGTTTCTTTCTTTTTCTTTTTCTTTCTTTCTTTCTTCATTTCCATTCAACTTTTCTGGTTTCTTGGCATTATATATAAAACTTTTAAATTAAATCTTAGTTTGCTATTATTTAAAGAAATATAGATTTTAAACATTTTTCAAAATTAGGCAGTCAACTGCTTAGGGTCAGTACACAAGGCCTCATCTATAGTGCCAAATTATGGCTCATAGGTTGAATTTTCAGTGTACTTTAATAACCTGACATATCTGTTTCCACTTTGATTCCCAGAGCTACCAACTCATGAATTCTAAGATGAAAGTGGTTCCCTGTCATGAGTTCTTTGTGTCTCTTGTTAGGCCAGTGGAATTTTCAGTCTGTTGAGACAAGACACAGTAGGTACTTGTGGTAAGAGAAATCCTGATGAGGCTACACAAGTACATGGTGCCTTAGTGGGGAGGGGATTCTTGGACCTCATGTGTTTAATTCTTTATTTAAAAAATATGTTTAAGAGTCTTTTGCCTGTAGCATATGTACAACATATGTGGAGGCCAGAAGAGGGCATGAGATCCCCTGGAACCTGAGTTAAAGATGACTACTGACTGCTCCGTGGATGCTGGGAATGGATCCTGGGTCTACTACAAGGGTCCGGTGCTTGTATCCACTGAGCCATCTCTCTAGCTCATGTTTTGGTTCTTTATTATGAGTGAGTCCCACTCTCTGTTGTTAGGTTGATGGTAAGAAAATGTGAGAACTGTGATAGTTCCCCTTCTGTTGGGAAGTGGGTCATAAGATGATCTGTCACTTGTTTCTGTGGTCTTGACCTTTCTCCTCCTTTTTGAGACTACCTTTATGCTTATAGTCTATGATTTCCAAAAATCATGGTAGGTGTGTGGAACCTTGTACTGATGGGATTTGACATACAGTGTATTAGAATATAAAAACACTAGTTTTTTTGCAGATATTGATGCAAACACAAATGAATCTAGAGAATAAGAATCAAGAGAACTAAGAATGGGTCTGATGTTGAATGTGCAAAACTTGACTTAGCTCACAACATTGTTTCAGAGGCATAACAAGTTTATGTCTTTTTATAAAAGAACACATTTTTTTCCTAGAGAAAAAAATACATTTTGAGAAATTTCAAGGTAGAACATATTTTCCCTTAAGGTTAGCTTCAAGGTCAAAATAAACCCATATAAGATAAATGTAACATCCATAACTGTCTTTTGACTCATGTGATTTATTATCATAATTTCCAAAATTTTCACTTGAACCTGATTAAGAAATTCTGTAAACCAAAAATAGCTAGACAAATTTGAATCACACAATTCATATGATATACATATAAAAACATAAAAATCTAGAATAAAGCAAAAATAGAACAGAAAATGCATTAAAAAAACAAAATAGGTCATGTAAATACAGTAAATTGCTACAGAATGAAGGTGGTACTCCAGTGAGAAAAAAAAAATATTCCCAATAAATAGTGTTCAGTCAATTTTATATTCAAATAATGAGTAAAAATAACTTTGACCAGTATTTCACAGCATCCTCAAAGACTCATTCCAGATAGATCATAATCTAAATTTGAAAGGTAATACACTGCAGATAACTGAGGAATGAGTTTCATGCACTTGAGCCAGGCAGAATTTCTTAAGCAGAACATAAAGAACTAACCATAAAGGAAAAGATTTGTAATTTGTACTATATTAAAATTTAAAAAGTTCTGTTCATATGACAATATTAAGAGGGAAAAGGCAAGCCACAGAGTGGGAGAAGAAATTTGCAATGCACATATCCAACAAAGGACTCTTATGCAGAATGTAGAAAGGACTCTTACAATTGAGATGAAATGACTGACAACTGTTTGAAAAAAATGTGAAAAGACTTAACAACATATTACAAAGGACAGTGTCCAAATGGTAGATAAGCATATGAAATGTTACTCAACATGGTTATTCACCAAGGAAATAGACATTAATACCAAAATGAAATATATTACACACCCATCCATCGCTGCTTCCAAAATTAAAAAGAAAAAACACATGGGAAATATTACAGAATGAAAAGGGTATATGCAACCTGAACTTTCATATAGCATACTTGCAATAAAATGAGCTTCATCACTTTGAAAAATGATGTGGGTTACCAAAAAAAAAAAAAAAAAATGAACATACATATAATCTTGTAAACCCTG
>NW_008360320.1:6645685-6701782 GCF_000622305.1 Nannospalax galili
AACTCCACCCAAAGGTATACATGAGCACATACATTTATCAAAACAAATGCAGGATAATGTTCACAGCAATTTTTATTACAGATAGTAAAACATGAAACCACAATGCCCATCATCGAAAGAATATGGGAACAAACTCCAATGTATTTATACATAAAAATATTCAAACAAGAAAATGTAAGCATAAAAATTTCTGCCACATACACTACTATTATACACTGAAATGACTGCTCTGTGATTTCAACATTCTAAATACAAAAGTCCAGACCAAGCTTCAAAACAAAGCTCAGAATATTGGTTAAATTTGGGGGTTTAATTTTCTGAGAATAGATATGACAAATTAAACTTGCTATAATAGTAAATATTTATGAATTTACTTATCATAATTGCATATCACTTACACTATTCGTAGAAGAAATTTATTCATGATTGCTGAAAATTTAGATCACAGCTATTTGTGAGAAAATACTGCGTAAAGTATAGAAAAAGATGCAATAGCATTATTGAACATTGTTTATATATGCCCCTCATTTAAACACAACAGAGAATTATATAGTTTATTAAAGTCAGAGGATATGGATTTGAGTAGAGGATACTATGGTTACTACTGGAAAAATTGTGCTTTGATACTTACATTACCAACAATATTTTCACATGTAAAATGTAAATTGAAAATAGCTCTCTCATTCAAAATCATGTAAGTAATAGCATTTGAAGATGACTGGGAAAATGTTACAAATTTTTTAAAGTAAGATATATACTTAATTGAATATTGTGGCTCGTCTCTGTAACCAAGCATTTGGAGACTGAGGCAAGAGAATCTCAAGTACAAAGCCAACCTAACATCTTAAAAGCAAAGCAAGACCCACATATAGTGCTTATCCTTGAGAGTGGCTCTTACCTCCAGACTGGCACTTTGATAGCATGTGTGGCCCACTTCAATCCAAACCCTGACCTACAGGTAGGTAGGCAGTGCCATATCCCCAAAGCAGGCAAAGAGTTTGGCTTGACTAATCTCAACCCCCAGAGAGACACCTCCAGTCCCTGTGCCATGTAAACAATTCCAGAGCCAGTCCCCTGAGCCCCCCCCCAATGAAACACCCTACCCACTCTACATTCTGGGGCCTTTGAGGCATCCTGCATCCTTGACACCAGGTAGGGACCTCCAAACCAATTTCAGTAGAGACTTTGGATTGAAGAAGACTATAATTGAAGGTAAAATAAAACCTTTTCATAATAAAAATAGATTTTGAGAATTTGTAACCACTAAACCACCTCTACAGTGGATAATGGAAGTAATACTTCAGTCTGAAGGGAAGGATAAACACACCAAAGAGAGGACAGGGAACAACTAAACAATTCCAGAATAATTATTCAAAAGGAAACACCATCACAACAATAAACTAACAGGAATTAGTACACATTGTTCAATAATGAATCTCAATAATAATGGTCTTATTTCCCCAGTAAAGAGAAATAGATAAACAAATTGGATTAGAAAACAAAATCCAGCATTTTGCTGTTTCCAAGAAATAAACTTCACTATCAAAGATAGATACCACCTTAGGGTAAAAGAATGGAAAAGGGTATTCCATTACAAATGGAATGAAGAAAGAAGCAAGTGTAGGTATTTGATTATCTAAAAAATAGACTTCAAACCAAAGTTGATCAGAATAGAGAAAAGACATCTCAGACTCATCAAAGGGAAAATCCATCAAGAGCATATTACAATTCTCCACATTTACCTACCACAGAAGAAACCAGTTTATTAAAGGAAATAGTGTTAGCACTAAAATGACAGATTGACCCTAACACAGTGAGAGTGAGAGAATGCAATACACACCCTGACCAATAGACAGATCATCCAGAAAAAAGTAAACAAAGAAACCCTGGGATTAAATGACACCATGAATCAAATGAATCTCAAAGATATAGACAGATCATTTCATACAAACAAGAATACACACTCTTCTCAGGAGTTCATGGATTTTTCTCAAAAACTGACCACATATTAGTACACAAAGCAAATCTCAACAAATGTAGGAAAGTTAAAACTATGTTTTGCATTGAATTTGACCACAAAGGAATAAAGCTATCGACAACAGAAACTACAGAAAGTACAAAAACTCATGGGACCTAAACAATACACTATTAAATGAAAATTGTTTCAAAGAAGGAAAAAAAAGAAATTAAAAAATTCCTAAAACTGAATAAAAATTAAAATACAATATATCAATTATCTATGGAACACAGTGAAGGCAGTCCTAAGAGAAAAGTTTCTATCACTAATGTCTATGGGAGAAAATTGGAGACATCACATATTGCTTCATGATGCATTTTTAGGCATTGGAAAACTAAGAGCAAAAACACCTAGAAATAGTAGAGGGGGGAGATAAATAAAATTAGGACTGATATGAAAAAAAAAAAGAAATAAAAGAAAACAATATAAAGTGTCAATGAAATAAAGAGTTGGTTATTTGGAAAAATTAAGAAAATTAACAAACCTCCAGCCTCTTTAAGCAAAAAAATACACAGATTAATAATATCATCAGCGATGAAAAGAGAAATATTGAAAAGCACTGAAGAAATTCAGAGACTCATGAGGACAACTTTTGAAGAACTATTTTCCCTGAGCCATGCATGATGGTATACACCTTTCATTCTAGCACTTGGAAGGCAGAGGGAGGAGAATTTCTGTAAGATCAAGGCCAGCTTGGTCTATATAGTGAGTTCCAGGACAGCTGGGGTCCAGGTAGACGCTTTCTCAAAAGACCAAAAAAAAAAAAAAAAACTTTCTAATATATACTGCCTACCAAAGCTAAATCAGGATGAAATAAATTATAAAGAGATCCATAACAACCAAGGAGATAGAAAAGTAAATTAAAAATCTTTCAAATTAAAAAATTCCAGGAACAGATGGAGTCAACACAGAATTCTACCAGTTCATCAAAGAAAAACACAATTCTCAAATTATTCTGTAAAATAGAAATGGAATTTATACTTTCAAATTCTTTCTACAAAGTCACTATTATTCTTATACAAAAAACTAGACAAAAATTTAACCAAGAAAAAAAGTATAGGCTGATCTCCCTCGTGAGTTTAATGCAAAAATTCTCAATAAAATAAATCCAAGCCTGCATAAAAAAGATTATCCACCACAATCAGGTTGGCTTCATCTCAGCGATGCAGGAATGGTTTACTCTCTATAAAGCCATAAATGTAACCCACCATATAAATAGACTGATGGAAAAAAAATCACACAATTAGGCCTTTAACAAAATTCAACATATCTCCATGATGAAAAGTCATGTAGAATCTTGGGGTGTAGGGGACATATCTCAACATAATAAAGGTAGTATACTACATATACACAGCCAACATCATATTGAATGGAAAAAAATTCAGGAATGAGATAAGGATGTTCATTTACTCCAACCTCAGCCAATATAGTGCTTAATATGGCAATAGGACAAGTGAAGGCGATAAATGGGTTAAAAATTGGAAAGGAAAAAGTCAAAGTATCATCATTTTCAGGTGATATGATTCTATACATAAAGACACTAAAGATCCACTCTGAAAAGTACTACATTTGATAACCAAATTCAGAAAAGTAGCAGGATACAAAATTAATGCACAAAATCAGTAACCTACTGTCAGCAATAAACCTACTATGAAAAAAATCAGGAAAGCATTCACAGTCACAGTAGCTATAAAAAAAAATCCTAGAATAAATCTAACAAAGCATGGAAATATTTGATTAATAAGATCTTTAAAATACTGAAGAATGAAATTGAAAAAGGTACCAGAAGGTGGTATCTTGGAGGAATGAGGTAGACAATTGCAGTGATACAAAGGGAGAGGGAATGATGGACTAGGAAGAGTTGAATGGGGTATGGGATGGGTGAGCATGGCAACAGGGAGTGGATGGGGAGACCTAACACTAAAGGCCTTTGAAAAAGTCATATGGAAACCTATTGTTGTAGAATCTTCCTAAAATATGTGCAAATACATGTATAAGAGGCTAAATGGAGTCATCCTATAACAAAGGAACAATGCTCTGCCAAGCACTATATAGGCTAGCAAATTAAAGAAGAAGAACAACAAAACAAACAAACAAGCAAACAAAAAAACAGTGCCAGGAACAGGATCCCTCTCTTGTAATTGTTGATCAGATTTTGAAACAATAATGGCTATTGCCATTGCTCTTGATTATACATCAGAATTTGATGGTAAGACCCTACTGCTGAAGATGCTTCTTACTTGAGTTATAGAACATGGAGAAATCAAGCTGATATTGACCTGTAAGCAGATACTAGCTAGATATCATATGACTAGAAGAAGAGAAAATGTTCATGAATCTTACCCAATTGTAAACTCTGTGAGTTAAAAAAATAACCAACATGGCAAAACATGCCCACTAGTGAAACAGTGCCACAAATATTATAGGAGTAACCTATTACTTTCTGATTAGATTAAGGTTCATAGGATGGAACCCATTCTTGGCACTATTATTGGGGATAAGAACCTTTGGCTTGTATATTACTGGTCATATGGGAGAACCTACTAAATGGACATGATATTTAACTGATTGATAATGATATCATTATACCCATAGATTAGTGCATCTCTCAGCTCTCATCAAAAAGCTTCTTTTTGCAGCATGGATATCAATACAGAGAACCACAGCTGATCATGCTGCAGAGAATAAAAGACTTTGGAGTTCTCAGTCCTAAAGGAGACACCTATATCATACCTCTCACCCAAAGGCTCATGGAGTGTTATGAATAAAGAGACAGAAATTCTGTAAGAGCCAGAGGTGGAGGATGAATACAAGGAAAATATTCCAGACACAACAAGGCAGTGGCACATACGAACTCACAGCAGTTGTGACAGCATGCATAAGTCCTAAACAAGTCCAAGCCAAACAAAATCCCAGCATGGAGGATTGAGGTAGGGAAGAATTTCACCTCAGGAAGTTGTGAGTGTATTGTGTTGGATATGGATCTGACAGGAAATAGGGGCAGGACTTGGGTATGATAAAAAATACATTGTGTGAAACTCTCAAACAATCAGCAAAAACATTATTTCAAATAAGCAAGACCCTGTCCACTTTACAGTGTAAAAAAATTCCATGTAATGTTATTGAAAAAAAATCATGATATAATCAAATATTACTAAAATGGTAAGAAAAATGTCAAATATTGATAAGAAATTTAGAAAGTAAAATGCAGAAAGTATATATAATTTACCAATCCTTTCAGAATATTTAACCCAGTTTTTACAAGTGAGCATGGGACCTTTTATTTGGAGGACTATTAAACCCATTTTGTCTAGAATAAAACTTTTTGTGTTCAGTTTGGCCCCATTATTTCTAATCACATGTATCCATAACCAAGTGTATTTCTATCTGCCCAGATCCCCATTGTTATTGCTTGTATATGAAATGCCTTTAATGGATTCATATTTAGAATTTGGTTACAAGTTTATGGCATTATTTTCAAAAGCTCCTCATTGGAGGATGTGTATAACTGGAGGAGGGGTGTCTGATATATATATACTATTGCAGGTTAGTTTCTCTCATTTTCTGTCTGATTTTTGGTTCCACGACTGTGAAAACTGGCCTCTGTGACATGCTTCCACTGAAATAATGCTCTATTCAAGTACAAGGAACCAAGAAATCATAGACTAAAATTATGAGCAAGCACATATCTTTCCTTTCTGAAGTTGTTTCTGTCAGTTATATTGGTCACAGCAGCACAAAAATAGCTAATACAGAAAATATGCACTAGAGAGTTAGGGGCATTGCTGTGACTAAATTTCACCATATGTTTCTTAGGCATTTAGAACTGGTTTGCTAGGGGAAACTGAAGCCTAGTGGATGATTTTGGTGGTATCTCAGAACATCAAAAAAGCAACAGAAATACGGAGAGTAAAGACAGCGCTAACAAGATTTCAGATGGGAATGAGGTCTCTACTGGAATTTGGACTAGAAGATACTGATGTTACATTCTGGCAAATAATTGTCTATATTTTTCCATGTCCTAAAAGAATGAGTTGAGGTTCTATTCAAAACTAGTGGCATAATCAATTTTGTAGAGGAAATTTCAAGGAAGCCTAGCATTTGAACTGTGGCATTGATTGCTGGCTACTTAAAATAAGGATTGCCATGAGAACTGAGGGCAAAATCAGAGCAGAAAGTAATGAAAAACTATGCTTTCACCATAAAAAGAGCACATAGCTGTTAAATAGACTACTGTCATTAAAAAGAAGCCAAGCTCTTTGCACCAAGATAGTAAGAAAGGTGCCTTCACATTTCAGTGACTGGCATCAGACCCCCATGAACCTGGTCAGAGGCCCCACAGTGTAAAATTCTAATGTCATTGAGATGTATTTTCCTAGGTAGGAAAGAACATCCAAAGCACCATTCTAAAAGAGGACTACCCAGGGAAATGTTTTCCCAGAATCAATTGCTCCAGAATGGAACAGCAGTGGCCCAAAGCGCCCCAGCTCCCCAGCTTGACCTGGTTGCAGAACTTTCCATGTTTCGCTGTTTTTCAAGCATGAAAATGTCAGAGTAATGGGTCATGGAGGATTCCAGAAAGATTTTTAAGGAAAGCTTGTGAGGCCAGGCAATGCATAGCAAGTTTAGAGACCCTGTGGAAACCTTGAGAAGGCTAGGTGTGAAGATGTAAGGGGGAAGCTTAAGCCTCAGTGAAGACCCCAGAATACTGGAGATGCCAGCAATGTCGAACATCTTCATGGAAAACTACAGGCAATGAACAAAGCCAGCCCAAAAGAAAGGTCACTGAGATGCAAACTAACCCATGGGATGGGGAAACCCAATGCCATTAGTTTTCATCAACCCTATGCACCAGAGACTGGACATGGACTTACGCAATTTAATGTTTTCTCTGCTAAGTTTGGTCTTGATTTAGCCTTGAACCTCCATTCTTGTTCTGTTTCCACCTTTTGACTTTTGAAATGGATGTTTATTCTTTTACACTGTATGCTGAAAGTGCACATAGTTAAGAATTACCAGAGGACAGTTTGGGGCTGGAAATATGAACCACTTTGGAACTTTAAAAACTATGGGACTCTTGAAGTTGTATTAACTGCATTTTACATTATGATTCAGCCAGAAGTCTTGAGGGGCCAGGGAAGGAATGGTGGTTTGAATCTTAATGTTCTCCATTGGTTCATGTTCTGAATACTTGATATTTGAATAACTGATCTCTAGCTATAGGAAATATTTTGGCAGGTTCTGAAAATTTGGGGAGATGGGAGACTAGCTGAAGCAGGCAAGGCATTGCAAATTGTTCCCAGTAGAGATATTATGCATGTCCCCACCCTCTCTGCTTTGAGTCCACAATATTATAACTAACTGTTATCTGCTTTACAGTGCAAACACCATGATATATCATGGCCCCTTCACACCACTAAGATGAACCAAATTCTCTGAAACAAGAATTAAAATAAATCTTTCCTCCTTTAAAATATTTGTGGAAGATATTTCATCAAAGTGATGCACACATAATTACCCTACCTTCTAACTTCAGTGTTAGTCTCTCTTACCTCACCCTAATATCACATCACAGCCTCTCCATACCTCACTTCCTAAACTTTCATGTTTCACATTTCTTTCTCTTCATCCTACAACTGCCTAATTAATAACTCATCTTGTTATCAACTTGCCACAATAAATTCTTGAGTGTTATTTCAGCATATATGAGAGTCTATATACTATTTCCAAAGACAACTGCAAATGCACAAGTTTTCTCATTAATATATAAAAAAAAAATCTCCCCATTGCCTTGACAGAACTCCTATTTGAATGCACATTAATAGGCATAGCATGAATGCTCATCATAAGTAGCTTGTGCAGCTTAGTATCAAGTCATATTCTTACAAACATCTATTTCATTATTTTCCCTCTTTACGAGATCTTTTCAATAGATGCACTGTATCACTTGAGTGCCTCCTACATTGTCAGATTGGATAGTGCTACAGCTGTGACCTCAAAAGAATCTGTGTGTGATCACCATCACATTTGCCCTCATGTCACTTTAGTCTCTTGTCTCTACTTTTGATTGTCTGCTGACTGGTGGGATCTCTGGGTAGAATGAACCTTCCCACCCACAAGATCCAGATTCATGTATCACTTTGGATTCTACCACTGGGAGAATACCAGCTATTCATCCAGCTGATAATATCTTGAGTAAATACATGATTATACAGTTACTGTATTTGCTCTACATCCCTGTTTGAAATTCTAAACCTATGAACTGTTCAACTAGATAAAGAGTAATTCTTGCTGTGGTATAAAGAGTAAGTGGCAACACATCTGAAAAGAGTCCTGGTGCTGAAGAGACCATAGGGAGAGTGGAAAGAAGATGTATGTGGATGCTTGAATGATAAGCAACTTTGACACACACTCCACATCACATCACAGTTTACAGGTTCAACAGAAGGCATCTGAGGGAGCAAAGAAGGTTGGTTGCTGGAAGAGCCAGTTTTCTTTACCAGTGTGATACTGGATAGGCTGGTCAGATTCTGGCAGATAGACCAACACTGAAGGACATTTGGGGACACAGGTTTGATTTGATAGGCCTTTACATATGTATATATGTAACTATGTGAAACATATAGTATATGCTTTATACATATGTATATAATATATAATATAACAGAGTACATGAATTTAGGTAGGGATATTGATGGTAGGGGAGGAGTCTAAATATGATCAAAACATACAGTAGACATTCCAAAAATGCAATTAAAAAATGAAAAGAAGAAAAGAAAGTGAAAAATAACAGCAATGGCAGGAATAAGCAACTTTCTTTTCCCATGTGGACCTGCATAGAGAGTATGTGAGTGTTTTGAAAAAAATTAACTGAATTCTAGAAGGGAGAGATGGCAGACTTCTGGAATAAAGGCTGCTGTGAGAAGAATAGGAGTTATATAGACTATGATCCCATTATGAGTAAAATCATCTCAAGGAAAAAAATGAAAGTCAAATTTGTAGCCACCAAAAAGAAAGAAGGTGACACTCATGGAAAGCTGAAATTTAACAGGATATAAGTAAGCAGTAAGTAAAAAAAAAAAAAAAGTTATTTTAATTTACTAGTTAATTCATTAGGTTGAAGACTCATTTTTGTTTAATTATTTCTTTGTATTGGCTCTTTTCTCTGGCCACCTCCTGCCAGCATGCCTCCCTTGCCATTATGGACTCTTGCCATTCTGGGACCATAAGCCAATAAACTCTTCCTTCAAAAGTGGCATTGGTCATGGTCGTTTATCACAGCAACAGAAAAGTAACTAATACAGAAGTTGATAATGTGGGGCATTGCTAAGAAAAACCTGATCATGTGGGGCTTTGGAGAAATGTGCAAGATGTTAGAAGTTTGGACTGGAAAAGTGATTGAATGATGTAAACAGAGCTTAATGGGCTGTTCTAGTAGGAGCCTGGAGGAAAGTAGTGCTGAGAGCAAAATATTTCTAGAGGGAAATAAGGACTTAAACAGTAATTGGGACATTTTAGTAAGTAGTCTGGCTGTTGTCTGTCCACAGCCAAAGAGCTTGCTATGTTGAAAAGTAATTAACTAATTTCTTTGGTAGAGGAATTTTAAGATAGGCTAATACAGAAATGGTGACTTGGTTATTAATGGTAAGTATTATGGGAAGTTACAATGACAAAAAGAAAATTTGACCAAAAGATATGCAGAATATACAGTTTGGATTGAAAAAATGTACCCGGAAGTTTAATGTTGGATCCAAGGCCCTTGCTGAAGTATAGGCTCCTTTTGATAAGGAGATTGGAACCATTACATAGAGGCCTCTAAATTTGCAACTGAACAGGAGGAGTGCCTTCAGGGCATGACCATATCCTGCTAAGCCTTCCACTTGTGAAAATAAAAGGCAAAGGAGTTTTCTCTTCCCAGAAAACCCTAACAGACAAAAACTGCAGATGAGGAAAAGGTAGACAGGTGTTCAGCCCTACCTAGCTACTCAGCTTGGTATTATCATTCACCTGGTGTGGACTTTAGAGGAATAAAAGATAAAAGAGTAAAGTGATCATCAGTTCTTCCTCAACAGTTTTAGAGTGTCTTGGAATCCAGGCAGCATTTAGCAGGGGAGTCCTTTCATAAGAAAGGCCCTGACAGGCCAAGATGCCCTAACATGCCATTCTATGAAGATGTAAAGGTGAAGCTGGTTGATACTGAAGACTCCAGGATATGGGAGATGCCAGAACCATGAAACTTTAGCCGAGGAAAGCCGTATACAGGAATTAGTACCAGCCAGAGAAAGATGTATGTTGCAAGCAGCAAAACTGAGGAGGCTGCCATCCAAGCTCTTTGGAAGTAAAATCTGAGACATAGACCTGGAGCTGTTTGATTTGGTGTTTGTCCTGCTGGTTTTGGGTCCAGTGTTTTCTCAATATGTCCTCATTCCTCCCTTTTGAAATGGGAATGTGTATTTTGTTCCATTGTATGCTTTAAGTATATAATTTGATTTTACAGGGGCTTACCGTTAAAAGACCTCTTTCGGCACTCATTATATAGACCAGACTGACTTCCATCTCAACAAGATCTGCCTGCCTTCCCAAGTGCTGGGACTAATAGCATGAGCTACCACGCATGCCCAGCTGGCTATGGGGACATTTAAGGTTGGACTAAATGCATTTTGTTTATTATATAGTCTTGAGCCTATGAGGGCCAGGAAGTGGAATGTGGTGGTTTGAATATTAATATTCTCACAGGTTTGAGGAGGGTCATTAAACCTTTAGGAAGTTTGAACGTGTTAGAGTAAGTAAGTCACTAGGGCACACTTTAAGAGTTTAAACTATACCAAACTTCCAGTTTGTCTCACTCTGCTTCCTGTGCCTGCTTGCAGATGTGATCACTTGGTTTTCTGCTCCAGCAACCTCTTTCCTTTAAGCCTCCCCTGCCATTACAGACTCACCCTCTAGAATCTTGGACCAAATAAACCCTTCCTTCTATAAGTGGTCTTTGTCATGGTGTTTTATCACAGCAACAGAAGAGTAACTAATACAAACATGTTATACAAATTAGGATAAGCTGTGCTATATTGTAATAACTCCTAAGATCACATATATGTATATATAATTCCTACTGGTTTTTGTTGTATATTCATTATCAGCCAGGGATTCAAACTCAGACAATTCCTCAGCTACTGAGATGCTTGGATAGAGAACTAAAGGGTCATTGAAGAGCTCTCATGATATATTTAAAATGAATAAATCATGTATAATAGAGAAAATCTTATTCTGAGTCCTTTATTCAAAAAACAGCAAGAAGGAAATTTTGTGTCCAAGAAGCAGAGTAAGATGTTGATGTACAATAAACAACATTATCAAAACTGCAACTGGATTTTATTTTTTCTGAAACTTCCTTTCATACTATATGTAATATTTAGTAGTTATACTACTTTCTCATAAATTTCTTAAAAACAATGAATTCCCTATCATTCTGGCAGTTTGTGATACACTAACCTTTGGTTTATCTTCCCAAGTACCTCCTCATTATCGCATTATTAGAGAAAAAAAAAAAAAACAGTGTGATTAAAAGTTCTCTTGAATATCAAGCCACTTTGATCTAATGATATTATCACTATAGTAAGAGAATTTTGATGACCTTTAGACACCTTTTGGAATATACTTTTGGTGATTATCAAAGAAAATTTCACCTTCCTGGCCTTATGAACAAAGAAATTTATTCAACCTGCTTAGCTGAGATAAAACAGCCCTATGACAAGGAAAGACCATTAGCTAAAGAGTACTTTCGAAAGCAACGAAATAACTCACGCTTCACTCTTACTCAGTGTCTTCTATGAAGTGGATCTTCAGCATCTCACTAAGACTGTTAATATTAATGCCCAGTTGGAGATGTCAAGACATCACCTGCTCAAACACTGATTCAAGAACAACTACTCATAGGATTCCAACTAACTTTGTAATTTCAAGAATAAAAGATGGGATTATGCAATCTGAAAAAATGTCACTTGTAAATTTAAAAAATAATGCCACATACTGGGAATATCTGCACTTGCTATAGCCTCTTTTCTATCAAAAGCTTGTAAGAGATTTAACTGTGATACTTAATCAATCACAATTTGCTAATGATATCAAAGTGGCAGATTCAAGAGCTCTTTAGATCATTTGAAAAGCCTTTTATTTTTCATGTACTCCTTTTGTCTGGTGTAGAATAACCTTTAAATCTCTGTCTCAGCCCTCTCTTCAGTGAAAAGACAGAAACTAATCACAAATGGGAACTGATTACTGTTCACCAAAACTTGAAATAAAATACAGGTCAAGGGATTTCTACACAGAAAGATGGAAACCTTGTATCACATACTGAATATGATTGTGATCTCTCTCCCCAGCCTTTGGCATCTACTACCATCTTTAGGCTGCCTCCACAGAGAGAAGGAAGTGTACATATAGATTTACACTCATAGTAGATATAACCAATATTTACTCAATATTTGTTTGATTTGCCAGTTTAAACTGGTTGCCAGCATGTCTCTGTTTTAGCCAACTAATCTCATCTGTGTAAACAATATTTGCTTCATTACTAGTTGCTGAAATTCCTGCTTTTTCTTAAAAATACAAAGTCCAAGGCTCTCCATTTCAAGTTCTGGAGTTTTTTTTTTCTCACAAAATTTTTATTTTGCTTCAAATGTGTGTGTGTGTGTGTGTGTGTGTGTGTGTGTGTGTGTGTGTGTGTGTGTGTTGTGTGTGTATGTGTGTATGTGTGTGTACATGCATGTATGTGTGTGTATAAATTATCAACATGTACATACTATACATAATTTCTACTATTTGTAATCAGAGGATTTCACATGGCTACCCAGATTCATATGTTCCCTTGGCCAGTACCAGAAGGACTGGTTTCTAACAATGAACTTGCTCATCTGTACAGCAATCAATTCCAGGCTCTAGGCATTTGTTTTCCCCACTTTGTATTCTTTGCTCATGGAATTTTTTCCCCCGCTTTAAAAAATAAGCATTTGAGTTGTTATTCTGATGTCTATTATAATGAAATTCTTGATTTTCAGTGTTCTGAGATAAATTTCCCACCCAGTCAAATTGAAATGTTGAAATCTTAATTATTAGTACCTCAGAATGTGATTGTGTTTGAAGATAGGGTCCATTAAGAGATTATTGACCTAGGTGTCTATAACAATGAAACTAATAAAGAAAGTGAAGCATATATAAAACAATGGATATTTATTCATCTGTAAAGAAGAACACAGTCATAAAATTTTCAGCAAAATGGATGAAACTAGAGATTACAATATTAAGCAAAATGCTTTCAGAAATATAAGTGTGTGTTTCTCATTTCTGAATCCTAGCTTTTATATAGATAAATAAAACCATGTATGTTATATGACATGTAAGTAGAAGTCAAACTAAGGGAATGATGACTCTTACAAGAATAGGAGGTAAGGAAAAGGGAGAGGAGGAGAAATGAAAGAACATTATCGTAGCACCTCTAATAAGTGAAAATGTCCTTATTAAACCTGACAATTATAACAAATACATGCAGATAAAAATGAAACCAAGGGAAAATAATTTTATTAAGTTTAAACAAAGCCTTTAGGTTAAATCCTATTCCAACATAGCTAGGATCTTTATGGAAAGAGAATATTGGGCACACAGCAGTCCATCAAAGCACAGAGTGATAGGAGGGTATAGAGGCAAGCGTATATTCATCTGTAAGCTAAGCACCAAGGTCTCACTCCTGCCAACACCTTAATCTTCAGATTTAAGATTCCAAAACTAATAGAAAATAAAGTTCAATTGTGTGACTTGCTCTGTGCTATTTTGTCAGGTCAGATGTCAACATCACATCAAAAACACCTACCACTGTTACTTCCTTACACAAATGTAATTTCTTAGTATATTATAAATACCATCCTTATTTTTACAGACAAGTGTAGCTCTCATAACTCATCAAATATTCTTCTTCTTACAACAGATGGAGACTATTACAAGGTTCCATAACTGGTCAAACATAGAGAATCAGTGACAGTGAGGCTCCCAGCCTGAAGTCATATATCTACAGTGTAGCATCTATACCTAATGTTCAGGGAACACCATAGAGGACTGGGTGGAAAGATTTTAAGAGTCAGAGAAACAAGATATCTACTACTAGTTAATATATTGTAGACATCATAGGGAAATTACACTCATGAAATCTCCAAAGTATTATAGTTTAATAAGATCTGCATAATGACAAAACCAGTTGCCAAACCAATGTGGATGCAGAAAATTTCACAAGGTCTGACATTAAGATGAAGAGCTGTAGGCAATCAATAGATTCTGAGATTCTGATACTAATGATACAGATACTAATGTAGCTCTATGTCCATTTGAGGTGCTTTAAAATAAAATACAATATACACACCAACACATAAACAATGAAATACTATTTATTCATAAACATAGTTGTAGCCTGTCATTTGTGACAGTGTAGATGGAAGTTGAGATGATCATGCTAATGAAATAAACTAGACACACAGACAAGCACTGTCTAATCTCATGCATGGAGCCTAAACAGGTTGATCTTAGAGAAGATTACGGAATAGTAACTTCCAAAAGCTGGGGAAAGTAGTTCTATCTCTCACTGACTTGAAAGGTTGCATGTTTGATTTTCCAAACTTGCAATCTCAGAATTCCTTGGACACACTTCCTTTGTGCATCTGGTTAATATCCAGTTTGGGGGGTAATGCTAATTATTGAGTAACATGGCTTGTCAGTACTCTTCCAACTGACATTTGGTGCAGTGAGCTCACTCATTTTTTCTTACCTTCTGGTCACTCTCCCTCTCCCTCTACTATTATTTCCTTTTTCCCCCTTTCTGCTAATGTTGATTTCCCCACAGTTCAGTGCCAGCTTCTTCTCTTCTTCATCTCAGTGTGTCTCCTAACTTGAAGTATCAGCTCTCCTCTAACGACCATGGTTCTATGTCTAGTACCTTTCCAGACTCTGGAGACAGATGCCCATCTATCTAAACTCTGTGTATGTTCAGTGAACATCTCAACTGAGCATGACTAGAGCCAACGCCCAATCTCCCTCTAAATTGGCTCCATGCATTTGCTTCTTATTTTGCTTAATTGTGACTGTACTCTCTCTGCTGCTATGACAGGAGAGAGTCTTTCAGGGCTGGGAACACAACTCAGTAGCCTAGTGTCTACAAGATCCTCAATTCTATCTCCAGCCCTAGAAGAAATAATTTTAAAAAGTATTTTTTATGGTTAATATCTGTTATTTCAGGATATTTTATTTTCTCCATATTTAAAGTAAGTCCAGTTCTGAGTTCTCATTACTTGCACTCCAGAACCTCTTTTGCCACAGCTCCTGCCATACCTATTAGAAAATCTCCCAGCTAATTCTCATCTCACTATCTTCTATTCTTTATGGACCAATCAGGCTGAGACACTTGGGCCAGGAAGTCCAAGCCATGTATTCCTGCCTCAAAGCCTTTAAACATCTCTCATTCTAACTCAAGGTGAAGTTGATGGACTCACATTAGCCTGTAAGTCTTGACTGGTCTGGGTTCTATTACTACTCCTTGACTTCCTCGTCTTCATATTTTGTTTTTGTTTTATAACATCTGGCATGCTTCTCCTGCCGACAAGGGCTTTTTGCAGTCGTTTCATTCCCTGTTTTCTTCTTGCTGCCTCTTATCTTCTGTTCATGGCCCATCGTCAGCTTTTAGTGAGGTTTACCACACTCCTAATGTTTGAGATTGAAACTCCTCTGAAAATTCCCTGAACCCTTTCTATTCTTTATTTACTCTTAGGATCTCTACACTGAAAACATTGTATAGTTGGCTCATTTTGTTATGAGTAATGTTAGTATGTGTCTTTCTCTAAGAAGAAATGACTTTTTCAATTTCATTTACTAATGGATCACATAGTCATTTCTAATATGTTTTATGTTTCATCTGGGAGTGTATTTACTGGCAAATCTTCTTGCATGTTGATCATGGTATAAGATTAAAGTACAAAATGTCGTTTTTATGAATCTCAATTTCTTTGAAAAGAAACAGGGATGAAATTTTCACTTGATCTTTATAAAGTAGAGTGCTTGCATGATGCCTCTTCATTATTCGACACGCAGGCTGTGACATGATGCAAACCTCTATCATTTCATGTGCTCTCATATTTATATTATATCACTAGTTAAGAATGTTCATCTAAGAGAAATATCAATTTTTAAAATGCAGAAAAAATGATGACTGCAACTGTATACTGTCCTATTCTGTTACTGCACAGGCATTCACAGAACTCAAAATAATGAAAATTAAGATGTGCCAGGAAAAAGAAGAGGATGGTGTGAAATTGATCTTTAAAAGCCTAAACTACAACTCTCGTAATGACATAAATAATGTTTTTAAAGTTTAGAAGAAATGATATTCCAAAGTATAGCTCCCAATAATGAAGTTGAACAAAACATCTTAAACTTTGTAAATATACCCGTTATCGTATTAACTACATAAATATGCACCATTAAGTGGATATGGAAAGTTCCTTCGGGCTTTGAACATGCTAGGAATGCTTATTGCAAGACATATCACAAGATCCTGGAAATTTAATTTATAAACATTACAGTGAAAATGTATTGGCAGCAACAAAAGAGAAAAGCAGTGATTTTATTAACATTTTCAATCTTTATGTGTGACATTTGTCATTCTTTTAGATGTTCAAATAAATAAACTGAACATTCAGGAATCTAGGCATTTCAAGGTGTTTTGTCTTTATCTAGACTAGAAAGTCTCTATGAAATTAGATTTTTTTTCTTTATGTCCCAAACTTATATAACTTTCCATAAGTTTATATACTTTAGGCAAAGCAATATTATTCATTAAAACTTCCAGTACAGTCATTAGAGATATTGAAATTACAGTGTTGTTTTTTTTTTTTTTTTTTTTTTTTTTTTTTTTTTTTTAAAAAAAAAAAAAAAAAAAAAAAAAAATAGGGTCTCCCTGTAGCCCCAGCTGGCCTGGAACTCACTATGGAGACCAGGCTGGCCTCGAACTCACAGATCCACTTGCCCTTGCCTCCTGAGTGCTAAGATTAAAGGTGTGCACCATCATGCCTAGCTTGAAATTACTTTTAAACTTTATATTTTTAAAAATAATGCAAAGTATTCAAAGTCCTACTGAAAAATGCACTATATATATCTGTACCCAGAACAAATGTTGTTCAATGGGAGGGAACTTATGTGTGGTATTGAAAACATAGTCTAGTACACATGGCTGGAGAGATGATAGATCTCAGAAAAAACAAAAAATACTTTAGCCACTTCCCTAGTTCAAGGTAGTTTCTTACTGTATTCTAAATATGCATCCTTATGCTTACAGACAAGTGTACCTCTCTGCAGTCATCAAAGAAGCTTCTTTTTGCAACAGGTAGAGACTAGTATATAGTTCCACAACTGGTCAACTGCAGAAAATAATTATCTGTGAGATATTTAATTCTAAGTGACACTTTTCCAATGCAACCTCTACACATAAAATGAATGTATTTTTCAACTTTTACCAGAGACATTTCCTTATGCAGTAGATGGTGATTAACATAGAAATCCACAACTGGCCAATGTGCAGAGAAAAAGAGGCTACAGAGTGCTTATCCCTGAAAAGGACACATATCTCAAACTTCTGCCTCCCATGGCTCAGGGATCATTGTGAAAGAGGGATTAAAAAGTCTGCAAGAGTCAGAGGTGGTACATGACCACAAGGAAACAGAGTTTTTCAGACAGCTGGTCATTTACTCAGCAACAGTGACAATACGCACAAATCCCATGCAGGTTCAAACCACACAACATCACAGCATACACATGGGGAAGTGGGCAAGAAATCCCGACTCAGTATAAGGAACTTTTGGCAATTGATGGCTGCTGGGAGGGAGAGAGACAGTCTTTTAAAGGGATGAGACTCTTGGTAGACTGACCAGGATCCCATCCAGTGGATCACCCTATACTAAGTACATGTGGGGACACAAATCAGACTCTATAGGTCTATATATAGTTATATATAGTGAAGTGCATTGAATTGGTGGGGAGCTTTGGAAGGAGATGTGGATGAGGGGCTAAATACCAAATTATATTGTATTAAAATCACAAGATTTTAATAAACAATTTTTAAAACGCAAAATAGAATAATAGAAAATATAAATAATTAGCATATTTGACTTTTATTGATAGTTCATTCTTTAAACTGCTTTCTTTTAACATGATTTTTAGCCTACCTAAATTCACAAATTATTTTATGTAATTTAAAATAAAAATAAATGTAAAATACAGTCATAAAAATATCAAAAATAAACTAGAAGATACTAATGAAATTACATATTACAAGTATTTACTCTAATGCAGTTACTGTAATTGAGCATTGAATTTAGCTCATGGTTTCTGGAAATAGATTCTTGAAAAGTTTAAAAGCAAATTAAGTATGTCACAAACAGTTTCACAAACAGTTATGGTATTGACATGAAAGATGGATAATCTGACACATATGATTACCCTTTTCTTATATTGAAACATAGAAATAATCATTTTTTTTCAAGACTGAATTCAGAAAATAATTTCTGAATCTCCTTTATTTGAGTAATTCTGAATAATATGCATAGAGAATTTTCAGGGTATTCTATATGCAGAAGAAGAAAGGATGTACCTTTTTAACAATTTTATTCGGATCTTCTAGGAAGTGAATCAATACACTCAGCCATATAGTTTTCTGCCTCTAAGTTAGAAGAATTGAGAAGTTAATAGAGAAATAGTAGTTACCAAATATCTTCATCATTCTTTATAGTTACAGATTCTTTTTTAAATCTTTTTAAAAAATATTTTACTTATTATTTTAATTTTATGTGTATGTGTGTATTGCCTGCATGTAGGTAAGTGCACCCATGTCGTGCAATGCCCGCAGAGGACAGAAGAGGCTGTTGCGTCCCCTGGAACTGAAGTTACTGAGAGTTGTTACCTGCCATGTGGGTGCTAGGATTCAAACCTGGGTCTTCTGTAAGAACAGTCAGTGTTCTTAACCACTAAGCCATCTCTCCAGCCCCAGTTACAGATTCTTTTACCTAACCTTTCAACAGGACTATTGCTTGTGTTCAACACTGAACTATACTAAATAACAGGACAAATGTTTTATGAACATTTTCTGTTTCCCAGGGCTCAGTGATCATTGGGGAAGAGGGGGAGAAAGATTGTAAGAGCCAGAGGAGTATATGACTAGAAGAAAGTAGAGCCTTTCAGATAGCTGATCAGTTACTCACTGAACACACAGCAATGGTGACAGCCTGCATGAGTCCTTTGCAAGCTCAAACCCAGCTTAGACATGGAAAGTGGGTAAGAAATCCTCACCAAACCTAAGCAACTTTTGGTAATTGTTTGCTGCTGGAAAGGGGAAAGATATTGTCTTACAGGGATGGGACTCTTGGTGGGCCCACTAGATGGACACACACTGAATGACATTTGGTGACAAATCAGATGCTATAGGCTTATATATAGGTAAGAAAGAGAGTACATTTAATTGGATGGGAGGCAGTTGGAGAAGGTGCAGGTACTGGAGGGGATCTAAATATCATCAAATTATAGGGTATGAATATCAAAAAGCCATCAAAAACAAAATAAAAATAAATCAGAAATGTGAATTGAATTTTCATCACTAGAATGTGCAAAATTTTCTTATAAATAACTCGGCATTGACTGCCAATTCATGAGAAACTGGCCCTACTGTTTGCCAAGGAGTGCTTTTGGATATGCTGGCTTACCTAAGCAAATTGTCATTTGGAAAGCCAGATTTCCACATAGAGCACAGACCATGTTACTTTGGCCAGAAGAAACTGAGAATAAGTGTTATTAATCAATTTGACTCATATCTTTTTTAAAAAAAATCTTATTTATTATTTTTATTTTATGTGTATACGTGTACTGCCTGCATGTAGGTAAGTGCACCCGTGTCATGCAATGTCCGTGGAGGTCAGAATAAGCTGTCGGATCCCTTGGGCCTGGAGTTACGGACAGTTGTTAGCTGCCATGTGGGTGCTAGGATTCAAACCTGGGTCTTCTGCAAGAACAACCAATGTTATTAACTGCTGAGCCATCTCTCCAGCCCCATGACTCATATCTTAATGACTTACAATGATTGAATTACCTGACATTCCCATGACTTTGTACAAGAATTTAATTAATGGATATGTATATTCAGACCAGGAATGAAAATGTCCAATTATAATCAAATTTCACACACCTTACTTTTTATTTTCTTCTTTGTTATTTTGAACAACTTATCTGTAATTCTCAAAATGGAGTAAAATCTTGGAAAGCATAATTGGATCTGTGAACTTCAGAGCAATGAGGTACCAAAGGTTATTTCAAGAATGCATTTCTTTTTTTGCTTGTTAATGGCCATGTTTTAAGAAAGACATCGTTTAGTTCTAGCATTATTGTGTAGGAATAATATATTTGTTTTTAACTTTTACAAAAACGTTATTGAGACTTTCATACATGCATATAAATTTTTTTGATCAAATCCATGCCCACTCCCTCCCCTCCAATATTCTCCCCTCTGAAGAGGCAACCCTAAAATCTTTTAAGGATTAGATACAAGCTCCCAAATACTTTTGACATTTTTGGCCTTTGGAACAGAGTATGTTGCTAACAGGCCCAAGGACATTTTGACTTTTAGCCCAGAAACTGGCTACATTTCTTTGGGGTCTTTTTACTCTAACTGCCCAGCCAATTCCTACCTCCTATTCTTATCACACCATCCTCTGAAGGTGTTATCCAAATTGCCAATAGGGAACAGGGACACAGACCACTCTGGTTTATTCTATGCTGAACAGGGATGCAGGGTGAGGCAATTTGACTACCCATTCAAGTGGGTCTATCTAAAAGACCTCCAAGTTGCATAACTCTTGTCTCTAAGGAGAAAAGAAAGCCCTTGAATCATGAATAGGAGATGTGAAGGAGAAGTAAAGGCAAGAGTAAATAGCATTACAAGTTCTAGACAGGGAACTAGAAAAAAGTCAGAACAGGGCAATTTTCAAATGTTCATATAAGAGTCCATTGGGATTTCTTGAAAAGGACTTCCAAAAGCATCTCTCTATTGGGTTCTTCCTCATTTTTCTTTTGTCTTCCAAGACTGGACTAGTTGGCTTGGAAGAGTGGCTGGATACTCAGTTGAGGGTCCAGTGACCCTGCTTGGCACTCCTTTAATGGATGAGCACAACCATCAATAAGCCCAATTGTGACTATGTTTAGTGATCAAGCTCAGCCAAAGTCGTGATGATGGTAGTTATTTCATGCAGAAGGGACTGCTGTGTAGCATCATCTTATTAAAAGGACCTGGAATTTAAAAGGATTTGGTGCTAGGAGCCAATATGTGAAACTTCCATAGATTCGCATGTAGCTATTTATTTCTCTATACTTCAGTATAAGCAGAAAGACATGCTTCTCTGATCTAGCAGCCACCATAGATTTGTCTTTGCACCTTGAGTGTGGACTGAAATCAAATAGGGAATTTTAGCTATAGTAATACCTAGAATCCCTCTTAATCTGTGGTGCTCACTGAATTACTCTGAGGGGACATCTAAGCTTCAGTAGTTTGGAAAATTTACCCGGATATTCTCATTTATGGCTTAGTTGAGATTTCTTAATTTAGATCCTAAGATTCCTGGGGGTAGTGGGGCATGCCTTATTCATTGTTGATTTTGTGTAGCACTATGCCTGCTTGTAGTTAATTTGAGAGCACATATTACTGGATGCAATCCAATAGTAAAGACCAAATCTTGTAGCTAATTTCACAAGGGTGTACCAAGGCTTTTCAAAGAACCACATTGATTTAGTCTTATAATAAAAATACAAAGATTTTAATCTCAGCCATTTTGACTCTTTAGAATCTAAATTTTTCATGCTAAATTTTAATTAATCAAGATTTTCATTTTTGTCTCATGAGCAAAGCAGACAACAACGTGATATTCTCATATTACCTACAATGATAAAAATCATGATTAATAACCTCTATTTCAAAAATCATCTAGTTCATCTTATTCTGATCTCTCTTAACTCCTTATACCTTAGGTACTTACTTTTCAATTAAAAAATAAGTTGTATTCCTCAAAGTCATGAATATAAAGTTGACTAGCTTTTCTAAATAAGCATTTTAAAGAAAAATGAAAACCTTAAACCTGTGGTTTTTCAAACAAGGACATTTGTCAATATGTGGGAATATTTTCAGTTTTCAAAAGTGGAGAGAAAGGAATTCTTCCCCTATGTATTCACTAACATTACAGAGGCTGGTAAATATCACACACTACACAGGAAAGCCCCTATGAAAAATGAATCAATTCAACTTTCGTGCTTTTAGGACAACTTAACTATGAATGCAAATTATATGTTATACATGTGTGATGTTTATATATATGTCTAGTTGTATATGCCTATGTGAGTGTAGATTCCAGAGAAAATGACCAAGTGTCCTCACCTATCACTCGCTGACATATTTCTTTGAGGTGGGGTCTCCATTTCTCTCTCTCTCTCTCTCTCTCTCTCTCTCTCTCTCTCTCTCTCTCCTTATTGCTTGTAAACAGCAAGCCCCAGCAATCCTCCAGGCTGCACCTTCGTGCTGGGATTACATGTTTACACAAGACTATGTCCAGGTTCCATGCTTACTCTTAACTACAGAGCCAAAACATTTTATTGAATTTGAAGGTGGAAAGTGTTTGCTGAGAGAAGCATTAGATAAAGCATAAAGATAAAGATAAAGATAGTAGCCTGTAGGTGAGTGATGTTGTAAAATGAAGAGTGAATGTAAAAGAAGTATTTTGTACCACGTGACTATAAGAGTATTCCTGGCCACTAGAAGGTAGCATGAGCTAAGGATCGGGTTGAGAAATTAGCATGAATGGTAGCTCTCAAGACAAGTTGAAATTTTCAACCACATTTGCTGTCCCCACAGCACAGCACTTGTCTGGAGTGTGGGATTTTTAGACTTCAAATTGCTGTATATGGGTTATTGCACTTAAGATTTTGAAATTGCACATCTTCCTTTATGTGCTGAACCTACAGAAGTGGCTCTCCCTCGCTATTAAAAAAAAAATCTTTTCTCTTGGTTAAGGCAATATGGAGAACTGTGCTCTGCATATCTACTTTTCAGTCTCTAACAATACTCTTTCCTTCTTGTCAATAGACTTATAAAATCATCCTCTTTAAATATACCTAGGGACAGCTGGAAGGCATACATTTTTGATACTGTGTCCTGACAATACTGAGAAAGCTGGATTAAGGAGGATGGATCACAGAGTTGGATATAGGAGAGCTTATCCAGATAAGTGCACTCTTCCAAGATGTAGCACTTAACATCCTGGAAAGAACGCAGAGAGATGATGCTGATGTCTTACTACAGTGTTTCTTAGAAGCTTGGAAAAAGCAATGGCCCATACAGATGAAGTACAAATGCTGGCGATGGCATACAGGGGAAATAGACGCAGAAAAGTGAGATTACTACAGTGGCTGCATCATGCAAGCCAGATTCTTACCACTTTCCACACTAACTGCAGAAGTCAGACCTCAACTGAATAAAGTTCCTGCCATGCCAGGCAATACTGTAAAGAAATTATTTCTTTATAATTATATATATGTATATATTTATACACACACTTTTATATGCAAACACTTGAAATAGTATCACCTTAACTTGCAGAAACATTCTAAGTACATGATGATCAACCACATTAGGACAGGGTAAAAGAAATGCTCAAGTACAGTTTTGCAAGCAGGGAGTGCATTTGAAACCAACATGCATTATCAGTGGTTTAGGTAGGTGTGAACATGAGCCTCTTCTAGGCTTCAACCTCAGAATGGCATTTCAGGGCAGAAAGGCCAGAGTCCACCATGGACCACTACTTCACCATGTCAGAAAAAAGAAAATATGGGGAGGATCAGATATATGAGAACTGACTGACCTCTGCAGGACTGACATACCAAGAAAGCAAGAGAATAACATGGTCCCAAGCTTCTGTTCCATGCCATATAGTAGGTATCTACTATTAGTTACATAGGGTCTGGAGAGGAAATACAGAAAATCCATTGGTCTGTACTGCCGTTTGGTCACCCCAAAAAGGAGGCATCATAAAAAAGGTAAAAGATTGAAAAAAAGGAAAATGTAAATTTCATGTTATAAATTGACATTAGTACTCAAGCGCCTAAAGAATCATCTTGGTCTCTTATTATAGTGGAAATTGGATAATAAACTAGGTTCTGTATTATAATGAGCATACTGTGTACATTGACAAACTCAGCACTCGCTTTTTTGTTTTCCTAATGTATTAGTGCAATGAATATAGTATACAGTTAAGAACACCCCCTCCCTACTCAGCCTTTTAACTTTTGAGATAAGAGTTCCCTGGGGTGAGGGAGTAGACTGGGACTGGAGCAATGACTCAATGATTAAGAGCACTGACTGCTCTTGTAGAGAACCTGGGGGTTCAATTCCCAGTACCCACATGGTTGCTAACAACTGTCTATAACTCCAGTTCCAGGGGATCCGATGCCTTTTTCTGACCTCTGTGGGCATCGCATGACATGGGTGCATTTGAATACATGCAAGCAATATGCTCATACACATAAAATAAGAATAATAAAGAAAATAAGTTTAAAAAAGAGTTCCCTGGGTAGATGGTACCGAGGGAACCTCTGAAACGTTCATCTCCATGAACATAGTAAAACGAAATCAGTTCAGAAAACTGCATACTATAGTATAGCAAGCACTAACTTTATGGCTTAAAGGATGTAGGAGTGGAAGTAGTCGTGACATCATTTAAGAGTCTGTTCTGTAACATAAACAAGTGAAAACTAGTAGAAAAGACTGACTTTGGCAAACATAACTGCATAGTAGCCACAGCCATAGCTGCTTATTGCATTCAATATATTTTCTAGAGCCAATTGCCACAACAAGGGCACAGGATGCATGAGTATTGGTCTGCCTCAAACACTTGTTTCCAAAACTAAGAGAAAGAAGGATCAAAAGCAATTCACATTCATGTAAAATGGCCACTATATACAACTAAGCTTTTGTCCTGGACTAATCTAAGTCTACACTTAGGTACTTGATCAACAATTCGATGGTTAATCATGATAATCAACTTTACTGGAATAACAACTGGCCTAGTACCTTAGTAAAACAACTTCGGGATACATCTGGGGGTACATTCTGGAAAGCATTAACTAAAGATAGGAAGACTCACCTGACTATGAGGGGCAACATCATGCTAGTGAGACCTGAGATGGGCTAAAAGGAGAAAAAGAGAAAGCCAGTCAATGCAGGTATTCTCTCTTCCCCGTTTCTAGAATCAAAGGTTGCACTGCTCAGCTACCCCCTCCTGGCATGGTAGACAGAGACCTCAGAAACTGTGAAAGAAAGAAATAACTCTCTCATGAAGTTACTTTGCTCAGGTATTTGTTATGATGATGGAAAAACTAACACAAGTGCTACTAGGGTCATCAGATTGGATAACCAAGATGCAATATGCTTGTTGGAGGCTGTGTTATGATACCTGCTTTCTTGAGGGGGATTATAGCCTGCAAAAGTGAAAATGTTAGGATTTCGGTTGGCTGGACTACACCAGGGCACACTTTTCAAATAAAATACAGATGATTGTCTTGTACCTTCTGTCACTAAGTAATAAGCATAAGGCTTGGTAGGCCTCCTGAGATTCTGTGGTGGTTTCAATAGGTTTCCCCCCATAGGCTCAGGTATTTGAATACTTGATGGCTCTGTTTTGGGAAGGTCATGGACTCCCTAGGAGGCATGCCCTTGCTGCAGGAAGCATATTGGGGGCAGACTTTGAGTTACCTTGAGCATTTCTTGGTATCCAGTTTCTCTTCACACGTGGGCTTAAAGATGTGAGCTCTAACTCTATTGTTCTGGCTGCCTCTCCTGCCATGCCTCCCTGACACAGTGAATTCACATCCCTTTAGAACTATAAGCCCCACAAACTCTACCTTTGTAAGTTGCTTTTGCTCATGATGTTTATCACAGCAACAGAAAGGTAACCAACAGTTACTAACAGCAGTGCTAAAGACAAGTGGAAATAATCTTTTTACCTTTTTACCTGATGATAGGTAGGGCAGAAAAATCCATGTGTCTTATATTTAAGATACATAGTTATTAAAAACACACATGCTAATGTGTAAGTATTATTACTGGCGATCTGATAGACTAAATTCTTGAGGGTGCTGTAATTAAGATTGATGTGTAGTATTTATGGAAAGTCGCAACAGGATATTTTAAACTTTAGTCCTATGTTTTTCATGAAGTATGCCATTTGTAAGGAATAACTAAGAATCATTTAAAAAATGAGACCAGGCTGGGCCTGGTAGGGCATGTCTTAATCCCAGCATGAGGGAAACAGAGGCAGAAAGTTCTCTGTGAGACTGAGGTCAGCCTGGTATAGTATACATAATTCCAGGACAATCAGGGCTACCTAATGAGACCTTATCTCAAAAGAAAAGAAAACTCAAACATTCAGTACAAATATATTTAAAACAGTAGAAAACCTAGCATACAAAAACAAGTCTTGTCAGTTACTGATTAGCTAAACAGGGGATACCAAGTGGCCAAGTGGTCAGATATATACATCATAACCTGGGTTCTGTCAAATCAAAAAGTAATAAAGTATGGTGGACTCCACATCACTTCATCATTTGATGTAGTCCTCACAGCTGGAATCAGATGTAAGATGAGCCAGAAGGCACAGAGAAGCCAAGTAAACAGGTGCCATAGACCCACATCAAACTCCACTGTAACAGCTGTGCTTTTCACTCACCTCATAATGATACAATATTTTGCCTGGCTGACAGAGGAAAAAAAGTAATCCTAGAATATGCTTGTGGCTTGCTGTTTTAACATATACTGAAGCAGTATGCTGTCACATTATTTCCCCACACAGGACTAGGCCTGAAGCAAAGCAGCGTAGGGAAACCCCCCAATCAGCCAAATTTGGGATGGTTTATGTAATCCTCTGCTCTATGCTGAAGTGGTTTGATATAAGAATACAAGAGCGTCTTCAACGATATTCCACTGATCTATGTGTCTATTTTTGTACCAGTTCCATGTTGTTTTTATGACTGCCATGAAAGTAGACACATAGATCAATGGAACATCATTGAAGACCCAAACCTGAGTACATGCAATTTCAGCCACCTGATATTTAACAAAGCTGCCAAGAACACACAATGGAGGAAAGAGAGCATCTTCAACAAATGGTGCTGGCAAAACTGGATATCCACCTGTAGAAGAATGAAATTAGACCCTTACTTTCACCTTGTACAAAAGTCAATCCCAAATGTATCAAGGGCTTCAATTTGAAACTGGAAGCCCTGAAATTATTAGAAGAAAATATTGGCAGTAACTTATAAGATATAGATGTAGGAAAGGATTTTTTAAATTGGACAGAAGTTGCTCAGGGATTAAGGTCAGCAACCAACAAGTGGACCTCATTAAATTAAAAAGCTCTGTACACAAAAGAAACAATTAAAAAAGTGAAGAGAAAACCCACAGAATGGGAAAAAAAAAAAAAAAACCTTCACCAGTGACACATCTGACAGAGGTTTAACATCCGGAATATATAAAGAACTCAAAAATCAAAGAATCGAGAAACCAAATGACCCAGTTAGAAGATGGGCTAAAGATCTAAACAGAGAGTTCTCAGAAGAAGAAATAAAGAAATAAAGGATGACAAAGAAACATTTCAAAAAGTATTCAACATCATTAATAATTAGGGAAATGCAAATTAAAACCACCCTAAGGTATCACCTTACCCCAATCAGACTGGCTAGGATCAAGAGAACAAATGATACCAAATGCTGGAGAGGATGTGGAAAAGGGGAATGCTCACTCACTGCCGGTGGGAATGCAAGCTTGTGCAACCACTATGGAAAGCAGTGTGGAGAACTCTCAAAAAACGAAAAATGAACCTACCATATGACCCAATTATATCACTCCTTGGTATATACTGAGTTGCTGGTTTTATTTTTAAAGTACAGTTCTCTATATGGTTTGGATGAGTTATTTCTCAGATTCCTTTACTGCAGATATCTTGTGCCAGTTTTTATTTCCTTCTCTCAATACTAATACAGTGTAGTCCACTTTACCCCTTAAAATCAGTACTTTTGTGTCATATATAAAACTTTGCCTATTCTAAGACTGTTTAAATATTTTCTTTTAGATGGCTTACTTTTCACTTTTAAGTCTATTATTTATATACTTTGAATCAAATTTTGTGAAATTATGACATATTAAAGATTTATTTTTGTCTGTATACAGATACTAGTCCAACCCTACTTATTGGAAGGCTCTTCATTTTCCCCCTACTAAACTTTATGGCATCTTTATTACCACGTTCAATGTTTGAGATAACTTCTGGGAATCAGAATTACCAAATATACCAACAAATTCACTTTGGATTTTCTGTCCTCCAAAACTCTAAGTAAATAAGTTTCTGATCATAACAACAACAAAAACAACAGCAACAAAAGAATACAAGAGAAACTATTGGTGATCGTGAAACTTTGGGTTAATTTGTCATGGATTCGGAAGGAAAAAAATGCAGACCGGAACTCAGGAAGATGTTATGGACAAACTTCTGGGAGAAAAGAAATGTAAAAATCATTGCTTTGCATATTACTGTCAGAAGTCATTTAAGACACTATGAAAACCGAACCACCTAAGTTGAATGGTAGACAGCTTCTACCATTATCTAGATTTATTGCCTCATAAACATATTAGGTTTGGTGGTAGGAATAAAGTCTATGCCTGGAGTCAAACTTTGGGCTCCAACTCATTGAGACTGATTCTATATGTTATCTAGACTCCACCATCAAGTACAAATCTGAACCCTGTTAAATTATCATTTCCTTAAGAGATTGAACTACTTATTTGGTGATAGATGGAATATTCTTTATTTCTGCTGCAGGAAAGCTAATAAATACTCTTGATTAGGTTCACATATATCTGTAAGTATTGAATTTCCTATCATGCCTCCAGGAATACCATTCACAAAGGGTTTAGAAACTGTTGGCCACACTGACACAATAAAGGTCACAGTATTATTTGGATCAACAAATTCACTTTGCAATAAGGAAGTACAGTAGTAGCCATGTGATTCTGGCCTAGTATATTTCACACTGCTCAGGACATGCCAGCATAATGAAGTTTGAGTGTTAATTTGAAGACACTGAATGCTGAAAAAAACACTTTGTTGTCTAAGATGACATGTTCCCTTAATTGTCCAAGGAGATAAATTCCACAAATTACCCATGTTTTCCTGTGTCCTGCTGAAGACAACTTTGCTTCCTCTCTCTTAATATTTGTTTCTCTACTGTACAGTGGAGATATCCAATTCAAGTTCATGCAATGGTAAGATGTAAGGATACAGTCTCATTATTCTACATGAAACTATCCAATTTGATCAACACCATTTGCTGAGCATGCTATCTTTTCTCCAATGTATATTTTTGGCCTCTTTATCAAAAATCAAGTGGCTGAAAGTGTGTGGAGTTAAATTTGGCTTCTCATTTCTGTAACATTGATGAATGTGTCTGTTTTAATGACAGTACCATGCTGTTTTTTTTTTTTTATTACCATATCTCTGCAGTACAATTTGAAATCAGGGCCAAGAACCTATTGCCAGAAACATAACAGACCATAGGGGAAACCTACTACTATTATTCTCCTAAACACATAGCATTAAACTGATGACTTTTCATTAGGCTCTTAGATTAATGTATCTTTCAACTGTCACCAGAGAAGCTTCATCTTACAGTGGATGACAACTAAGGCAGAGACTATGAAAATACATGAGCCCAATAAATTTAAATAAAAAAAAATTAGAGACCCACAGCAGGTCACTGTGTGGAGATTAAGAAACTGTGGAGGGCTCAGTCCTAACTGGGACATCTATATCATGCCCTCTGCTCCCAAATTTCAATGATCATTGTGGAAGAGGGGGTGGGGGGCATTGTAAGAGCCAGAGATATTAAATGGCTACAAGGAAGCAGTATTTCCAAGACAGCACGGCAGTTATACATACGAATTCATGTATGTATATGTGACAGCATGCACAAGAACTGTGCAATCTCAAGACAGACAGAATCCCAGCATGGATGGTAGATCTTGACAAGCAGCCCCAGTCCAAGCTGAGGAACTATTGGTCATAGGTAGCTGCTGGGAGAGAGAAAGTCAGTTTTCTTTAAGGCTTCATGATGGGTAGGTTATCCAGGCTTCAGGGAATGAACCCACACCAAAAAGCATTTGGGGATATGAATCAGACTTAATAGTCCTTAAAAAATAAATAATAGAAGTAGGGCATGGTACATACCTTTAATCCCTACACTCTAGAGATAGAAGCAGGTGGACCTATGTGAGATGAAGGACAGCCTCATCTACATAACAAGTTCAAGGCCAGCTGGGGCTACAGGGAGACCCTGTCTCAAACTCTACCCCAAATAAAATATTAATAATAGAGGATATGAAGTTAGGTGAGGATAATAAGGTCTGAATATGATCAGAATTACTATCAGGGAGCAAATTTGCAGGTTCAATCTGCTATCTAGTTTTTCCAGTTTATCTTTAATCTTTTCACATGTCAGAGTGTTTGCCCATAGACTAGGACATAGAATTTCTCTGGGATTAACTATCATTCCACTACTTTCCATTATATATTATTCTTCACATCATTATAATCATCTCCAAAGCTAGTAAATATACATTTTTGGTCTTTTTGAGACAAGGTGTCTCTGGAGCCTGAGGTGGCCTAGTACTCGCTATGTAAAATGGGCTGGCCTCAATCTAACAGAGATCTACCTGCTTCTGCCTCCTGAGTATTGGGATTAAAGGCCGATGCCACCATGCCTGGTTGTAAATATAATTTTTATCATGTGTAAATCATCCATTTTATGATAGGATTTGCTTCTAAATAATAAATGATTTCAAGATTATATTTAGGATTTTAAAAACTTTGTTAATTCTTTGAGAATACAATGTGCTTTGATCACATGCAATATTCCTCTTCCAGCTCCTCCTAGATCCACTCAAACTGCTGTACCCACTCAACTTCAGGTTCTTTTTTTTTTTTTAACTCACGGAGTCTAATTTTGTTGCCCAAATATTCAATCTGTATTTTCCTGATGGCTCAGGTCTGACCATTTTTTAAATGCTTCTAAGGCATTCATATTTCATCATTTGAGATCTCTCCATTTAGTTCCAAGCCCCATTTTTCAGTTGTATTGGATATTTTCTTGACCCCAGTACCTGAAATGTGTTACCTATTTTGGGCAATGTATTCTTCTCCATATGTCTTAGTAGACAAAGACTTCACTTAAGCACTGGTACCTATGGACTTACTCCCTGTTTCTACAGTTTAAAGGTTTAAAAGAGACACTAACTCATCTTTAATGAATAAGAATTCTCAAACTTTTAATATTCTAGATGAATAAAACCATTTCTGATGCTGGGGTGCTGTTACATGCCTTTAATACCAGGGTTCAGGAGGTAGGGGCTGGTGGATCTCTGTGAGATCAAGGCCAGGCTGGTATATATAGTGAGTTCCAGGTGGGTCGAGGCTAAGGAGACCCTGTCAAAACAAACAAACAAAAATCAAAAGAAAACATTTGTGTTACACTTTCACTTAGGAACTAGAGACAATCAAACATTAAATAATTTTTCCAAAGTCACAAAATGATAATAAGAGAAAAGGAACAAAAAGTTGAGTTTTTTTACTTCAAAATAATACACTTTTCTCATTCTTCCATCACTAATATATATTTACTTTGAAAAACAACTTAGTAACCTAAATTGATAATCTTATATGCTATCAAGAAAAATATCTAACAAGCTGTAATTAAATCTACAAAAGACACTGTGCTCTCCAAAATTTTAAGGGCATAAATAATAAGATGAAGACTATCCTAGCTAAGAGAGGTCTAAGAAGAAACAGGGACTAACCTACAGTGATAATCTGGAGAGGTTCTGGGAAAGAAAAGGATACTAGGTTAGGACTAGGGAACTGTGAAGCATGAATGGACTTAAAAACAAAATAAGATTAACACTAATGTATTGGAATTGGCCCATAGTAATGTGTGATATTGATCATGATACCTGATAAGGTGTGGACTGGATGGGGACCCCACACTACGCTTTAAAACTTTTATATGTGTGAACTTATTCTAAAAAGTTTGTTTTCATTCCAAAGGCCAAAAATGTGAAAAGTATTTGGGAGCTTTTATCTAATCGCTAAACGATTTTAGTGTTATCTCTTCAGAAGGAGGAATGTTAGAGTAGCCAAAAGAGCAATTAAAAAAAAAAAAAAGAAAAAAAACAGAAAAGAAAGAGGGGCTGGAGAGACTGCTCAGCAGTTAAGAACACTGGTTGTTCTTGCAGAAGACCCAGGTTCTAATCCCAGAACCCACATGGCAGCTAATAACTGTCCATAACTCCAGTCCCAGGGGATCCAACAGCCTATTCTGACCTCCGTGGGCACTGCATGCCACAGGTGCACTTACCTACATGCAGGCAATGCACACATACACATAAAATAAAAGTAACAAATAAAATTTTAAAAAGTTTTTTAAAAAAAAAGGAAGGAAGGAAGGAAAGAAGGAAGGAAGGAAGGAAGGAAGGAAGGAAGGAAGGAAGGAAGGAAGGAAGGAAGGAAGGGTACATGAAGTTGTTATTAAAAAGTGATGGGGCGATATGGGAGGAGTTGGATGGGAAGGAGTGGGCATCAATTTGATCAAAATACCTTATATGCATATATAAAGTTCTCAATAAATTTTTAAGTTAAAAAAGGACATAAAACCCCAAAACTTTCGGTCTGCTCACCCTGGTAATGATTGTGTGTTCAGACTCTGGCTTCCTTGTAAGAAATATTGCTTCTTAGCACTAACACTCTCCGGTTTTCCCTACTTAAAATTTCAGTAATCTGCTCTGTTTTTCTAACTGTAGTTTGCCTTGGTTCAACATGTTTGAACTTTTCATTTATTAACGCTTACTGTTCTTTAGCCCTCATAAGCCTGAGACTGCTAGCATAAAGAGAGCAAGGTGAACACTTGGATGTGCAGATAGAAATATTCCATAGCTGCAATCATAAATACAGTAATGCATATAGTTGAATTTAAACACATGCAGAAAATACACATAACATTTCAGTTCTAAGAATCAGAGAGGTGAATAAATCGAGTATAGATATATGTGCTCAGTCACTGTGAGATATTTATAAAATTACTGAGTATCTACTAAATTTAGTTTTCCCATATGAAAATAACACCCATAATTCTCCCGCTAGAAGTTTGCTTAGGCTTACTGGAAATCCATGTATATTGACTGCTTTCTGCAAGAAAGTAAAATTTCTTCAATGATACAGCACTTCCCTCTAAATTGTGGGCAAATTTCTCTTTTATAGACTAAAGTCACTAGTTTACCTCCATAGTTCCTATGTCAAATGATTTAGTAATAAACATTTAGATGGTCTGGCTGAAGACCTTTCACCATGGATGTAGGAAGATGAAGGAATGACCCCACAAACCCAGCGACAGGCAAGATACAGAACTGAGCCTGCACAGCACAACAGTTGTTTCCTAAAGTAATGTTTGCTTACCTTTCGCACCTCCCTCTGAAGCAGCCCCTGAGTGGGTTAAATGTTTCTCATTTGAAAATTTATATGTGATCTAACACTTCCTTTATAACAGAGCAGCAACAGCAGCAACTCCCTTTTAACAAGCTGGTGTATGAACTGCATAGGTGAAGAGCCAGCACATAGTATTAAGGTACTCTACTTAATGGGACAGTTTTAGTACTGACTAGTTTAGTTGATGAAGTCTCGATAATGTGTGTTATAATGCAGTCAATGCTGGTCATGTTATGGATTAAAGAAGCCTGTATAGACCACTGTGATGTTTCCTAAAATATATAATAATATTTCAATGGGAAAATGAGAATTAAATTTAATGAAATAAATGGAAAGTTATGTTTCTGAAATGCAGATTTTTAATGCAAATTAAATTCTTTAATTTGTAAATTAAGAAGATTCTTGAAATTTGCAGGTAAATTGATGGATCTAGAAACTGTTATACTAAGTGAAGTAACACAGACTCAGAAAAACAAACGACATATGTTCTCCCTCATATGTGGATCCTAGCACCAAATCTTTTTAAATACCAGGTCCTTTTAATAAGATGACGCTATACAGCAGTCCCTTCTGTATGAAATAACTATTATCATTGCGACTTCAGCTGAGCCTGATCGCTACACATAGTCACAACTGGGCTTGATGATGTTTGCGCTCATTCATTAAGGAGGGCCAAGCAGGGTCACTGTACTCTCACTGGAATATCCAGCCACTCTTCCCAGCCAACTGTATGTAATTTGACCCTGATATCACATAGCCTACTGGATTTGGGGGGGCTAAAGTACACAATCAGCAGAAGGCTAGGAAGAGAAGGCATGACCCATGCTGGGTAAAGGCTTTCCAGTGTGCATACCCTCAGGACCTACATACACCTCAGCAACCCCTCAGTTATCCCAAAGCCTTTGAGAGGGAACTGACACTGATTCTAACTACTCCAACAGCTATCAAAATACCTGAAAGCAAATCCTGAATCCATCACTCTAGAGTCCAACCTTGGAAGACAAAAGAAAATTGAGGAAGAACCCAATAGAGGGATGCTTTTGGAAGCCCTTGTCAAGAAACTCCAATGGACTCTCGAATATGAACATTTAAAAATTTCTCTGTTCTGACTTTTTTGTAGTTCCCTGTCTAGAACTTGTAATGCTAATTACTCTTGCCTTTACTTCTCCTTCACAGCTCCGATTCATGATTCAAGGACTTTCTTTTCCCCTTACACTGCATAGAATGTGAATTAAACCATTTGCCAATAATATCTCACTTCAAAAACTGAGTAAATAAGTTTCACTTATCCAGAAAGAAGTTTACAACTGCTTTTGAAAATATATATCCTCCAAATTAGCTATCTAATTTATTCCATCCAATTAATGTATCTCAGATAAACAGAGTGTGTGCTGCCGATCCATGACTTTGAATATGGGAAGTACTTATTGTCCTCCTGATAGCCTGTAATTTATAATCTGTCTCCTAAATAATTTCTAAACTTATTGTTTTTGCTATTTTTATTTTATTTTGTGTGCATGAATGTATTGTTTGCATGGATGTAAGTGCACTCATGACATGCAATGCCCGTGGAGTACAGAGGAAGGCATTGGATCCCCTGAAAATGGACTACAGACAGTTGTTAGCTGCCATGTGGGTACTGAAAATTGAATCCAGGTCCTCTGTAAGAGCAGTCAGTACTCTTAACCATTGAGCCATCTCTCCAGGCCCATAATTTCTAAACTTATACTACTTGTCTACCATAATTTCTAGTAGAGAGTAACAGAATATAATCATTTATGCCTAATCATATTTTATGCAAAGAAAGTATTGTTGAAGAATTCATATAAATTAAAATTCACAAAATTAAATGAACCATAAGCTTAAACATAACATTTCATTGCTTCAAATTTTGTATGAGCAGTGAGTTATTATCTCATTTGCCACCATTTAAGATTGCTATAAGAGAAATTTAAATAAAGTATAACCTTACTTTATGCATAGAAGGAACAGCATGATTACAGATATGTATGGAACATGTAAACATATATTGTTCTTGTTTTTTGTTTTTTTGTTTGTTTTTTGACAGATGTTAGTAAGGGCATGTGACTAATTCTAGGTAAAAACAACAGTATTCTCAAATCAAAAATATATCAGAAATAAATACTAAAGAGCATATATCAAACAAAAGTTAATCTCCTTTGGTCATATCAAGCATGATTATTTTTTGTAATTTCCAAATCTTAAAGCTTAGGACCTGTGCCTAAACAATAAAGAGAATAAAGTCTTGAATTATCTACATATCTAGAGAGGCCTGGGTACTGACTTGGCAGCCAAGTACAAAACCTTAAGAAGAGAAAACGAATGCCTTAATTCTATTAGAGTATGCATTTTGTGGTCTGCTAATATTTTGCATTAAGCCAATTTTGAGTTATTAAAGTTTTAGTTTTCCCTTCCAGTGTGCTGACCCTCAGGAAGCACTGGCTTTCTTCTGGGATTTGCTGGGTGGATCATGTTACTTCTCTCCTGTGCTTCATTCTAAGCTTTCAGAATTCATGTTGAAAGTGACTGCCACGAAGTTGCAGGGAATCAGGGACTCTACCCTTCCAACGAGTTCCTCTCTGCTATTTCTTAATGGATTCAGAGAGATGAAAATGTGAGCATGAATCTTCAAATAGTCGGGAAAGCACTCCCAACTCATGCCATGTAAATGGGCTTACCTGTACTTCAGTGCTGGATTGTGTCCAACATTCATTCATTCGCTTGTTCATCCATTCATGTTTCACTGTGGACATACAGCAATGGCTTTGCCTGAATTTGAAATCTCTTTCTCATGTTCAGCTACATATCCACATTTCTTTTCCTCATGTCTTAGAATCCCTCATCTTGCCTGACCCTTACTATAAGACTACTCTCCTAGAAGCTGACTTTGTTAGCCAGGTCTCCATTTATTCTCAAGTTTCTTGCCTGCTTTTCTCTAGAAAAGTTAAACTGTGATCACTCACACACACACACACACACACACACACACACACACACAAACTTTTGTTATATGTGAATATAATATTAAGGAAGCCAATTATAATTAAACTGAATGTTCTCTGGAACTCAGCACTATTTCATGTCCTTGGAACTTAGAATTAGGAGGCCTGAAAGGAAGAAGGAAGTTCATGTTGAATTTTTCCTGCCTTTCTATGTAAGAGCTGGCCAAAAGGAACTTTGGCCAATCTTGTCTGAATGTAGGAATCCTACACACATCTCTAACAGCCACTTAACAAGCAAGCAATGCTAGGTTTCCCCTTTTGTCTACTGCCATTCTACCATACTTACCTACCTATTTTATTTCTATATAGCTGCCCATTATTTATTAAATCTAAGCATACAAATAAGCATCTTTCTCAAGGTCTTTGGGTCTCTATTGATATCGCATAAAACTTTGATTAAATCAACACATTATGACTTCATTTTGCTAAACTGTCTTTTCTTAATAGTAGTATGGGTGTGACCCTTATGATGAGTGAGGAAAGGTGGGCTACATTTCAACCACTGCAAGAGAAAAAGGGAAATAAAGAATTTTTTTTTTAAAAAGGTCTCAGGTTTCAGCAGTTTCCTTAGACCTAATTGTGTGTGTGTGTGTGTGTGTGTGTGTGTGTGTGTGTGTGTGTTCATGCGCACATATATAATTCTAGGAATAAACTGATGGAAAATTACAGAGCTAGTATAATGGAGAAAATATAATGCCATTTTTTGAATATCATTGAATGTTTTTTAATTCATAAGGGAGCCCAGGCAGGAAAGAAAGCATTTCATACTCTCTTCCAAGACCCTTAAATGGCAGCATCAAATTCACCAGCCCATTCTTGAATGTAGCCACACTGTAAGCTCCAGGAAGTACTCTGGTTTCTACTGCCAAAAATGAGCTTGGAGAGAGAATGGTGCGTTTGAGAATCCTTATTCTCCTGCAGAGGAGAAAGGATTACTGTTGAACTCCAAAACATGTTGCCACAGACACATTGTTTGCAGAACACAGTTGCTGGAATGGCTTTGATGACAGGAACTTATTAAGGCCTTTGGGGGATGATGAGATTTGTTGAAATCATGATGCCTCTTTGCTGCCCCTGATTGATGTAGAATCATCAGTACAAGGCTCCAGGCATATTGTGGTGTACAGAAGTTTTGTGGACTGAACTGCAAGTATATCTTCACTATAAAAACAAATCAATCCTTTGTTTAAAGTTTTCAGTACCTTCTACAGGCTGAGAGATAAAGTTCAAGTTCTCTGACTATGCATAAAGACATGCTATAAATCTGTCTTCTGCTCCCAGAACTCATTCTTTTTGGAAACAAATGGTACATGTCCAATCACCATATGGTATTTCTTTCTCTCTTCCTACTTCTCAGTTTTAAGAAGTGCCTAACATGACTTTTAAAACTGCTTGTTTTCAAGTCTCATCTCATTTCCTCTTTCTCCTTCAACTCTTCTTCGCCATCGCTCCTCTCCACACTTACAGGGAATTTACAGAGCTCCAGGGAATGTTGCAGTTCCTTCCTTTAGTGTTCTGAGCATGTTTGCAAACCATGATCTCTCTCAAGTCTCTCTCTGTTTTGTCATCTTCCTGAAGGTTGTGTAGCTCTACTTGGTGTTACCCACTTTAAAATTTAGTCCAGTGGAAGTTTCTCAGTTACGTCAATTTTTAAAGAATCCAGTTTTTGTCCTTGCCTATCTATTGTATGGTCATTTTCTACTTTATTCATTCTTTGCCTTTTTTTCCTTATATAATAGTTTATCAATTCTTATCAAATTCTCTACAATATATTTTGACCATTTTCAATCAAACTCCTCCTCCTCTCAGCTCTACCCTCAACTTGCCCCCCACCCAAATTCTATGTATTTTTATTTTTCTTTGAAAAAAAAAAAAGTCCAAATTGTATTCCTTAAAACCTCTTGAGAGTGGGTCTACTCCCTGGAGCATGCTTAACCTAACAGTGCCACAACTTTAGAGAAAACTGACTCCCCCTCTCCCAGCAGCTATCAATTGACAGTTGCACTTTAGCTGGGGGCGCTCCTCATGCCCAACTCCCCAGTCCTTGCTGGGATATTTACGGCTTGAACTTGGAAGGATCTTGTGCTTGCTGTCACAGCAATGCTGGGTTGAAATGTAAAACTACCCTGTTTTGTCTCAGAAAAACACTGTTTCATTGTAAGAGCCAGAGGAAGTAGATGACTACAAGGAAAGAATGTTTCGATTCTTTGTCTTGTATTAATCTCCTACTTAGTTATGAGTTTTGGTTCTTATTATAACACATTGAATAGAATAATATAAGCTAAAAATTAGTCCAATAAATTGATTTCTTCCAGTAAAGATCCAAACATATGCTGATTTTCATGCTTAGTGATTTGGTGAGATTAAAGAATACACTGCGTAGCTCTCCTCTCTGCATCTTCATTTTCAAACTGAACTTTCTACCTCAGTCCTTAGTCTACCTGCCTACGTTGTGCTGCACCTAGATATAAACAGAAGACATCAGAGGAAAGAATGGTTTATCTCAGCACTCTGATCTGCCTTTTAGAAAGAAATCATACTAGGCTGGTCTGAGTCACACATCACCTTAGAGATTCTGGAAAAATCAATTTTTTCCATTTGTTGGTGTGTTTTACTTTTTAAAAATTATTTATTTAATAACCAAATGATTAGAAGAAACATTTTATCTTCATGAGAAAAGCAAGGTTCTCTTGAGGGTAGGAATTATATCTAACATACACGAGTCCTCAATATCGACTATAGAACATGGAAGGTACTAAATACTAATAATGGATATTGTTAAAGAAAATATTTTAATTTTTGAATGCCTGTGTTTGTGTGTGGGGGCTATGTATGAGTGCAGGCATGCATTCACAGGTGTATGTATATGTGTGGAGGAAAAAGAACAATATTGCGTGTCATTTGTGGGCAGCGTCCTTCTTTTGGTTGAGATAAATTCACTCACTGGCCTTTAATTCCCCTAGCAGGCAAGGCTAGGCCAGTCAATGAGTCCTAGAATCTGCATTTTTCTGCCTCCCAAGCCCCTGAATTAAAAGAATATACCATTACACTTAGATTTTTTTATGTAAGTTCTGGGGATCAAACCCAGGTTCATTGAGTTGTAAGGAAAATAATATGTTTCCTATTTCTGACCTATTTCTCCAGCACAATTAAAAAAAATTAAGCCAGTACTTAACAATGGATCTTTGGATCTTGACATGGTTGCCAATTAATATATGCTATATTTGACAGAATATAGAATTACAGACTTGAATAGAGATGCAGGAGTTTTCTGGTCACCTCATAGTTTCCCCTGCTATCTCTTAAGTGGTAATTTAATGTTAATTTGAAATTAACTGTACTTATGAAGAGTTTTGATTACAAGAAAATGAAAGAGGTTAAGATTGCCTTTTAAAAAGTACTTTTTACTGAGCTTTTGTACATTTCATACAATTGTTCTTAATCAAATTTAGACCCTCTCCTCCATCCATGTCCCCACTTCCCCCTCTCACTAGGCCTCATGTAGTCTACCATACATGTTAAGTCCCATCTTGTCCAGCATTTGTACTAAGATGTTCTTCAGTGCAATTTCATTCACTGGAGTCTATTCAGCCTATCTACAGCTCTTGAGGAAGTTCTATTCTCCCTCACCCAGCATTAATCAGTCTCCAATAGTTCCCAGGCTAAGAGTGCTCACTGCCCATTTCCCTAGCCCCACTCGGGTCCTTGAGTTGACATGGGTCTTGTGCTCGATGTCACCATTGCCACAAGTTCACATGAGCAAGCTTCCAGTGGCCTGAAAATCTCTGTTTCCATATGTTCATGGACCATCCCTGGCTCTTACAATCTTTCTGCCCCCTCTTCTGCAATTGTTCCTGAGTCGTGAGTGGGTGAGGTTTAATACAGGGAGTTCTATCTGGGAACGTACTCTGCAGTCTCTTATTCTCTGAAACAGCCAATTGTGGCCTTCTGTGTACATTACACTGTTGTATAAGGAAGTTTCACCGGTGAGAGTTAAAGGGTACATCAGTATTCTTTCCACACCAGTCTGCTATGTTTTGTGAGCCTTAGGTGTAGAGGTTCTACTGTAGATATGTCACCTGGGGTGGGCATCTCTCAGATATACATTCTCTGTGTGTGACCAGTTGTGGAACTCTGCAGTAACCTACATCTCTTGCACAAAGAAGCCTCTTGGATGACTGGTGTAGGAGATACTTGTCTGTAAATATAAGAATCCATATTTAGCATATGACAAGAAATTTCATTTTTTCAGAGATACAACAGAGACAGGGTTTTCTCTAGGATCTATGATATCTATGGCCATGTATATTTGGCTATCATTACAGTGCCACCCATGAGTTCCCTATCACTGAGAAGGCTTTAACTATTAGATAGCTGTTGACTACCCCCTAAACAACAGTGCCACTACTGCACCAGTGGAAGTAGTTGTTATGCCAGTCATTATGATTATTTGGCTTTAGGGCTGAGGTAGACCACTGATTGATTTTCTCCCTTAGAAGCTTGCATAGTGTCCTCTAGAACTATGAGAGTTAGTCTTCAGGGAAAAGGTTTCCATGTCAGTTTCTATTCCATTGCTTCAAGTCCTGTGTCCAAAGTATGTCCTATCTTCAGCAGTAGGGTCTTACCTTGGAGTTCTGATAGATAAACAAGGGCTCCAACAATAGCCTGTGCTATTTTTGGAGTTTCTTGGACTATTCTAACCAACTACTCGAAGGGATGTCTCTCCTGTTTGGCAAGACTATTGGCTAAACTCATTGGTTTGTTGAAAATTTTCTGTCCTCAATCTTTAACTTTTTAAAATTTCTTAACACATAGAGCATACTAGACTTTTAGACTGCAATTTTGTATTTTATCTATATCTTATTTTTTATTTTTATTTTTGACAGGGTCTCCCTAAATCACAGCCCACCTGAAAGTCAAAATGTGAACCAGGGGCCTTCCATTTCACAGAGATCCACCTATCCTCACCTCCTGAGGGCTGGGATTAAAGACATATGCCACCATGCCCATCGTGCTATAACTCATATTATAAGTTATGTAAATCAAGTAGTAAATATTACAAGCATTCTTAGCTTGGCTCATAAATGCCATCTGATAAACAATTTATGGTTAAACTTCTAAATGATCAATTTTTCCTCCCTCAATGTATATCGTTTATTGACCATTATCTTTTTCATTGTGCAATTATTGATAATCTATAATAAAAAATCTAATACACGTTTTTATTACTACCATTCTTGACCACTTGGTATGTGTCAAACACCTATATAATTTAACTCTATTGCATAATGTACGCTTGAGATCTTTGGTGAAGATGGGAAGTTATTTCAGATACAGAAGCATAGTTTTTCTAATGTAATTAACACAAAACAAAGATGAATAAAAAGTCCTCAAATGCAAATTAGATTCCACAATTCTGGAAAGGACATAAATTATTCTTTTTTCCATCAAAACACCTTCATCATTTTCCATCTTCATATGGCTCAATTCTCAGTAGCAATAAAATCAGCTTCCCAGGAATCTATTCTGTTTTGAACTGAGCATTAATACAAGCAAATTTATAAATAACCTCAATATGTCTCTTTATATTTTGTGTTTTTCTTTATATAGTCATTTATTCATCCTATCCAAATCTAGGCTATACTAAATAAGTTAGAAATGAATCCAGAATGCCCTAACCATAGACTGTGGGCTTTTAGGATATCTTTGGATTTCCCACTCTTTATAAGAAAATGTAGACAACATTGAACAAAACAATGAATTCACCTTCCTTCCTGATCACACTTTCCAAATGGGATAAATGTGCACATCTTAATAGCATGGCCATAGTTATGTGTCAAAGGCCTAGGCCTTGGAATATCTTGGGCCCCATTTGGCTTGTTTCCCAGCCACCTTATTGCTTTGGTGAAACACTACCAAGGAAATTCCAAGCTAATTCTTTCTTCCTAAAATGTCAAGCATTTCTCCATTTTGAAATTTCTATGGAATTCCATGAAAAGTTTCTCCTGTAAAACAAGACTTCATCCTTCTGCACAGCTGCAGCACCTGGCAGGTTCCCCAGCCCTGGGAAGCCACTAAAGAGAACAATTACACTGGCTGTCAAAACTGTGAGCAAATTCTGAAAATGCAGCACACTACTGCTCTCACTGCAGAAAATGAGAGGAGCACACCGATTTTATTATTGTGTTGTCTCAAGCAGGATGCCTCTAAAAGAACAATCAGAACAATAGAGGTTGTACTCATGTACCATGGACCTTGGTATATGCAATCAGTTTTGTATTTTCTATACTATCATCCTTGACCTGCTTGGCAAGAAAGTCTAAAAAAGCTAATTGTAGAGATCATTATTGGATGCCTTACCACATTTGGGTTTAATCAGCAAAGATGCACAAAGCATTCTCTAAAAGACTTCTTTTCACTTCTTGGGAGAGTAATAAGTGAACTACAAGTGCCCCCGACCAACACTGAAAATTAAGGATGAATGCTCTGCATATCAACTGCAATACAAATCATTTTGTTGTCTTCTTGAGCTTTTAGAAAAGATAACTCTTGCTTCATCTGCAGTGTGTGTGGGGGGGGGGATGTATCTTCTGGCATCTTCCATAATACTGTGCTGATCTGGACTCTGTCCAGAGTCAACAGCTGAACAACATGATGGAGCCCATGATTCAAAGGCCTAGGGCAGAGGGATATAATTCCCCGGTGCTATTCTGTATTATCTTGCTTTGTACATAAATAAATCAACATTCTCTGAAAGATATTGATTGTGCAGGTAGTAAATTTAAGAAGTTTGCTTCATGCGAAGATAAAGCAAGTAGTATTTTGCTCTTAAAAAATTGGCCACTGTAGAGAGATGAACCACATGTGTCAGAAGTTATTTTCAAGATATATATTGAGGGGAAAAATCAGTGCTATCAGAATGTCATGTTTTCTCACAATGAATTCTGCACCCCCCCCACAAACATCATTTTTTATACTACTTTAAAAGTACAACTGCTTTAGAAAGCAAAATTGAAAAAATATATTTTGCTAAGTTTTGTATATTTCATTAATAGACCTTAGCAAGTAGGTTTTAAGGTGTATTTAACTTAAGTGACTTTTTAAAAAATGCATTTAAAATGAACATTAACCTCTAGCATACAAACTTAAGCAGATCAGCTTTCTAGCTGTGCGCTGAAAATCCACATTAGATTAGACAAGATAAATATAATCCAGTCCATGATTCTTAAACCTATCTGATGTTTAGTTTTAGAAACACATAGGAAATGCTTATAGTACTTCGTATAGAAAGTGAAAAATGAATATTGGATCCACTTTAAACTCATGAAGCACCATATACATAATGACATTCAGAAGACCTTCCATCCTAATTCTGGAAAGGATACAGAATTTCATGAGGAATAACCACACCAGTGTGACGGTCACTGTGATCACAGCAATATGAAGCAGCCTTTCTAAGAAATGATGTTTATTAGAATCCTGGGGAAGGTGACTTTCCATCTTGACTGCATCCTGTGCTCTAAAGGTGCTTTCTTAGCTGCATCTATCCAGAAGCTGACAGCACATCCAGTGGAGACTCAACATTGCCTCCAGGTATTACTGTGTCAGGGTGAGAGACAAAATCATGTCTGGTCAGGGACTGCTGTTCTAGGAAGGCACATCTCCCTCCATGTGGCATGAAATCTCTGCAGGGCTGACACCTTTGACCTCTTCAACTCTGAAAAGGTCCTTTTTCTGCTCTATCTCCCCTGTGGTTCCTGGGTCTCCTTTGGACTCCCTGTTTTCTAATCTTCATGTTCCTTCATGTCATAAGAATCCAGGAAAATTCAAACCTAAATTTTATTCCCACTTCCTTTCTCTTCAACCGTGTAATTTCATCCATGCTCATGATTTCTTAATACTACCGTACTCTTAATTCCAATGAAGCTCCTAATTTCCATCAACTTTCTGGAAACTGTGCATTGATACGTCATCAGAAACACAACATACAACAAACAAATTTATTTTTTTCCCCCAAACTCTTGTATTCTTATATTTTCAAACTAGTATTGTCCTCACAAGTTTCCAGGTATCCCTAGATTTAAAATAAGAGCTGTCATTTCATTCTATTGAATTTTCCATCATTGCTAATTTTGGTAAGGCTATTTCCTCCCAATTAAAATATTGCTTCCTGGACAGAAAGGTAAGAATGTTTAGACAGAGCAATCTCTTAAACTTGAAAAAATCAGGAAGTTCATGAAATTTTTAGGGCCCCATTTTAAGATTTTAAGTAGTGAACAATTACTAATGAAGAGGACACACTTCAGTAGGGAGAGAGGACTCTTTAGAGGAGCTGCCTACAGGTTGTGCAAGAAACTCATTGGTATTGTTTGTGTGTGCTGTCAGCCAGGCTGACAGTGATGTAGTGCTTGACTGACCCATGCCTTATAAGTAACCCTGATAATATTGATCCACCTAGCTAGAATTGAGTGAAATTGCTTCTTTGATCTGTTGCTGGTGTTTATTCACATTTCTGCAAGGAACATCACACAATAACAATATTATAAATTCTACCCAGTCATTTTGATATTGGAAAAATAAACCATAAATGTTATAATTCATGACTATCCTGTGGGTTCATTAGGCTCTCGGTGTTGCTTACCTTATGCCTAACAATATTTTTCCAATTGCCTACCTTTTAGTTCCTTTGTTTCCTCTACCTACAAAGTTGTAAAGATCCTGGGCCAGCAAAATGACTCAGTAAGTAAAGGTACATGTGGCCAAGCCTGTTTGATCCTTGAGACCATGTGGTAGAGGAAAGAACCAACTGCTGTCCACATGTTGTCCTCTGACCTTCATATCATACGTACATTGGCACCCACCACCTGCTAAGAAGAAATTAATAAAAAAGTATTCAAAAAGAAAGAAAAAAAGATGGATCTTTTGGAAGACATCGTAATTCTGTCATTTTTCCCTACAAATAAACAAAGGAATAAAATAATCAAAAAGAAAGAAAAGAGGATGGATCCTTTGGAGGATTTTGTAATTCTGTCTTTTTCATGTATAAAACTAAGTTTAGTTTTCCCCCAGTTTCCAGATAGTGGAGACTGCCACAGTTCTGTCCATGTTTTATAGTTTTCTTTCTATTCATCACACTCTGCACCCCTTAAATATTCTCCTTTAAGAGATCAGTGAAAATTACCTGAGCAGACCTTTATTTCTCACTTTAATGTAAAGTTGTCATTTACTTTTAGTAAAGTTTACTTCTTTAAAATCCATTATTTATTTATTTAAAGTTTATTTAAAGTTATCATTCCTCAAGCATTTTTTATATACAGAGAGTATTGTTCCTTTTTCTTTTTGCCAAAACTGTCCGGCCCATGTCTACACAAACGTTATATTAGAATAAAACTTCTCTGTATTCTCAAACTTGATTAACAGTCCATTCTCCAGACCTCATCTACATATACCCTACTGCATGGTTTCCACTCACATCAGGCCATCTCCATTATTAAGAGATGAGTCAGCATTTCCTCAAATTTTCACTCCATATAATGTTCTTAACAGAGTCCAAATTATTGTTTGTTGGGATCTAGTTTTCAATACAGTATGAATTTGATATTAATCTGAATGACTGACTATAAACTGTCATGTTTGCCCTTCACACTTAAATTCTCAGTGCAAACATGTATTATTTAATGAGCATGTTTTCTTCATTTTTATAGTGGATACAGTAGTTCTTGTCTATTAATAGTATTCCCTGAAATGCCCACTTCTTTGCAGAAATACCCTTTCATTTGAATATTCTAGTGAAGGACTCACTGTCGAAAGATTCCCACAGTACATTATCTCTAGCCACTGTCATTTACATTTCTCCCTATACAATTCTGATGGGAAGAGGAAAATGTCCATGCTAAATGGGGGGCAGATTTGAATACAGTCTTCACAGATGCTTTAGCTGAACTAGGATCAGAATATTTTCTTTGATATATCAATGGGTAAAATACTGACAACTAGTACAAAATTTGAGCACATTACAGTGAAAACATTAGTATAGAAAAGCAGATAGGCTTAGGGAGAGAGAAAAGATTTGATTTTGAAGACTAGTTAACAAACAGGGCTCTTGCTTCCCTAAGTATATTGAGAATTTTGTTTGTCAACATTTCTTTTTAAGAAAAATATTTTATTTATTATTTTTATTTTATGTGTATGAGTGTATTGTCTGCATGTATATGTGCACCACTGTCATGCAAAGTCCCCAGAGGTCAGAAGTGGGCATCGGATTCCTTGGAACTGGAGTTATGGACGATTGTTAGCTGCCATATGAGTTCTGGGATTCGAATCTGGGTCTTCTACAAGAGCAGCCAGTGCTCTTAACCACTGAGCCATCTCTCCAGCCTCATTTGTCAGCATTTCAGTTGAATCATTTAAATCAAACTTTATCTAGATCCTTCTTTCCTGACACAAGGTAATAAACTTAATTTCAAATGATTTGGCATTAATTTAAGCAGTATGTTATCAGTTTCAATATTTGACTAACTTTTTCTCTCTACTCTTAAAGCTTTTTTGTGTGTGAATTCATATGTACGTACACACATAGACATTTATTTGCCTATTTTTACCTCTAAATATTGTCTTCCTCCACATTTCAGTATGCTGAGAGTTATGCTCAAAGTCATAAGGGAGTTCATGCTAATCCTTAGCCAAGAAGCCTGGGAGTTGTGAAGGTCTTTGAAACTTAAACCCTTCATCTTCAAAATGTGTTGGTATTGCTTCTGAATGAATGAGTTAAAGGCCGGAGCCTGCTGCTAAATAACCTTGCTCAGTGTGCTTGTAGGTGCACCTCTAAGGGAATACAGCAGGTTCCTCTTTGTTTTGTGCGAGTGGGTGATGCCTCACAGCCTGCACAGTGAAGTCTGATACATTGTAGAGAGGGGGTGGTGGTGTATCAGCTTCAGCACAACTAGAGAAGATACAATTAGGAAATGGAATCAGAGCAACTAAAAAAGGAAAATAAAAAATACAATAAAATAAAAAATAAGGCAAGAAACTGTTAGTAAGATTCTTATTAAAAGATCAAAACTATCTACTAAGGTAAGCCTTCCTAATAATGCTCAGCAAAGCAATCCACTGGAATTTTAAATTGGAAATATATGGTAGGAAAAACCAAACATAATTGACTTAAATAACAATTTCAGAATTCCCCCAAACCATTCATCCATACTTCCATTTATCTACTTATTAGTATAATTGGTGAACACAGCACAGCCTTGTGGCCCTCTGATCCTCTGACATACCAGGATTTGGACTTTTTTCAAATAGCAAAGGTACTATTAAAAGAAATATTGAAAATTTTAATGAGATGGGATAATTCAAAGAGGCAGCCTTGGTAAATGATTAAGTGACTGTTATGTTTTATTGGGCACAGTGATTGTGGTATACATACTACTAGGGTGTTGAACACTGTAGTAATGAAATGATATGAAAAGAATCACTTTTTCCTAAGCAGTTTTGCCACTGAGGTTCTAAACAAAAAGGAAAACCTATTTTGTTTTATATTCTTAACAATCCCTCAGACATTTTTCCTTTGTTCTCTACTTCTTCATTTCCCAAAGTAAAAATTCATGAAAAAATATTCAAGATTAAGAAAGACAGTAACAGTATCACCCATTTCAGTGAATTGCATTCCATAACTTAGTGTTAGGCATTTGGAAAACAGCAGCAGTAGATGGACAGCACTTAAAATGTTCTCACTCCTATGCTGTCATCCTTTGCTCTATATCTTGGTAATCTCTCTTGAAAAAGTTGGTATCTGTTTTCCCAGTGCTTGAATGGGCACAGACATTTTATTCTTTTTAGTCAAAAGCAGGCATAGTACAAGCAAACACTGGAAAACATTGCTTGAAAGTGTCAGCTTATTCCCTTAGAAACTTCCCAGATCAGGAGCTCAAACCAGGTGGGTTAGATGGGAGACAAGGTGTGCCAAGTCCAATATCTGTACCACCAGCCTCTGAAATCTACCGGTCTCTGGACTACTGCACGACTGATGCCTGATGCATGTAGGAGCCAAGAAAACCCCAGAGAAGTCCAGTATAAAGAATGAAATGTCCTGTTTGCCTAGAGCTATGTATGAAAAGGGAAGGCATTGTTAGGTGAAGTTGTTATGATTGAGGGTTGCTTGCTAATTTTGTACGAAATTTTATAGTCTGCTTCTTTAAAACCTCATTTGAGGCTTCAATGAGCAAAAGATTTTGGATATTGTCAGAAAATATTTTAAGAAATGATTAACATTAACATATTTTATCAATCTCAGGATATTCTAATGCGACTAATAATAAAAGTAGTATTTTGAAATTAAAAACTGAAACGCAGGAAGATTAAGTAATTTTCCCAGCATCACAAATGAGGTAAGGTCAAACTGACTTCAACCCAAATAGTTTTGCTGCAGAGCAGGAAATTTCAGCTAACTAAACATATTAAATATGTGGAAGAGTTCTTCCTTCTCCAGGCACATGTAAAGGCTCTTGCTTTCATTTTTATTCATTAGAGTTTTCTTTCACATGATCTTTTTCGTATTGTTTGTAATATTTTAAAATAACATTAAATTATAACTATGGAAAATTTTGCAGGATTCTCAAAAGATCAACAATAAGAAATATATTTTTGGAAATTATTCACAATATTGAATGGATACTGCATGCCTTTGTGCTGTGGCATCCTTTGAATATGAATTCACATCAGTATGTCACACATAACACTGTTCAACTATTTTTAAAAGGTAGATATAATCCATGTCAACATTCTTTCTGTGTTCTTCGCTTTTTGGTGTGTTTAATGACTTCTAAGAATGAAGCAAGGTTTCACTTGACAGAACTCAGGGGTTGTGCAACAGTGAATCTTGAGAATCACCCATGTGGGAATCAAGCAGGAAACTCTGACACCTGACTCCACCTGCTCACAGGACTCATTTCAGGAACAGCTGACAGGATTAACAAGGTATCATGTCCACTTCCTGTGTGGGCTCGATTTCACAGCTCCAGGGAGTCTCCCTCTTCCTGGATGATTATTTCTCAGTGCTTTCAGGAGGAGAGTTACTGAATCTGTGCTATCACTAGGGATTTTAAAAATGACTGGGGATTGGAGGACCAGAGTCTGTATTTTAAATAAAGAATGAATGAGCTCAGTATTTTGAGTTTATGAATTGTTTCAATTTTAAATAGTTTTTTTTTAGTTATTGGAGAATTTCACACAATACACTTTGCTTATATTCAATTCTCTTCCTCCATCTCTCAGGACCACTCCCACCTCCCTATAGTTCCAACTTAGTTTCCTCTCTTTTTTAGGCCTATACAGCCCAATTTTTGTTTCCTAAATACTCTTGAGTGTGGGTCCAACCACTGGAGCATGGTTGACATTCCAGGGGTCATATCTTTAAAGAAAACTGGTTCACTCTCTCCTAACAGCAATAAATTGCCAATTGCTTCTCAGCCAGTGGTAGGGCTTCACACACCCCACCCCTCCATGATGATACTTCGTCCAGCTTGAACCTGAGCAGATCATTGCATGCTGCATTGCCACTGTGAGTTCATATGTGCGATTGTCTTGTTGTGTCCAGAAAACTATTTTGTTTTGTGAAGAGTGAAGTTTCTCCTTCAGAGTCAGGTGATCATTGACCACTCCTCCCTGTTCATTCCTGTGTGAAGTATGAATGCAAAGGAACATGCCCTGGGTTTAAAGGGCAGGAAATACAGACCAAACAAAAAGAAACATTTCCTCATGCAGCACACATTAACATGTAGAACACAGGGAAGCTGCAGCATCTCTGGCTCAAGGGATCATGTAACCTAATAATCTACACACAAAGTCTTAAGTGATGTTATACCATCCTCACTGTCACAATGTGAACACGGTGCAGGTAAATCAGTCTTTATCCTTTGGCACAAGTTAATTGCCCAGAAAACATGAGAAGAATTTCTCTTCCACTTGAGAAACAACAGACTGCCCACCCCATAATCCCCCACTGACTGGCTTATGAGGAATAGGAGATATTTGGAATATTCTTTCTTCCTATCATGAAAAATGAATCCTCACTTAAAGTAAAATATTGATGCCTAAAATATTAGTGGTAACATACATATTGTCAAAATTTAAGGATAAATTGCTTATTACTGGCAAATTTTAAGAATAAACTATTTTATTTGTTATATTTTATACCCAAGTAATTGTGTGTCTATGCATGTGTGTGTGTGTGTGTGTGTGCTTGTGTGTGTGTATATGTGCTTGGTATGCATGTATTCAGGTGTACAAGCCCATGTGTGCATGCGTATGTGTTGTAGCCAGATGTAGACATCTTGTGTCTTCCTCTATTTTTCTTTGGATTATTTCTTGAGACTGGGTCTCCCTCTAGGTACATTAAGCTCATCAGTTTGTCTAAGCTGGCTCTCCAATGGGTTCCCGGGATTTCTGCCACTCCTACCCCCAATACTGGGATTACAGGCGTTTATACAAGTATTCTGGAGACTGAATTTAGGTTTTCATGTTATTGTTGCAAACAATTTACCAACTGAGCAAGCCCCTCAAATAAAGTTATATTACAGGAAAATTTATAGATATTAGGAAAAACAAATTAGAAAAATTAAAAGTAGATGTGAACAGATTTAATTGCACAATTGGAAACAAACAACGAGTGGAGGTTCATAATCCACAGGCATTCAGAACTCACTGTATATCATGACAGGTAAGTTGTTTGTGATAGTCTTCTCCAACATCAGGAAACAATATCAAAACTGGGTGACAGATACTTAGCAGAAGGATAGTAGTGCTTTCTTCTCTAGGAACTCTTAACACCCATAAAGGTGCCAGGTATGGATTCCATCTTGTGAAAATGGTCTTGACTCCGATCAGAAAGTATCTGTTACTCTCTCAACTTTTCATTCCGGTATTGTACCAGTGAGCATGTCTTGCCAGGACACTTGTTATTGGTGCTCTCAGGGTTCACAGCTGGGTAAGACTGATGATTATTTTTCTCTTTCCATAGCAAGCATAGCACCTTCCAGCACTGTGAAATCTATCCAGTAGGAATGAAGCTTCCAGGTCAGTGCCAGCTTGATTTCTCCCTGTTCTATGACTCATGTATGTAATGTCTTCAGTAATAATGTCTTACAGTCAAGTTCTGGAAGGTAATCAAGGGCAATGGCAACAGCCTTTAATTTTAGGGGGTGTCTGTGTGACCCCACTGGCCAACAACACCAAAAGAGGTAACCTATTACAGGCACTGACTTTTATTTGTTTAGCCCCTGTTATAGGATAATTCTATTTAAATTATTTTAGATATATTTAATATACGTTTTAGAAAGATTTTATATTAGTAAATTTCTATATGACTTTTTCCCAAAGACCTTTAATCTTAGTTATATATCTCCCAATACATCCTCCTCTACCCTGTCCTCTCACCACATTTAACCTTTTCTGTTCCATTATTCCTCTTTCTCCATTTATATCACCACAATCTGTCTCCCCTCCTGTAAAAGCCTTCCCCCATTGCCCATTACTACTTCCTTGAACTCTATGGGTTTACCACATGAAACACACACACACACACACACACACACACACACACACACACACATACACACACACATATATAAGTTCAAACCTAACAACTACATAATCTATATATAAGAATATACAACATTAGTCTATCTGCAGTAGTCTATCTGGATCTAGGTTAGCTCACTCAGGATGACTGTTTCCTGCTCAATGTACCAGTGGAATCACATTTTGATTTTTGTTAACAGCTGAATAATATTAAATTTTGGAAGTGTATCAAATGTTTATTATACACACATTCATCAATTTATGGACATCTAGTTTATTTCCATTTCCTGGCTCTTGTGAGTAGGAGAACATAAGCATGAGTGAGCAAATATCTCTGTAGTTGGATCTAGATTCCTTTGGGTATATATCCATGAGTGATATGGCTGGATTGTGTGGAAGATCTACTTCTAGCTCCTTGAGAAATCTCCACACTGAGTTCCATACTGGCTATACCAACTTTCACTCCCATCAAGAGTGCATGAGTGTTCTCCTTTCTCCACATTCTCGCCAGAATTTCCTGTCACTTTAAAAATAAATTGATCTCTGTTTAATCAGAAATGGCAAATGAGAAAAGTGTAAATTGTCACCTATTTTAACTTAGCAATTCTGACTAGGGAAAGATGAAATTACAAAATAGCTTTTATTGCAATTCCCTGATAGCTAAGGATGTTTTATACTTTAAAAATATTACTCAGTCACTTGTTAAATTTTTCTTTTTCCCTATGCAAACATACGTTTAAAAATTAAGTGATATTGAGGTATTGATAATAGTTAATTGGGTCATATTCATATCTTTAGAGATAGTAAATTCAGAATTCTGTTGTCTTAAAAATAATGAAAGTACATAAATGGTAAGAAAAGCAAAGTGAAGTAAAAATGTCATTTAAAAAGAATCAAGCAACCCAGCTTTCTTTACTCGACTATGTTTTTTGAGTCTGGTTTATGTATTTGTTGTACTTAATATGTTAATGCATCCTAGATCTGTGTTCTTAAAGAACGTTTTGGTAAACTAATCTAGGATTGCCATATATTGCCTCTTGTGTTACAGTTACCGACAGTGATATTTTCTGCAGGCAATATGCATTATTAGCCTGGATTAAATATATTGCTTCTGAGTGTTTAACTTTCTCACATTTATCTCCATGGCATAAATATACTTTGATGTCTTCATAGATGTTTCTGTACATTAAGAACATCATCCTAGAACATGAAAATGTGTTTTAAAATATTATACTGCATATAAAATATTAAAGTCTCACTCACAGAGTAGAGCTCTCATGCTCATAGAATATTGTAAGAATGCTCTTATTCAAGGTGCTGGAAGTGACTTGTCCTTACCCCATTTCTGCTGGGTTTCATGCTTCTAATATACCAACCATACATATAGTTTAAATGTGCTTATAGAAACCTCACTGCTTATTCCCTGTAAACCTCTGAGTAGAAGCTGAAGTTCCCACAGTCATTTTCAATTGCCTGTTCCTTTTTTTCTGTTTAAATTGTGGTTGCTATTAAAGAATACAATAAGGTTATGTAATGGAATTTAAACACACTTTATTGCAACAATATAAGTTCAATGTACAGTTATAAGCAATATGGCTGTACTTAATAATTTTACATTACAAACATAATTGTGGTATCAAATTAGTAATTTTCACAAAGTACTTGCTTTGGAAATTGATAATGTATTTCAATTCGTAGTTGCATAGGAAGATAGCAATTCTTTTAATAGTAGAACTGGGGATACAGCACATCTCTAACATCTGATCGTCCAGTTTTATGCAGAGCTTAGAATTCTACCTTACAATTTTAAAGCTTGAAGGGCCCTTAGAGATCAAATAGTTCAATAACTTCATTTTACAGAAAAGAAACTAAAAGTTAAGTGAAGTTCTTTGACTTAAATAATAAAACAGAAAAAGTCCCTGTAAAAGCTAGAATGAATTCATTTTTTAAAAACTTTTTGTGGATTACAAAAAGATCTTGAGCTAAAATATAATAGATTTGGAAGTCTTGTGCACAGAAATGGCACTTTGCATTCTTTGGTTAGACCCAGTCATGAAAGATGGAAGAAGAGGTTCATTTGATTGTAGATCAGCAACTGTCAATGAAAGATTTCGTTGGTCCAGTGCCAAAAGATACGGTGCCATAGAGCCCATGAAAATAATTCAGGACTGGTTCTACAGCAGATGGTGTTAAAATATCACATGAAATTGGCATTTCAAGTGACTCTCCAGCTTACAACATCAAATTCATTCGTTTATCTGACACTTGTACTTCATTAGGTTGTTAGGACCAAAGCTTGATGGAATAAATGGGTAGAAGTTACAAAGTAAATAAAATGACTTGATACGGGAGACTCAGTATGGCTTTCCATGCCACAGTGGCAGGGAAATGAAAGGTTAAATAATTCCAGCTTATCTAAAATACTTCAGCTTTGTATACCTAGAGGCTGAAAACCACAAATTCAAATTGTGATCAGTAAGGGGCCTGAAATTTCTTACACAGGACACATTCACCATACTTCAGATTTTCTTTTCCTTTTTTTTTTTTTTTTTTTTTTAAATTTTCCTGTGGGGCATAATTAGCTAACTACCTTTCCCAGAACATTTATAAAATGCCCTTAAATCCACCAGGATGGTGAAAAAAATCTTTTCATTTTCAATTTGGTCAAAATGGACACCCAGATAACCCCCAGAGAAGACTCATTTTCTCCCAGTGCTGAGTACTAGGGTACTACTTCTCTGAAGCAGTCCACCTTAAAGCCTTGCTCCTTTTAGCAGAGCTCATCAATATCTGCACAGTCTTGCCAGCAGCTAGGAGGCCCGTCCATTAATGAAATGTTAATGACTGAATTAGACCTGTAATAACTGAAGTAGGATGTACTGCTGCGAGTCCATTAGTATCAGCAGACCCTGCTGAGGAACAAGTAAACATAGCACACACTGAGAAAACTTTTCTGCAGAAGAGTTGGAAGCATGGCGCAGGTGTTTTCGTATGGAAAATGACATTTCCCTGAAATAGGATTAGTTTATTTATGAAGGCTAATCCCATTCACTGTATTTCTTCAGAAGAAAACAGAATACAAGATGGATGACATCCTTATTCAAGAGTGTTTACCTTTTAAAAATTCCTGTGTTGCACAATTGGTTTTGCAAAACTTTTTAGCGTAATTTAGATGTGTCATTGGGTGCCAGTTATTCCAAGCAGAGGCTGTTTGCTTGTCATTGATTCTTTTAATGGCTTCTTTCATATTTCTACATTTCCCTCGTTTTACTTCCAGTTACTTTTATGAAAGCCAGATTTTCATGAAAAATGAAGAAAAGACTGTGAGGTTTCAGTAATTTCAGAAAAACCTGCATTTTTCTAAGAAGGAAATACTGAAATTCAGAACACTTTTTGAGTGTTGATTAAGATAAGATGATTGCAGACTTTATTCTTGAAGTGTAAATGTAAATTTCATGACATACACAGTGAATGTAGTTATGTATTAGGACCCAGCTCAGTTCAATAACATGCTATTCTCATACTGATTTATAAAAGTCACTATTTTTATTTAAGCATACATTGCAATTCAATACTTGAATTATGGCAACTTAATGTGAGGAAAAAATAACTGCTCTTATTTCAAAAGAAGACAGTTAAGGTGAATTCTATTATACTTCATGTGCTAAATCTACTGTCTCTCTTAATGCCCATTTTCATACTTAGATGCCTAACTACAGCTAAAGATATTAACCATGTGGTTTGATAGGTGGAATTTGGGGCTTGCTGAGGATCTATATATAAT
>NW_008360320.1:6701855-6720269 GCF_000622305.1 Nannospalax galili
GCACACAGTGTATATTATGTTTGGTCACCAATATTCTTCTAGGTATTTTATTGTATATTTAGCATGAAATATTTATGTGACAGTAAACCAAGTTCTTTAACTTTCACAAAGATTTTTAAACTTTAAAAAGAAAGCTTTATAAATTAACACCATGTATAGACTTTTAAATTGTACATTTTAAGCTAGAATTTTTAATACCTGTTGCTTGTGATACATTAATGTTTAAGGGGTTGAAATAAGCATAAGGGCTAAGAAAAAATGAAAACAAAAGGTATAAAACAAATGCAACCACCTGTGTGTTCCTGCCAAACATAAAAGTCATCCCAGAGGAATCCAAATTCGCGGGAAGAGTATGTAGCCTGCAAGAACACAAAATAAAGATGTTAACAATATTGACAATTGCAATAAATCCAAACTTATGTGCCTGATACCACTGCTGACAGATCTGATTCGGAAGGCAAAATGGAAACACTTACATGCTTGTTCTCTAAGAGCTAAATGCTGATTTTCTAGGCAAAGCATTTGTTCTTGATTTATGCCTAGAGTGCATAAATTTCTACCTGACTCTAGATCTTAAAGTACATATTGTCCTTTACGTACAGATTTACACACACGAACACAGCCCTCGAGATCATTGTTGGTTTTCTTACTTTAGTTTATCTTTGTTCTCCAAATTCAAGCAGAGAAGTTCCGTGCAGCAGTTTGCAAATAGCAAGCATGACACTTGAGCTGAAATTCAAACCACACAGTGGAGTGGCCTGTAATGATGAGGTCAGTGACAAATAGCAACACCTGACAAAAAACATCACTTTGATTAGAGCTAATGGAATGCTTTTTCTTATTCAGAACTTTCAGAGCTTCTAAATATGGCCACGCAATTTTAAGTGGATAACGAAAGGGAAATCCATCAAGCAAAAGTGTTCTACATGATGACTTTGAATATGTAGTATCCGTATTGTATTATTTGTTAGTGTTTTGTCAGAGCGCCAAAGGTCAAGAACGTGGTGCTGGTAGTATGGCACTATATGAATTATTACAAAATGAAGGGCCCATAAAAGTACTCTTAAAATAATAAGTTTAAAGTTAATTTAAAGTAGTTAGCTTTAACCTTTGAATGTAATCACATTATTTTAGATTGAATTATTTTACTTTTTCATGACAACTGATGGGTCTATAAAACAGCATCAAAAGGATTTTACACTTTGGAAATTCTCAAAAACTATTTGGATTTTTGTCTTTATTAAGTATTATTTTGTAGAGTAATGATTAAGTTATCCTTAAAATTTTTCTTCATTATGAACTCTAAAGAAAGAAATCTAAATGAATCCATTATTTTTCATTAAGAACTAAGCCCCATTAGCAATATGCAACTATGCTTGAAATCAAATAATGGGGTTGAGGTAAGGAAGTATAGCAAATATCTTCTGTTCTACAAGCCTTCTCCAACTATTAAATACTTATGATGTAGAATAATTTGAAAATATCTTATTATTGTATACTAATAAATGACTTCTCCAATTACACAAAAAGGCATGGTCTTTCCAAACATAAGATTGAACAGATCATGGGACTAAGTGTAGTAGCACAGGCCTATAATTTGAACAGAGGGACGTAAAGGACAGTTTTTGCTCCTTTCCCTCCTAGGTGGACTAAGTTCCAGGGGACTATGAACATCTCTAAAAATGTCCTGTAACTGTGGTTAGTCACCTGTCCTCTTGATCAAAGAGGCCGTGGAGACCCTACCTGATGGACTTGAACCAGTGTCCAGTCTACAAAGCAGAGGGTCAACACAGAGGAAATATATCCTCCATGCTTCCAAGCGAAGCCAGCCATGGTCGAACAGGACCTTTGACTTATCTTCACATAGATGGAACTGGTAAAAGAATGGAGCCAAGGGCTTCTCCCAAGCCCATGGCACAGATCCTCAAATGACCTTAAGAATAAAAATAATTTGGTTGATCTGGGCCAACTCTATGGTCTTCAACACACAAAAGGAAAGTATAACCAAAGATTAAAAGGATCAATATAATTCTTTAAAAGTCCCTGTGTATAGCAGCTAAAGTCTATATAACAAGAAACAATGCCAAACAGGAAATACCTTCCTTTGAGTTATTGGCCAGGGTGGTGCAAAAGACTCACAAAAATTCATGGCCTTGTAAACCAGCTTGAGAAGTAAATGAGTTGCCTCCAAGATGGATAGCAAAGACATTTTTTCCTCCAACCTAAAGTCTCCCACTACATCCCTTCCTCTTCTTTCTCGTTTGTGAAACAAGGACTTGCTATTTAGGATAATCTTTCCTGTAACTCATTACATAATCCAGGCTGACTTTGAGCTCAAAGTTCTTATTGTGGATTACTCTATTATAGCAGAACTTCAGACAGATGAACTTTGAAATGTATTTGAATCACTTGACTAGGAAAGACCAAAGAAAACTTAGCTCACTGAAGACAATATAGGATCAAAGGTGTACAGAAGGAGCAGTGAGTCAAGAAAGCTTGAGTTAGGATAAGAACCCATTGCCATGGATACCGTGGGCATCATACGTACCATGACAAAGCGGTTACAATTTTATCCTCCATAATTGTTGTTTCCAAGATATGTGACTGATTGTTTTCATTTCTTCCTTGAATGTTTTAAGAACTCGCAGTCAGAGGTACAGAAATGAGTCTGCATCTTCTTCAAATTTATTTTGCATATTTGTTTATTTTGCATATTTATTTTGCAATGGCATTCCAAAGGTTCTGGCATTGCAGCTAATCAACAGGTTTCTAAAGATGCTATTTCTGAATTGCCAGACATGCTGCTTACATTCCTAGGGTAGGTATTACATTTCAAATACTCTGAGGGGTTAATTAATATAGTGGCCTAAATCTTAAGGGGAGTTTCTGGGTGAAATAGAGAGAAGCAACATCAGCATTTCACTTTGAGTTACCATCAGTGTATTATGTTTTAATACAGAATGAACTGATGAACTGTCGTTTTTGCCCTTATCTGTGAAACATTTCCCACCTCAAAAGAGTAATCTGAATATAAACTTAACTAAAAACAAAAATCATGGAATTATTGCAACCACATAGAGTAACCAAGTGATAGAGCAAAGTTTCTTGATCATTGCAAAGGCAGAAGTTCTTCCTTGCTGTCATTGTTGCATGACAGATGGACACATAGCCCTCCTCACAGAGAGGAAAGGAGAGGCAAAGTAAAAAGCCTAAAGGAAAGATATTGCAGGCCGTGGACTAGATGACTTCAAACTGCATGAAGTATAGGCATAGGAAAGGAAGCTCAAAAAGCCCTTGTCGTCCAGGTTAAGAAACAGGGACATGTTTCCACTGGCTGGAGAGATGGCTCAGCAGTTAAGAACACTGGTTGTTCCTGCAGAGGACCTGGGTTCGAATCCCAGCACCCACATGGCAGTTAACAACTGTCCGTTACTCCAGTTCCAGGGGATCCGACAGCCTCTTCTGTCCTCTGCAGGCATTGCACAGTCATCTGCGGGTGTTGCACAGGCATTGCAAACACAGGTGGGGTGCACTTACCTACATGCAGGCAAAACGTGCATACACATAAAATAAAAATAAAATAAAATATTTTTTAAAAAGAGTTCCCTTAAAAAAAAAAACAGGCATGTTTTGAGAAGAAAGGGTACAAAGGGTGCTAATGCAGGGAGACGGGAAGAATCATACCATTTGCACACAGGGGTGTTGTTTTGTAGTAAATCTCTCAAAATTACTCTTACCTATCTTCATGCCCGGAGGAAAAGAATGATAATTGTTATTCTTTGTTCTATGTTCTTTATTTGGAAAATTTCATTTATCATGTATTCCTGTGTATTAAATTCTATTTATAGATGAAAACACGGAGCACTGAGATATGAATAGGCTGAACTGAACTCATGGCTACCAGGCCACTGCGGTTGAGGCTGCATGAGAGCAGCGCAATGCTCGCAATGCCTCTGAGTGGTTCTGACGTGAGGCTGTATTTTAATATGCTTTCCATGTGATTCCTTGTGTTGAACACTTTTCTCGGTATCTGCATCCTGAACTTTAAACCTCTCATGTCAAGGTGCTGAGAACAAAGTTATCCAATTGTAAAGATGGCACAGGAAGTACCTCAGACAGTGAGTAAAAGAAGACATTTTTCTAAATTGTCAGAAAAGTTTATAGAGCTAGACAGTGCATGAATTTTAAATTGCAAAGGTAAAATACAAATGAGAGCCTGCCGTGATAGTGACACACAGCTATGCAGAGCGAGGCCTACCGGGGTCTGAGCCAGCAGAACAGTGACATCTCTGAACCCAAATCAATCCTTGTCTAAAAGAGAAAGAAAATGTCCAGTGAAATGTCCAGTGTAGGTAAAACACATTAAATTTACTTCCATCCATTCTGGGGACATGAGAAGATCACCATGATATCAAATCAGGAAATGGATCCCAGACCAGTGAAGAAGAAAGATATTTAGCTTGAGGGGAAGCTTACTCTTAACATATCCAGTAACGTTCTTGTCAGTACTAGGACATTGAAGACCGAAGCAAATTGAGCCGCAGTGCCTTACAAGCCTACAAGATGGAGGAGACCAGCAGGGGGGGAAGAGCAACCCCAAAGTTTGTATGAAAATGACATAATGAAACCTATTATTTGGTATGAAAATGATTTAAAGTTAAACATAAAATCTTGATATTGTAAGGAATGTGTCAGGACTATGGATTTGAACTTAGATAGCTTTAGTGTTCCCAAGGAACCTTCACACCTCTAGTATGGTTACATGACTTTTCCATGTAAATTTTATTAGACATCTGTTAGAGCATTTTTCTGTGTTTCTGTTATTTAGGACATGTTCTGAACAGATACAGGCCTCATTCATGTTTTTAAATAAAACGTCCATCATAAATTTCTTAAAAGGTAGAAGTGACACCCGGCAAAACCTGATCATATAAAAATCTCTTTGGCTCCATGTCAAATGGAGCAACAGAGGCAGCAAACGCTGGTTTCACAAATATCTGTGAGGGCAGTTAGCAGCCATGCCTGCAATTATCATAACCTGGGAAAAGTTTTTAAAGCCCTGCATCCAAATCATATCCCCGACTAGGTAGCTCACCTCTGTGGCAGTGGAGCCCAACTTTCAGTCCCCTGTGAGCCTCCCAAGTTAATTCTAATTAGCAGCTGCCATTGAAATCTCCACTTTGAGAGTAATTTACTTCAATAGTTCAAATATTTTACTCTACAATGAAAAAATGGAACTAATAAAAATGTACCCATAAATATATACTAAAAAGTTAAGTATGTATTTATTTTGAAATAAACAATTTTTCATATATATCCTTTTACTTCTAAACCAATTCATATTTCAAATGTCCTAATGTAAAAAAAAACATAACTTGTATCTATACAGAAAGCCTCTCATATTTAGGTACAGAGCAGCACAAAACTAGATGCAGAAATATACGTGTTTTATAGTTTGGGTTATAAATAATCCTTTGTTCAGTCTGAAATCATGGATCAAATATTGTATGTTCTATGTCTCAGACAATGAACTTTTTCACTATGTTCTTTTAAAGTCCTTAGGCCACCAGAAAATTGAAACTCTCCCTTTGCCTCTCCTTCTCCCATCTTCTCTCTCCCCCACCCTCCCTGTCTCCTTCTTCCTCATCTCAGCTTCTTTGTTTATTGTTTATTTATTTAGTTTTTGTTTGTTATTATTATTGTTATTCTGGCTTGGTGTTGGATGTTTTGTACTTGTGTGATAGGGTCTTGCAAAATATAATGTGTGATAAATAGAAACAGCTGTGTTGCACAGATAGTTGGCTAGTTAAGGGATCAGACACCCTCATGTTCATATTTCTCATCCTCAAATTAAAGAATGTATCTGGTGTAGGAATCTGAATCTTTCTGGCATTTTAGTCATTTTGGAGAAAATATATCTATATTAAGGACCAAGTGATGGGTCCTGTGATTTAACAAGTTATACCATCTTAAACCAATCATTGAACCAACCTTTTTAAGGTTAATTCATTTCATTTGTCCATTAAAGGACTTGGACAACACTAAAGGGCTTAAACGGTTCTAGTCTGAACTTCTTACAGCATATTTTAGATCTGTGACATATAGAAATAATTTCATTTTGGGGAGTTTGATGGCAATTCATTTCATTTGCTATAAATCAAATGCAAGGTCAATAAGTAAGTTATGTAGAGTTCCCAGAAGAGACTAGAAAAAATTTCTTTCCTGTAACTATGCTTTTTATAATTGCAGGTTACAAAATTTCCATATTATTTCAGTTAGAGCTCTGTTTAACATTGATCCAGATCATTCAGACTATATTAAATATGCAAGTTCTATAAAATGACATTATATGTGCATATGATCAAGATTCTGGTGTGTGGTTTTCAACAAAATGTTTTTTTACTGCAATAAAAAAATAGAAGGAAGATGATAGATTCCAAGCCAAACAAAAACTAAGCACCTGACAGGGAGCAATGGGATGATATCCTATGGTAAAACTCATGGAAACATGCTTTCTCCAAGACCAAACAATCCCCTTGAGTTCAGAAAGCTTGAATTTACCAGGCTTTTCTGCACTGGCCACTTGCTTCTACGACTCAAGTTTGCCTCTTTGAGGATCTCTCAATCTGTCTCCTTGAGGACCCCCATGCAGAATGAGCTTTTCTCGGAGCCTTGCATTCCTCTAGTGTTTCTCCTAAGGCAAAATGAGTTTTAACTCACATGAAAGCCAAGGAAATTTGACATGTTCTGATGTTGAGGGATGAGATTTCTTTCTACCAATCTCTTGAGGAACAGTGAACCCTATATATTTGAAAGACAGAATAATTGGTATTACAGCATCATGGAAAGACTGTTATTAGTCATGTTCTGCTGAGAAGAGTAAACTGCCCAATGTTAACACCCATGTATTTGACTAAAAAGGTCAATGTTTGATCTGTTAAAATCATTTTAAAATCATGACACTACTTATTATGACCCCTAATTCATGGTCAGAGATGTTGGACCATGTAGAATGGACAGGCTAGGGCTAGAAGGAAACAGGAAATACCTTGTCCATTTTTTCTTTGTTACCCGGACTCATATTAAACATGTGGGAATTATGCTGACACAGTATGAACATTTTCCCTGCAATAGCCTATATACACTGTGAATGTAAAACTGACTGTGCATATGGTTTGGTTATATGGAGATTTTATCTTTATATACTGTGCTTAGGCTCCAGGTCACTTCCTTAGAAGGTTTTCTCTTGCAGCTATCAGATGAAGTGACAGTCCCTCCAATACAGCACTCTTAGCACATATGCTGAAATATGATTTTCCCTGTGGTTTAAATTATTGCACTAAGTTTCTTCTATGTTTTCCTAGTAGAATTCAGAAGTAAAATAATTCTAGCTTTTACATGCTTTTATCCAGTTCTTTAAGGAGAAAAAATAAAACATTATAAGTTCTCTTCTTTCTCATACTAAAATCTACCTGTGTTCACATATTCACATCAAAAAGATTGTTACGTCTCTAAAATAAAATAGCATGCTTTTTAAAGAATATATCAGAAATTTAAATCTATTAACCTGCTACTTATCTTGCTTGCATGGCATGATTAGTCTTTAAGAAAATGACATAGTCAATGGTAAATGTATATTTCTGTACCACAGTAGAATTATGCATTGTAGACATGACAGGGAAGCTGCACCAATGAAATCTCCATAGTGTGGTAGTCTAACAAGATCTGTATAATGACAAAACCACTTGACATGCTAAGATGGATGGGGGAATGTCACAGGGTCCCACCTCAAAATGAAGAGCTATAAGCAATTAACTGATTAGGAGAAATAGCTTTCTCCTGAAGCTAGCTCCTTGAGAAGTTATCATATTCCAAGTGGGTAGCCATAAACACAGGTACATATGAGCACCACTAATGGATTTGGTGCTATATATATATGAACATATTTGTGTATAAGTAACAATAGTAATTAAAGAAGAAGACAAGAATTTTAGGGGGAGGGCATGATAGGAGTTAGAAGGGAACTAGAAGGGGTTAAATTAATGCAAATACAAGACTCATATATGAAATTCTCAGAAATCAAATCAAATAAATGACATTGACCAATTTATCTCCTTTTAATGCATAAATATTTAAGTGAATAATTCTGTACTTGTAGTTCTAGAGAAGACTTTATATAAGAACATATATGCTCAGGTATTGTTCAATATACATAAGTGAATAAAAGTAATAAAACATATATATGGACTTAAAGACAAAAACCACATAGTCATTTCAAAAGATGCAGAAAAGGCCTTTGACAAAATCCAATATGCATTCATGTTAAAAGTCCTAGAAGGACTTGGTCTGGAAGGAATATAGCACAACATAATTAAAGTTGTATACAATGAACTCACAACAAACATCATTCTAAAAGGAGAAAAACTAGGAGCATTCCCATTAAAATCAGGAACCAGGTAAGGATTTCCACTATCTCCATTCCTTTTTAATATAGGGTTTGAAACTCTTGCAAAAACAATAAGAGAAGGAAATTATAGAGTGCTAATTGAAAAAGAAGAGGCAAAATTATCTCTATTTGCAGATGATACGATAGTATGCATAAGAAATCCTAAAAATTCCACTAGAAAACTTGAGAAATGATCGATACTTTCAGTAAAGTGGCAAGTTATGAAATCAACTTTCAAAAGCCAGTAGTCTTTCTAATAACAAACAATCAGAAAAAGTATTCAAGGAAACCCTCCCATTCACAATAACCTCAAAAAAATACATGGAAATAAACTTAACTAAAGACATTAAAGATCTCTACAATGAAAATTTCAAATCTTTAAAGAAAGAGGTAGAGGAAACACTAGAAGATGGAAAGACCTACCATGCTCACAGATTGGTAGAATCAATACTGTGAGAATGACAATCTTACCAAAAGCAATCTATAGATCCAAAGCAATGCCAATCAAAATACCCTCAGCATTCTTTGCAGAGGTAGAAAAATCATCCTAAAATTCATATGGAATCAAAAAAGACCCTGGATATCCGAAACAATCTTGGGCAAAGAGAGCAATGCTGGGAGGATCACCATACCAGATCACAGATAATATTACAGAGTGGTAAAAACACCGTAGTATTGGCACAAAAATAGACAGGTGGATCAATGGAACACAATAGAAAACGTGAGTACATACAATTTTAGCCACCCGATATTTTACAAAGGTGCCAAAAACACAGAATTGAGGAAAGAGTGTCTTCAAAAAATGGTGCTGGCAAAACTGGATCTCCAACTGCAGAAAGAAATTGAACCTTATCTTTCACCCTGCACAAAAGTCAACTCTAAAAGGATCAAAGACCTTCTCTGAAACTTCTAGAAGAAAATATTGGCAGTACCCTCCAAGATATAGGCCTAGGTACAGACTTTCTAAATTAGTCACCAGATGCTCAGGTATTAAGGTCAACAACCAATAAGTGGAACCTCATTAAACTACAAAGCTTTTGTATATCAAAAGAAACAACCAAGGAAGGGAAGAAGAAACTCACTGAGTGGGAGAAAATATTTACCAGCTACATATCTGACAAACTATTAATATCCAGAATATACAAAGAACTCAAAAGACAAAGAAATAAGAAAATAAACGACCCAATAAAAAGGTGGGCTATAGACCTGAACAGAGAGTTCTCAAATGAAGATGTATAAATGGCTAAGAAACACCTTAAAAAAGTGCTCAACATTCTTAGTAATTAGAAAAATGCAGATAAAAACCACTTTAAGATTCCATCTTACCCCGATCAGACTGGCTAAGATCAGGAGAACAAAAGACACCCAATGCTAGAGAGGATGTGGAGAAAGGGGAATGCTCATTCACTGTTGGTGGGATTGCAAGCTTGTGCAACCACTATGGAAAGCAGTGTGGAGAACTCTCAAAAAACTAAAAATGAACCTACCATATGATCCAGTTATACCACTCTTTGGCATATACACAAAAGATTCCTCATTCTGTACAGATACCTACACATTCATGTTTGTTGCTGCTCTCTTCACAACAGTTAAGAAATGGAAACAGCCTAACTGTCCCTCAACTGACAATTGGATAATGAAAATACGATGCATTTGCATAATGGAGTTCTACTCATCAGCAAGAAAAAACGAAATCATGAAATTTTCAGGTAAATGGAAGGAATTAGTGTTATACTAAGTAAAGTAAAAAAAAATGCAGAAAAGCAAGGAATGCATGTTCTCCCTCATTTGAGGATTGTAGTACTAATCCCTTATATATGAGTATATATTCTGATGTAACACCAGGAGCCACGAAAATGGAAAGTATACACAGAGGTAAGGGAAAAGAAAGAACCCAAGGGAGGGGCATAGTAGGGAATAGATGTTACCAGGGGAGAGGTCAGGAAAGTCGGGGTGTTCCACAGGGAGGAGAAGAGGGAGAGACAGGCAATGGGCCATGGTAGAGGGGAATTCAGGAAGGGAAGAGGGTGGGAGGTTAGTGTTACTGGGGGGAGGGTGGAGGTAATGGGGGTGCTGGACTTGTGAGGGAGGAGGGAACTTGGATAAGAGGAAAAAGTGTAGCGATGAATGAATATTGGGGGCCTATGGAAACCAGAGGGAAATGTAATGCCACCCAAACCCCATGAGAAATGCACTTAACAGTATCTAAACATTAGTACATATGTATAACTAGGGGTTGTTTGGCATGTAACACAATGCCAGGTAAAAGAGACCTTCCTTTGAGTGGTTGATGAGACCACTGGTTATCTCCCCAAACTAGTAGATAAAATCCTACTACTGAAAACAGGACATACTTCTTCAGATACAAGACTTGGAGCAATGGAGCAGGAACTGACCTGGAAGCCTTCTACCTGAAGTTTATCTCTCATAGTAATAGATGATAATATGCAAACTGCTAATGAAGAAAAATCAATCAATGGTTCAACCAAGCCCTAAAATTGAATAATGATAACGACTCACATGTCAAACTACTTCTATTGGTGCAGTAGTGGCACCGTTATCTGGGGGGCAATAAATAGCTATTTAATTGGACTTAGAGCCCTCTCAATGGAAGTGAACTCCTGGGTGGCACTGTAAACTTGATCAAATACACAGAGCTGAAGAGGGCATATATTCTAGAGGAAACCCATCTCTGTCATATTTCTAGAAAATGAAATTTCTTACTATATGCTAAATATGGATTCTTAGATTTACTGACAGGTATACCATATACCACTCATAAGAGAAACATCTTTTTGCAACAGATGGAGGCTATTATGGAATTCCACAATGGGTCAGAAAAAGAGATTATATGTCTGAGACATGCCCAGTCCTAGGTGACACATCTACAGCTGAAACTCTACACCTAAGGGTCTTAGAACTTAGCAAAAGAAGGGGTAGAAAGAAAACTAATATATCACTCAATTCTCACCAGTTAAGCTTCTTTTTAACAGAGTGTGATACACACTGAAGGCCACAACCGGCCAAGTTTTAAAGAGTAAGAGACTGCAGAGTGTGTATCCCCGGATAGGACTCCTATATTGAACCTCATCCACCCTTGGCTCAGGTACCATTGTGGAAAAGGGGGCGGAAAGATTGTAAGAGCCAGGGCTGGTTCATGAACATAGGGAAGCAGAGGCTTTCAGGGCACTGGAAGTTCACACATGTAAACTTGTAGCAATGGTGTCATCTAGCAAAAGACGCATGCCAACTCAACACACAAGAGCCCTGAGTGGGGCTAGGGAAATGAGCGGTGGACAGTCCTAGCCTGGGGACTGTTGGAGATGACTGCTGCTGACTGAGGGAGAATAGACCTTCCTTGAAATCTCTAGATAGGCTGAATAGATTCCACTGGATGAAATTGCATGAAAGGACATCTGAGTACAAATGCTTGACCAGATGGGACTTAACATGTATAGTAGAATACATGAGGCCTGGTGGGAGGGGGGGTGTGGAGGCATAGATGGGGGAGGGGGTCTAAATTTGATTAAGAAGTATTGTATGAAATTACACAAGCTCAATAATTTTTTAGAAAAGAATATATGTACAAATATATACATGCATATATACATACATATATGCATATACATTTTTGTCCTAGGACAGGACAAAAACAGCCTCCTTTGTTATGACATTGTGCCAATTCTGACAGTGAATAACTTTTAACTATTAATTATGCTTTGTCTGAGATCAAAGGGAGAATCTGTTCTTGAGCAGGTACAGTATTCAAAATCTTTCATGGCCATTGGATACTGTTATTTTTTCCAAATCTAATTGTCTCTCATTTTTCAAGGTTAAGTGAAAAATGTCACCCCTTCTATAAAACAGTTTGGCTGGTGTTATTAAACACAAACAGGCCTTAATCCTGAGAATTTCCATCACATTCATGTGTATATTTTAATATTACCTCCTGCCTTTTGTTTTATTTTTGAATCTGTGTTTATTTATATAAAAAGTCTTTGAAAGAATGAATATAATATTAAAAGTAATGGCCCTTAATCATCACATTCTTCCCTGCTTCAGGTGCTCATGGTGAGTATTCTGTATTGGTCCTTAGAGAACCCAGAAGCAAAATCATACTCATACAAATTACATGATATGTAGCACAATTCTTTGCATGATAAGGTGCTTGACATAAGGCATCATATTGTTTCTAACCTTTCCTACAGTAAGATTGCTTAAATGTGTGTGTTCACATGTGCATGTGTATACCCATGCATATGTATTAACATTCATATGGAGGTCCAAAACTGGCATCAATTTTCTTTCTCGATCAATCATCTTATTTTTTGAGAAAGGATCTCTCACTGATTGTGCAACTTCCTTATTCACTTAGACTGGATAACCAGATGTCCTGGGGATTGTCCTGTCTTTGAACCTCCAGTGTTTGGGTTACATGCAATTCTAACATTCTGAGCTTTTATACAGGTGCTGGAAATCCAAACCTAGGTCCTTATGTTTGTTAATAAGCTATAACTCCAGTCCTGTCTGCACTTTTTTGACACTTTGTATCTGTTCTAAATGAAGGAATTGCTTTCCTATATAGCATTTTGCATCCTGCTTTACCATGGGGTTCTGAGTCTACATTAAAATTTGTCCAAGCCAATTTCTCATTTAGGTGTACTTAACTTCATTTTCTCTGATTCTCAGAGTTTGAGCCATTTTGAAAATTGCTTGGAGTTTGTTCAGATGTACAATGCCAACAAACCATCCTAAGAATTTCTAGGTTGTTAAGACTACAGTGTTCTGTGCTAGACCAGGAATCAATAAATCCTCTAAGGACTGCAAGTATGATAAAAATGATGAAATCATAAGTAAGGCTTCCATTTAGTTAACAAAGAAACCAAAACTAATATGCATGTGGTTCGGAGTGCAAGTGAATTTTACTGTTCCTCACAGATTCTTTCTCTATTATCAACATTTACTAGGATTTGCTGAGTGAATTACCAAGCTCACAGAAAGAAAAGCTTGATTTAACCTTGCAATATCTTAGTTTTGAAAGCTGTAGCATTAACAAATGTCTACCCTTTTAAATATGTGGAAATGTTGGTTCTGCTATACAATCATCTTCGGTATTTTAAAAATTTTAATATTTCTTAATTATCTTATGTATATGAGTGTATTGCCTTCGTGTATATATGTAAGTACACCTGTGTTGTGCAATAGCTGAGTAGGTCAAAGGAGTACATCAGATCCCCTGGAACTGGAATTACAGATTGTTGTTAGCTGCCATGTGGGTGCTAGGAATCAAACCTGGGTCCTCTGCAAGAGCAACCAGTGCCCTTAACCACTGAACTATCTCTCCAGCCCGCAGCTACTTTAAATGGAAATATACGTCTTCAGTGGAATTTATACTGAAATTTCCATTAATTAGAAAGTATTAGAAAATTTGTGGGAGAGTAAAATAATAATATATGGAGGAAAGGAGAAAATAATTTGAATTAAATAAACATTTTGGAATTGTTAATGTAGAAGAAAAAAGTAAACACAAGTGGTATATGGGATAAAATATTTGCTATACTTGACAGTCATGTAATGATGTCACAGAGTTCTCACAGATAAAAAAATCATTACAAAAGCATTTACAAGTTAGCTTAATATCAATAGGAACCCACTGAAAATTACTACAAATAGCTCAGATAGAAATGCAGAGGTATCTCATCTCAATAATAAGTCGGTTGTCCTTTGAGGGAAACATTTTTTAAAAACTATCAAAAAATTTAAAAGAAAATAGGCTGTACATAAATTTTAAAATAAATTTAAATGATTAGAGTTATTTGAATGAGTTATTTTTTATTTAATGAGAAGTGGGATAATCTATTTTAAAATTGAGCTTCTAAATGTTTTTGACTGTTATTTCTACTTCTGAGAATTTATTCTGTAAAAAAGTCTACTGTGTAGCTTTGTAAATGTTTGAGGAAGTAGACCAGAAACAAGACAGTGGTGCCCATCCTCACAATTCTGAAAAAATATAGTGCTTGAAGCCTTAGAGCTATAAGAGAAGAGAAGAAATAAAAGGGCTACAAATAGGTACCAGGTACGGTAGTACACGTCTTTAATCCCAGCAATGGGAGGCAGAGGTAGAGGCAGGTGAATCTCAGGTGATGGAAGTCAGCCTGGTCTACAAAATGAGTTCCAGGCCAAATGGGGTTACAGGAAGACTCTGTCTCAAAAATAAAGTTGGGGAGGTAAAGGTAAATAGGAAAAGAAGTCAAACTAACATGGTTTACAGATTATATGACTCTCGACATCAGAGATCCTAGAGACTCCACCAGAAAACTCTTACAGCTGATAAACACTTTCCTGACAACTGCATCAGCAAGATACAAATTTAACACAAACAATTTGTCAACTTTCCCCTTTACCAATGACAAACATATTGAACAGTTTCAGGGAAATTATCCCATTTGCAATAGCCAGAAAAAAACATTATTTGTAGGAATAAACCTAGTGAAGGAAAGGAAAGACAATCTATAATGAAAACATTAAGACATGAAAGAAAGAAATTGAGGAGGGCATTAGAAGATAAAAAGCATACAAGATCTGAGTTGAGAGAATTAACATTGTGAAAATGGCTATCAAAAACAGTATACAGAGTCAGTACAAACCCCAATCAAAATCCTAGGGCCAGTCTTCAGAGACAGAGAAAATAGAATCGCAAAATTTAGATGGTGGTACAAAAACCAAGGATTGACAAAGCAATCAAGCAAAAACAATATTGACTTTAAATCATACTACATATCTATAATAACAAAAGCTGTATGGTACTGACAAAACAACAACAGCAACAGACATGTAGATCAATGGAGTAGAACAAAGACTGCAGGTATTAGCCTATACAGATACCTAATTTTTGGCAAAGATGCAAAAAATATACATTAGAAAAAAAATAGCATATTCAACAAATGATGCCGGGAAACCTGGATTTCCAGCTTCAGAAAATGAAACTGAGCCTTTATCCCTCACAACTCCAAATGGATCAAAGACTTCAATGTAAGACCTGATGCTCTGAAACTTCTGAAGGATAAAGTAGGGAGTGTGCTTTACACTATAGGCACAGGTGTGGACTTTCTGAATAAGATTCTCATAGGAAGACTAACAATTTACAAATGGGATCTCACAGAATTTAAAACTTTCATGCAGCAAAAAAAGCAAATAAAACAAAACAAACAACAACAACAAAAGAACACCTGTGCATCCAGTGAAGAGGCAGCCCAAAGAATGGGGAAAAATATTTGCAATTATACATCTGACAAAAGACCAGTGTCCAGAATACATAAATAACACAAAAACTACACATTAAGAAAACAAACAACCCAGTTAAAAATAGGCTTTGGAAGACAATAAATACATAAAAAGTTTTTTGATATTTTTAACAACAAAGGAAGTGCAGAATAAAACTACCTTAAGATCCCTTCTCACTCAGTTCAGAATGTCAAAGATCAGGAAAATAAGTGTCATCAAATGCTGGCATGGATGTGGGGAAAGGAGAGCATGATACTATGTTGGTGGGAGTGTTAACTAGTGCAGCCAATGGAGAATCAGTCTGGAGGTGTCTCAAAAAGAAGAAATAAAACTTCCATATGACCTGGCTATATCAATCATGGGTATATACACAAAGGATTTGAATATAACTGCAGAGATACATAAACACCCGTATTCATTGCAGCTCAATTCACAATAGCTAGGAAATTGGATCAACCAAGATGCCCACCAACTGACAAATGGATGTGAAACCTGTGGTACATGAACAAAATGGAATATCACTCAGCTGTAAGGAAAAATGAAACTTGTAGGAAAATAGTTGGAACTGAAGATTGTACATACAAACACACACACACACACACACACACATACACACACACACATATATATGCACATACTGAGTCAGGTCACCCAGACCCTGAAAGACAAAAGCCACATGTACTCATTCAGATATGGATCCTAGCTTCAATTATTTGGTTTCATATGTTTAAACTTGAGTAAATGAAAGTCAGAAGCATGTCACTGGGGATACACACTTTAAGGCAAGAGAGATGATAGTAAAACACCGCTGAAATAAAAATACAGATGGGACTGGAGAGATGGCTCAGTGGTTAAGAGCACAGACTGCTCTTGCAGAGGACCCAGGTTCAATTTCCAGCCCCTGCATGGCAGCTGACAACTGCCCATAACTCCAGTTCCAGGGGAATCTGACACCTTCTTCTGACCTCCATGGGCACTGCAAGGCACAGGTGCACTTATACACATGTAAGCAATATACTCACATATAGATAAAATAAAAATAATAATTAAAATATTTTTCCAAAAGAAATAAAAGTAGAGAGGGGAAATACTAAGGGCAGAAAGGTTCAAGCATGGGGGTAAAAGGGGAAAAGAGGTATTGGCAAAAGGCTTGACCAAAGCAAAGTGTATATAAAAATGCTGCATGGAAACCTAAGATCTCCCAAAAGTGCGTATTTTACCTTCAAGAAAAGCCAAATAAATAGAATATTTCACAGGTAACATAAAATGTTTGAACAATATTCATACTTTGAATCCCATTTTATTTAAAAATAAGATAATTGTGAATACATATATAAAGGTGTACATTAGAGGAAGATGCATAAACTGGTTTCTATTTTGAGATTCATTTTTAATTATGAGTATGTGTATGTTTCTCATGTCTGTGTGTGTGTGTGTGTGTGTGTGTGTGCATATGACATATATGTATGGATACCTGAGAAAGCATAAAGAGGGCATCCACTGGATCTCCTTTAGCTGGAGTTAAAGGTAGTTTTGAGCCACTTTATGTGGGTGCTGGGAAGCAATGTCTGGTCCTCTGGAAGAGCAGCAAAGGGTCTTAACCATGGGACCATCTCTCCATCCCTAACAAAAAGTAGTTTTCATGAGATAGAATTATGAAGGACATTCAATTCCATAATATATAGTTTTATTACTTAAATTTTAGACACTTGCCAGTATTTATTTCAATCTGCAAACAAAATATTTCTGTTCAGATAACTCGAACATCTTACAAAGCATGATGAAAATTCAAATTTGTCAAAATCTAAGAAACTGACTTAAAATTTACCTTATGCATATTGTAGAATATTGATAATTTAACACAGATTCCCTATGCCATTAATTTATTATTTGATACATTAAAATGTTATAATTATTTAAATTGCCTTGTGGAACAAGCCTGTAATCCCAGCACTTGAATGTTAGAGAGGAGAATCAGAAGGCTATCCTTAGCTACATAACAATTTTGAGGCCAGCCTGGCTAACATAAAATGGAATATAATCTCTATTGGGTACTATTAACTTTTATTGAATCATTACACAATGAGTAACATTAGGCTGCTTTGCTGCAGATGAGGAACATGCTTTATGAAAAGAGATGAAATGTAATGCTTAATGATTCTGTTGAATTATACTTATTTTTTATAAAACTATTAGTTTCTCAAACTGAGTATGGAATATACCTAGAACATGTTGTGTCTCATGATGAAAACCTCATCCAATGAAAACGTGCTAAACTAATTCTAAAACCAGAAGGTCCAAGCAAAGGCCATTGTACTATATAAAATTTTCATACCATTTTCTCCTTGTTTTGATTCCATACATTTTACTACAAATACGAAAAGATAGAAATTCAAATTCCTTGATTTTAGTCTTATTTTTAGAGGCAGGGTTTCCTTGTAGCGCCAGCTGGTTTAGAACTCACTATGTAGACCAGGCAGGCCTCTAGCTCACAGAGATGGGACTGCTTCTGCCTCTCAAGTACTAGAATTAAAGGCATATAACACCATGCCCAGCACAAATTGTTGATCCTTAAGAAATGAAATATTATTTATTTCCCACTTTCTCTAAAACTGCAGTGTCATGGGACTGGAGTGATGGCTCAGTGGTTAAGAGCACTGGCTTCTCTTGCAGAGGACCCAGGT
>NW_008360320.1:6720795-6739955 GCF_000622305.1 Nannospalax galili
CAGGTATGATTCCCAGCACCCACACGGCAGTTAACAACCGTCTTACCTCCATTTCCAGGGGAATCTGATGCCTTCTTCTGACCTCTGTGGGCATTGCGTGACATGGGTGCACTCACAGCAATACACTCATACACAAAAAATAAGAATAACTAAAAAAATTGAAATAACAATATCATAAATAGCCAGCAAATCAGTTACTGATGTTTGGAAGGGCAGAGTTCGCATCTCTTGGTCAGCAGGCATGAATTCATTTGCACAAAATTTGTCTTGAATGACATGTCTCTCAACTTTTTTACTTTTCGTGAATGCATTAAACACATAAAAAGGTATTGGGATAGATATGTTGGGACTTATAAGCCTGAAAAATACAACCAAGGATAGAAAAATGCAGTATAATAATCAGACCAGTATAATCCTAGAACATGACAAGAGCATTGAATATGTCAAATATTATAATACATTTAGAGTCCATGGTGAGGAAATCTGACATATATTTAATGTTTTGAAACCCCAGTACCCTGTGATTCTCATGTAAGAAATAATGATCTTAAGACAGCACAAATATAAAGTGGAATGCGATCTCTATTGGGTAGCATTAATCTTTACTCAGTCATTAAACAATGAGTAATTTGGGGTTGTTTTTGTTATGGATTAAGAATATGCTTTGTGGAAGATAAACAGTGTCCCTGCTGGAATCGGGTTCCAGCAGCAGTGCATCATGACGCCTGACCAGCCCTGGAAACCTCCGAAGGACAAAATATGTACATGTCGGTTGTCAGGCATATGTGATGTTTTGCTTTGTCACCTGGCAACCAAAAGGTTTTTGAACTTTGCCCAAATCCAAACTTTTGAGATCCTTAAGCTGCTTGATTTTTATTTTCAGAAAATATAACCCAAGGTATATTTTTATTTGGAGAGAGAATTTTATTTCTTGTGGTTTGATGGATTTGGCCGAGGGATGTTTAACTTCATAGTGTAATTTCCACTTAGATTAATACTCATGTTAGTTATTTAAACCTTTATGAATGACCTGAGAATTAAAAAAATCAAATGGACTGTGTGTTCTTTTTAGGTATCACGTAGTCAGGAAAGCAGAGCAGCCACACTAGAGGACTCAGATATGCATTCTAATCTTACTTAGCAGTTCCTTCAAGGAGCCTTGGGACCTCTGAAAACCATATACAAGCCCTCTTTTTTCCAGTTTCTTCATCTGGAAATTAAGGAAGCTTGAATGAAAAGTTCGAGGATGCATCTTTAAAGTAAGAAATTACACTGGTCTAGGGATGCATCCTCAGCTTCCTTTTGCAGCAGATGGAGATGACTACAGAATTCCAGAATGGACAAAGTTAGAGAATAAACGGCTGTGAAATGTTTAAACCTAAGTGAAACATCGTCAACGCAACCTCTAGACTTAGAATGAATGCATCTCTTAACTCTAACCAGAGACATTTCCTTATGCATCAGAAGATTAACTCAGAAACCTATAACTGACCAATGTGCAGAGAACTAGAGATCACAGAGTGCTTATCCATGAATAGGACAGCTATTTCAACTCTCTGCCTCCCAAGTCTCAGGGATCATTGTGAAAGAAGAGGCAGAAAGATTTTAAGCGCCAAAGAGGGTGGCTGACCACAAGGAAACCGTCTTCCACACAGTTGGTCAGTTACTCATATGAACTCACAGCAGTGCTGACAACATACACAAGTCCTATGCAAGCTCAAATCAGACAAAATCCCAGCATAGACACGGGGAAGTAGGTAAGAAATCCCAACCTAACCTAAGGAACTTTTAGCAATTGATGGCTGTTGGTAGTAAGAAAGTGTCTTATAGGGATGAGACCCTTGGTGAGCCCAGTGGATGGAAACACACTGAAGGACATTTGGAGATACAAATCATACTCTATAGGTCATATTATGAGAAAGTTCATTAAATTGGGAAGGAGCAGTGTGGGGAAGTGTGGAGAAGGAAGAGGTTCTAAATACCATCAAAATATATTGTATTAAAATCACAAAAATTGAATAAACAGTTGTAATAAATTTTTGTTCCTGGAGTCTGAGAGATGGCTCAGAGGTTAAGAACACTGACTGCTCCTGCAGAGGACCCGGGTTTGATTTCCTCACCCACATGGCAGCTCACAATCACTGTAACTCCAGTTCCAGGGAAATCTGACTCCCTCTTCTCACCTCTGCAGGCATTGCACAACATACATGCAGGCAACACACATACACAGAAAGTAAAAAGTAATAAAAAAGAAATTTTGTTATTATTATAAAAACTGAACTTGAAAAAATGTTCAAGGATGGACGAAGAGGTGATTAGGCTGGTAAAGGAACATGATGGCAAATTGAATTGAATCCCTGGGATCCACAGGTAGGACAGACCAATTCTGACAAGTTGTGCTCTGATCTCCACACATGCTCCATGACACATGCGTGATTTGAAATGTATGCACCCACACAGGTGAACACACATAGATAATAAATAAATAAATAAATAAAGTAAAATTTTAAATTACCATTCCAAAATTCAAGGAGTTATAAAATATTTTAAGGTATGTATTTCCTTTTTAAATGAGAGGATCATCAAAAATTTTCAGTGTACTGATACAAGTCTTACTCATTACATGGACATAATTGGCCATATTCTACTACAAATCTCTGCAGTATAATCTTTTGTAGAACTAGTATATAGAAGATAAATGCTACTAAAAAGCGCAGAACTGTGGTAGTCTTTCAAATTCATTGCTAGTGAGCACCATCATTGATGCTCAATCACTTTTCTTTTCTTCACTTTTCTGAAACACTCTTGTCAGTTCTTTCCCCTACTCCATTTCCAAATACATGCCAAGGAGAAGCCAGTATCATTTAATTTGTTATTGTTGAAGAAACATTGTAATTGACAAAATTTCTCTACATTCTTCCTTGATATCATCCTCAGATAATACTTTATATAAGGATGAATGGCTTCACTATCTTTAAGGGCCAATTTAGTGTTGTCGCCGACTGTGACATTCAAAGGCTATGGGGTGTATGAGTAAATATTTGTCACTGGAGACCATCAGCCTATGGCAAAATAGACACCAGAGCACAACATAATTTCTGTTTGTTCAGAGAAAGGACGATTCAGATTTTTATTATCCTAATGACAAAAAAATTGCTCTTGCTTCATGTTCCAGTAAAAGAGAAAAATATTCCTAAATGCTAAAACAATAGCAGTCTCTTTGGTGAGTGATGTGCCACTTAGTAACAGTGCAGTACAATTTGAGCAGATCTGTAGTCTTTCAAAGACAAACATCAAGTAGAAAGAAAAAGGTTATGTCACCTTCACCCTCACAGTACTGTCATTTATATGCTATCAGCTCATTAAATTCACATTAGGATACTCCATGGGACTTGAGTTGCTATTAGTGCACCTAAAATGGCATAACAAAATCTCAGTTCACTTTAAGAGAGATGGCATTGCGACATTTTGTATTTCATCACTGAATTATTACAGTCTCAGATGCATTCTGCTGTGATGGTAATGGAAGGAGGAGCACAAGAGACGAAAGCTGTCCATTTGCTCTTCCCCAGGGAGAGAAAAAGCAAAGTTTGATTAAAAAAGATTTAAGGAAGTGAAAGTAAAGCATTAACAATTTAACCCTGTATCAAGGCAGAAAATGCACAGTGATTCTGAGATAGGTGGTGAGGAACGTGTAAAATGAATACGCAGGATTCATCAGGAACATGTTTGAATGGTTTGTATCCAGAGGTAGATGACCTTTTAGATTCTGTATTATGTTTAAAAACTACTTACTGGGAAGAGACCATTTATCTATTACATTCTCACCAGTTACAGCCTCCTGAAAAATATGGGTAGTTTCTCAAAGACAAACAGCTCTGTGATAAATGTTTTCAACGGTGGTTGCTGTCTATGAGAATAAAGCCTTTTCATGATGGTGGACAGAAGTGTATCTCCTTCCTAACATATGTGCTTCTACTCATGGTTTCACAAAATGCTTTTTTTCGCAAGTTAAAATCATCAGTTGTATTTTGGCTGAAAGTAGTCATCAGGACAGCCTAGCATAGCAGTCGTTCATATGTGTTACTAGAATCAGTACACTTAGAGTATTTATAAGCAACAAAACCAGCAATAGTATACAACAAATATACAATAGTAAAAAATCATGCTTGCCTAATATAAGATAGGTGTAGAATAATATAAGCATGTTGTACTAGGGATCTCTTGTATGTAATAGATATAGAATTTGAAATAAAAAGGAATTACTTTATTTAACTTGTCTAAGATATTTGACTCAGCTTTAAGAATATTTTATTATTAAGAGTTTATATTATTATGCACACAAAAGGCAGGTACTTATGATTTCATGACTATTGGGTATCTTTGCTGAAACTATTACATAAAGTGAAAAACAACTGTGTCAATATGCACATCTACTGTTCTTTTGGATGCCTGGACTGTAATTGTGGTTGTTATTGAAAGGTTGATGCAGAAGACAATTGTTACAATTCCTTACAAATTCTCAGTATCTCTGTGTTACAGTGGACAGCAGAGTTTTGGGGAGGTGATGGGAAGAACAAAAAGCAATGTAAGATGTTAGTCTTTGGTGTCTAACAATAATGAACAAAATCAAGATTAGTGAGTTATTGATGCCAAGTTTGAGATCACCTTTCTACAAAGAAATGCAAAATATTTTCTGACCCCGAAAACAATCTGAGATCTAATTTTCTTGGATTTTGTGTTCACTACCCTTTTCCTAACTCTGTCACAATTTTATCATCTGATACTGGAAAAGACACTAAAACATTCAGAAAGACACTTGTATGAATTAGATTCCTACAGAGAAACAAAGAGAAATAGATAGATGAATTAATGATGGATAGATATAATAGATGATAGACAGGTAGATAGATGATAAATAGATAGATGATAGATAGATAGATGATAGATAGATAGATGATAGATGATTAGATAGATGATAGATGATAGATAGATAGATAGATAGATAGATAGATAGATAGATAGATAGATGATAGATAGATGATAGGCAAATAAAGATAAGGTAGCTGAATATGAGAAATTAGCTCTCACCACTGGGGTAGTTGAGAGGTCCCACAATATGCTGTTTCCATGCTGAAGAATTGGGAAAACTGGACTGGATGGCCTGATAAGCAAAAAACTGCTGTTGTGTTAGTCTGAGAACAGGAGAAAAAAATAGATATTCTTGCTCTAGTAGGGAGACAAGGTAAAGGGAGGAAACTTCCTTCTGCCTTTATCAATGAGTTGAATGATACTCATATTTGAGTGGGTATTCTTTATTTCCTGTGTCCCGCAACTCAAATACTAACCTTATTCAGAAGCAGCCTCACAGCATTCATAAATAATGTTTAATCTGGGTAAAATAGAAATTAAGTATCATAATCCATTATATGAGTCTACAGACCTTCACCCAAGCATTTAATAAATGTTGCTTGACATGATTTCACATAAACAGCTATAAGTCTAATGGAAGAAAAAAATTTATAAAGTATCTTAGCTTGCCTTTGCCTCTTTAATGATATGATCTCTCAAAACTTTTGCTCACTTATTTTAAATGCAGCTCAGTCATAAAAAAAGCTATCTAATTTTAACTAGTAGTCATCTGATTCAAATCATTCTAGTAGTATAAGGAAAATGGAATCCACATGGATTAAATGGCTTATGTAAGATAAAATTAGAGAGAGCTAGCATTAGGAGGCACTCTAAGTCCCAGGCCTTTTAATACAAGGCTTATCTAATCATGTCCTGTTGAGCTAGAGTTTTGCCTCTTATTCTCTTTCTTTCAGCTTTGTGTGGCTTCCAGCAAGATGAAATAGTATTTGCATTCAACACAAAATAATTACTGTGGAATGTGCTGGATAGCTTTAGTTGTCGACTTGACACACCTAGGTAGAAGGAGCCTCAATTGGGGAATTTCCTTTATTGAACTGGCCTATGGCCATGTCTGTGGGATATTTTCTTGTTCATTTAGTGATGTGGGAGTGCCCAGCCCACTGCCCTCGGCAGGTTGTCCTGTATTGTATAAGAAAGCAGGTTGAGTGTTGGCCAGGGGAGCAAGCCAGTAGGCAGCCTATGCTTCAGGTCCTGCCTCTAGGTTCCCGCCTGAGTTTCTACATTGGGCTCCCTCAGTGATGAATCTCAGTGATGAGGAGATGTAACTCGGATAAACTCTTTCCTCTCCAAGTTGGTTTTGGTCGGAGTGTTTTTTTACAACAATTGAAGGCAAACCAGAACATAGATTTTAATGGTGAGATATGGGGAATCAACTAGCCTTGAAGAAGGCCTTTTTTTGAAAGGAAAGCAATCCATGCCTGGACCCTCTGAAATGAAAGTGAAAATAAAGGTCATTTACTCACCCCGGGAACAAGTTCTGATTTATATTTAATATATTCAATATCTCTTGGAATTGCATTCTAAATCTCTTTTTTTCTTTTTAAAAAATTTTTATTCAGCTTTTCAAATTTCTTACAATATTTCCCACTTAAATCCAGACCCCCTCCCCGATCCATGCTTCTTCCAATCCCCCCACTGAACCATATGCCCTCTGTCATACACGCTGAGTCCTATTAATTCAGGTGTTTGTGGCCAAATGCCCATCAGTGTAAATGTGTCCACTGGAGTCTAGTCAGCCCATCCAGTGGTTGTATGTAAGTCATACTCTCCCTCACCCAGCAGCAATCAGTCTCAAATAGTGCTCAATCTGGTGCTGGTTGCCACCTATTTCTTACCTCTCCTTTGGGCACTTGTTAACTGAGCTGACATGGATCCCATGCTCGATGCCACCACTCCCACCATCTCACACGAAGAAGCCCCCAGTCCAGTAAAATGTCTGGCCATAAATGGAAGCACCTTTTAAGATTATACTATGACTGTTATACTGAATGAAGTGACACAGACTCAGAAAAACAAGCTACATTATATTCTCTCATTGTGGATCCCTGCTCCAAATCCTTAGATGAGAGTATATATCCCGATATAACCACAGGAGCCAGAAAAATGGGAAGGAACCATTGGGGTAAAGGGAAAGAGGGAGCTCCACAGAGGGGTTTAGTAGGAGACAGGCATTATCAAGAGGGAAATGAAGGAAAGTGGGAATTACTTTAACTGGGAGGGAATAGGGGGTCCATAGAGGGGGAGAGAGAAGAAAGACAAATAATGCTTAGGTGTGTGAAAAACAGGAGGAAAATGAATTAGTTCAAAAGCCTGTTGAAAAATGCGCATGAATTTTCTGTACATGAGCGGATGTGCATAGCTGTAGGCTATATAACAAAAAGCACAGTGCCAGGCAGGGAAACTTCCTTTCAGGTTGTTGGCTAGCATAATCCAAGAAACTCCCAAAATAACACAGGCTATTGCCACAGTCCTTGATTGCCTCCCAGAAATCAAAGGTAAGTCCCTATTACTGAAGACAGGTCAGACTTTGGACACAGGACTTGAAACAATTCAGTTGGATCTAATCCGAAATCCTTCCTGAATACCAGTTCCCTTATTATCTGAAGATACTATGCAAACTCACAAGGAGAAAACAAATCAATGATCCCATTGAACTGCAAAGTTCATGAACCACAACCATGACTGGCCTAGCAAAGTGAAGTAGTCGCATTTTTATCTTGGGGGTAATAAATTCTGTCTAATTGGACTTAAGAACTGCTCCATAGAAGGTAACTCATGTGCATACTATAAACATAACCAAATATACATGGCTTCAGAGGTCATAGATCCTAGAGAAAAGCCTACTTCTGTCACATTCCTAAACCAACATAATTTCATAGTGTTTTCTAAATATGTATCTTCATATTTACAGCAAGTGCACCTCTCATCACTCATCAAAGAAGCTTCTTTTTGAAACAGATGGAGACTATTGTAATGCTCCACAACTACTCAAGCACAGAGAATGCCTGTGAGGTGCCAAGTCCAAAGTGACACATCTGCAATACAAACTCTACACCCAAGACCCCGGGAACAGTAGAACAAGGAGCAAATAAAATATTAATACATCCATCTCTCAAATCTGGTCACTGAAGCTTCCTCCTGCAACAGATGGTGATTGATTCAGAAAGACACAACTGGCCAAAATGCAGGGACTAAGAGACTGTAGAGTACTTACCCCTGAATTGGACACCTATTTCAAACCTCTGCCACTTAAGACTCAGGGACCATTGCAAAAAAAGCTTGATCAGATGTGTACGTTTTCTTGTGGTGGATGACCACAAGAAAACAGAGTTTCCCAGCCAGTTGCAAGGTTACTCATATGAACTCATAGCCATGGGAACAGCATGCACAAGTTCCATGCAAGCTCAAACCAGGAAAAAAAAAAAAAAAAAAAAAAAAAAAAAAAAGGTAGGTAAGAAAAGATGTCCCAATCACAGGTGAGGAACTATTGGCAATCAGCAACTGCTGGGAGAGGTAGAGTTGATTTTCTTTAAGGTATGATGCTAGATAGGTTAACCAAGCTCCACTGGATAGATGCACACCAAAGGACATTTGGGTACACAAAGCTCTACTTGATAGGCCTTAATACATATGACAGAATCCATGAAATCTGGTGGGGGTGGGGCCATAAGAGGGGTAAAGATAAAAGAGTTCTAAATACAACCAAAATATGTTGTATGAAATTTGCAAATATTCAATAAAAATAATACCCCCCCAAAGAATATCCTATAATGAAACATTGAATGTGACTGTCAAATGCTAATGTTATTGTTAGTGACTCGGGTACATTTAATCCCTTAAAAACAATAAAAATTACAATGTAATACTCTCAATGCTAAGAAAGAAGAAGTATTTTAGTTATGTTGTCTATGCTTTGATATCATGTCTCATAAATAGAAAGTAACTCAAAACATAAATATAGCACTTAAATGTTACCTTGAAGATGACATAATTCAACAGAAAACAAATAAATGAGATTATCCCTTTGCAGAAGTAACCGTTCCTACAAGGCTCTTTTATGTCTTCACTATAAGGAAAATTCACAGAAGAATCTATGAATTTTATCACTATTTCAAAAAGCTCTGGGGTGACAGTGATCAGAAATATAAATAATGAAAGCTAAGATAAAAAGAATTAATTGAATTAAATAGCCATCATAAATGTTATAACAAGATCTTGAAGTGATAAGGGATGTGTTCTAATGTAAATACTAAAATTTGTCACAGCTCTTTTGAGCGATGATTCTTCCAAGCAAGGTTGTTTTGCCGGTGTTGTGCCTCATGTCTCTGCAGGTAGCAACTCTATGCTCCCTAGTAGCATCTAGTTCCTTTTGTTTGGCTTCATCCACTACGTACACATCTGATCAAGCTTTCATTTCCAAAGAAGAGATTTTTCTCTGTGAAGGAAAACATCTAAACAAGTATTATGTTACATAGTACAGTGCTCTACTCCGTGTGATTACATTGACATTCTGAATTATAAATCTGTTTCCTACAAATGTGTTTAGCACTAATGAGCCTTTTACAGCCTGTCCATCTTTAGGATAACCGACATAATAATGTTTCTTACTGGGCAAAGCCAACAACATGTATGTTCTACGTCTGAAGTCACTTCAACAGAAGTTATGGAAATGCAGTGCTCCTATGCAACAAGTCATTTCCTGCTCCTGGCAACTAGAAATCAGAAAAATCTCTTAGATAGAAAAGTCCCCAAATGGAAAGGACCAGTGTTTACAATAGCCATTCCCCAAAGATTTATGCTGTGCATTTATATAATGATGCATTATAAAGATAAATCTCATCAATATTGTCCAAATCAATATTTTTCAATAACCCATTTTTTTCATATGACTCTATTAAAATCACTAAAGCATTATATAAAAAAACCCCTCTGGGGGGTATTATCTATCTGACAATTCTTAAAATGGCCTAAACATATATTTTCTTCCCATATATTTCTGTCAATTTCATCTTGACAAAGACGATAATTTCACCATGTGTACATATCGATAGAGCTGTTAATGACAGTGTATGAATACAGATAGTTTTAGATGTAACTGGATAGGTTTGTTCCACACTGGTACTCAAAAGTAGCTTGACATTGACACCCTCTGTTTTGCATCCTCAACAAGGAACCTTGAACGCATCATTTAGAGCAGCTACAGCTTTTCATCAAAATTTACAAGAATTAAAAATTAAAAATGACAGTAACAGCCTGGCGTGGTGACACATGCCTTTAATCCCAACACTCGGGAAGCAGAGGCAGGCAGATCTCCGTGAGTTCAAGGCCACCCTGATGGTCTACATAGTGAGTTCCAGGACAGCTGGGGCTACAGGGAGACATTGTCTCAAAAAAGACCGGAAAAAAAAAAAGACAGTAACTGTTTACTATGTTTGAATGCATGAAAGTATTCAAGAAACATCATCTGACTCTTTCATCAGAGTTCAGAAAAACAATGAGGAAATAAATGGCAGACAAAACCAATTGTAACCTTCTTTACCAACAGTGGGCAGATATGAGAACCTTACTGAGTGAGGACCATTTTGAATGGCTATTGGACTGGTGAATTTAGGTTTAATAACCCTCCTGGGCCCAGCCAGGAACAGGCAGGTAGAGAGTATACTGCCAGTGAGGTAGAGTCTGAATTTTCAAAGTAGAAAGAAAACATCCAGAAGGAAAGGGGTGGAGATCAGTTGCAAATACGTAAGAACACCCATGTCACTCTTCAAGTGAAGTGATTCCACCTTGGGTAGAGTAAATAAAGAAGGGGAGAGAGATTCACCCACTCCTCCTTTCTTTATAAGGTAAATCCAGATTTAGGTAATCATTATGTCTTTCTAACATGCTATTTCTGGAAAAATATGTAAAATGGAAAACCTACATAAAAATTAAAAGGAACTTATACCACAAAAAAAATATGGAGCATAATATACTTTGCTACCAGGAAGAACTAGCAGAACAGAACAAATGAAACATTTGAATGTGCCGATGGCTGGACAAGGACAAAAAGGCAAAGATAGAATAAGATTAAAAAATTGTCAAAAAGGAAAGCTAAAATGATTCCAAATGAGCAATCTATTAAACCGATGCACTGGCATTTCAGTGGTATATTTTCTTTTTTTAAAAAAATTTATTTATTATTTTTATTTTATGTGTATATGTGTATTGCCTGAATGTAGGTGAGTGCACCCATCTCATGCAATGCCCATGAAGGTCAGAAGAGGCTGTCGGATCCCCTGGGACTGGAGTTACAGACAGTTGTTAGCTGCCATGTGGGTGCTGGGATTTGAACCCGGGTCTTCTGCATGAACAACCAGTGTTCTTAACCACTGAGCCATCTCTCCAGCCCCCTGAATCTATTTTAGATTTTGTTTTTCCTTGGTCCAAAATCTACTCTAACGACAATTATTGCAATTATCAGCTCCCATCCTTTTAATTGACTACAAGTTTATTAAACACTCTAACTTATTCTTGGTGTCTAAGAAAAACTTATGTCACATCACAAATGACACAATTGATATAGTCAACCATATAACAATTGCGCCTTAGATAAATATTTTTAAATATTCTGTAGAGGCTTTGCATATAAAGTAGGTAAGTAAATAGCAGTATATAAATTCATAGCTGCTAACTGAAATAAGAATTGCAATATAGACAAGAAATCTTCCCAGGTTCAGACATTCAGGTTATTTTTGGCAGAATTTATAAATTGGAACTGAGGGACTATAGTTTCTGTTCAGGGTTGGGGGCGTCTCTTGAGCAAAGCAGATATGAAAAGAGAGATGATTGTGTACATACTGAAGAGTGGAGAAAGAAGACTCAGAAAACATGACAGAACAGGCAAGTTTGGATAGTCCTTCTTTGGCTCCAGTCTCCATGGTGAGATCTGACTTAATTCTCATCTTTGAATTATGAAATCTCATGAATATTATTAACAGTACTTTGTTGCATCGCTTTTAGAATTTCTGCTTATCTTAGCTATGATTGTTATATTTTACTGGCATTCAGTGTGTTGTAACTCTTGCATATTGTTCATGACTTAAAGTTTCCTGTACAAAATTCAGGTGCTAAAAGTGAATGACTCATATAATACTATTAAGAAGTGAGAGAATTTAAGAGGTTTTTAGGTCCTATGGGCTCTTACTCTGAATCAGGAGGTTGAGGCCCTTACATTAGGGTATTCAGGTAATCCTTCCTACTCTGCCACACACCACTCTGCAGCACGAAGGGATCATCTGGGAAACACAGAGCAGACAACTGAATGAGAATCAACAGGAGGTTTTGTGTTCTTCATCATTTAAGCAGCCTATGATATTTTGCTGTAGCAGCACAATGAACACATTACATTTTCGTTGATGTTTTTCAGCCAAATCACCTGATTTCTTTATCTGCAAAGTGTGCAAAACCTTAAAATTTTATCAATATGATTTTGACAAATTCACTTTGATTTCCCAGGAAAAAAATGTGGTAAACTATAAGTTATTGATTATTTCAACAAAAGAAATGGGAGAAACATGTATTTATAAGACAAACATAAATCTGTAATGTGTATAACTATCCATGAAAGATAAAATTTTATGTAATTTCTAATCTTCTATCTATAGTCTAGAGGGAGAATTTTCCACATTCATACAATTAATAAATAATGGCATTTCATCATCAAAAAAATTTTACCTAACTTTATAACTGTCAACCTAAAAGTATCAAAGAATAAAGTACACCATAAAATCAACCTGAATTCTGATGGAACTTCTCAGAAGTCTGACCATGTACTGTGTTCTGAACATACGCTTAAATGCAAACTTGCAGAGAATTAAACTATTTATTATTATTTCTCACTGTCACTTTTTACATGTCCCTCAATAATTAATATTGCATTATAAAACACATAGCATAAATAAATTGTTTGAATTGGGAGCAACAGCAAACAAAACTTTTCTAAAGCAAATAAAGGTAATTCATTCAATGTGAACACATTTTGAGGGACAAAAAGACCCAGTACCTCCTTACCAATCCATCATCCTAAGCAAACTTTTTAAGAGTAGACAAAAATCAAGCAGATTTTGTCTTGAAGGAATGTCCTCTGTCAGAACACTGTGAGCATTAGTTATCAGAAACTGAAGATTCTTTATTAAAATATTTGTGACACTCTACAGACTGCTGACCCACCAAGAGATTTGTACCAGATCCTTTCCCCAATGAGAGTTTTTTGACCTAACATATGTGGAACATACATGCTTGTCTTTATTTAAAATAAGTGCAGTTTTTAAAAACTTTTGCCCAGGAGTATTTTAAGGGTAAGTATACAGATTGAAACTTTTAGTGAAATGAATGTATATTCTTTGCAATATATTGTTTTCCCAGAAGGATAAACATATTTCTCAAAGTAACTCATTTAATCCAAACTCAGCTTTTACTTTGAGATAATCAATAATACATAGCTTATTCTACACATACACAGACATAATAAAACAAATATTTTTATTGCTTAGTAAGAAGAAGGAATTAGAAACATGAAAATGAAAAATTCAGTATGGTTTTAGACTCATCAACTGCACTGTAGTAGAACTATGTTGAGAAAAAGCAATGTGGAAATGGGAAATGATATATATAGTATTACATGCTTATTCAGCTACAAAATTCCTTCATGATGTAGCTTTTCCTCTACTAACATACTTGTTCGTTCATAATTCCAAGACATAACCCATTCTTTTCTAACCATACTCAACTATTATGACATGTATATTTAATTCTTCTGTTTCTACATACTATTTACTGTGCATGGAATTTTCCATGCTACCAACCTCCAACTTATCATATAAAACTCAGGACATCAGCCACTTGTGTTCATGATTTGGGCACTAGTCTTCTTTCCAACCATTGTCTTAACCAATAATTTTTAGATATGGGACAACAGTCAGAATGTGACTCTAAAGTGAAATACAGGGAGTTCTAAGGTTATCCTGGAATTTTAATGCTTTAACTAAAAGAGAATAAACTGTAAAGAAGAAGGGCAGCTATCAGGGCTGCTAACATAGAATGCAACACAATTCAGGGGCAGAATTTCTGAGAAAAATGGCGAAAGGGAATAACCTTAAGAGACTTAGAGTCACATGAAATAATAGCTTAATGATGCTTGAATCAAATATGATACAAATTATTAGCTTCTCACACATGCTTTACTTATATTTTTACTTACTGTGTATGCTCATAAATAGCATGAGTTCTGTGAAAACAGGGCTTTTTGCTTCTTTTGCTCATGGTATAGATCTAGTAGAGTAATATCTTATAAATAGTTGTGTTCAAGAAATAATTTATTAAGTGACTAAATGAATCTCAATTAACTAGAATTCTCAAGGTAGGAAAAGTTCATTGCAAATTAAAATTAAATCTCCAACTTTGTTCTTTTCTGAGTCTAAAGTCAGTACTTATACATGTATAAACTGTCATGTCTGTGACCAAAATAAGACTGTCAACAGGTTCTGGGATAACATGTCACCTTGCTTTCAAACAGTAGAAAAGAAGAGGATCTTGTTCTATTTTGGAATAAAATTGTTTTATTCCAGTATACTTGGGCTTCATTATGTCTTGGGTAAACTCATGGAACTAATTGGATTAATCCTTCATTTTTGAATAATTCACTATGTGGAATATGCAGCTTGGATTGAGATATTGACTCTATTACATTTATTTACTTGCAAATTTTATGATTAAATTTTTTATTGAGTTCTTGTACATCCATATAACAGTTCTTAATCAAATTAAGATCCCCCTATCAATGCCCCCTCCTCCAATCAGGCCTCATGTAGTCTGCCATACATGTTAAGTCCCATCCAGTCAAGTATTTTACCTGGATGTCTGTCAGTGAAAGTTTATCCTCTGGGGTCTAGTCAGCCTATCTAGAGATCTTAAGGAAGGTCTACTCTCCCAATAGAATTCCATTGTGTACATGCATCACATTTACATCATTCATTAACCAGCTGAAGAACATTTAGGCTGTTTCTAAAGCCTAGTTATTGTGAATGTACCAGCAGTGAACATAGCTGAGCAAGTATCTCTGTACTAGGATATTAAATTCTTTGGGTAAATGTCAAGAGGTGGTATAGCAGAATCATACAGTAAATCTACTTTTGCCTTTTGAGAATTTTCCACACTGATTTCCATAGTAAAGCACCAATTTTCAGTCCCACCAACAGTGAATTAGTTCCCTGCATACTGGCCAACATGTCTTGTCAGTTCTTATTTTGATCTTAGCCCTATGTCTAGGTAAGCCATTCTACTTCTAAAGATATTTCTTAGATGTTTTATTTCTTTTTTAAAAATTTCTGTTAAGATCCATAGCCCATTTGTTAATTGTTTTTTTGTTTTGTTTTGTTTTGTTTTCAACTCTCTTTATTGTGTTCTTTGATATTTTGGATATTATTTTTTATCCGATATATAACTGTTGAAGATTTTCTCCCACTCTGTGGACTTCCTCCTCACTTGATTGTCTCCTTTGCTTTTCATAAGCCTTTTAGTTTTATGAGATGTCATTTGTCAACTCTTGGCCTTAATTCCTGAATGAATGGAGTCCATTCAAAAGGTTCTTTTCTCCTCCTGTTGTAGGGTGCTGCCTGTATTTTCTTCTACCTGTTTCAGCATTTTGGGTTTCTCGAGGTCTTTGATCCATCCATTTTGAGTTGATTTTTGTGCAGGTGATAGATATGGGCCTAATTTCATTTCTCTGCATGTGGACATCCAGTTTATCCAACACCGTTGTTGAAGATGCTGTTTTACTTCCAGTGTGTGTTCTCACCTCTTTGTTAGATGCATTCCTAGATTTTGTTTGAGGCTAATGTAAATGGGAGTGCTTCTATGACATTTTCCTCAGCATGCTTGTTATTGATATTAAGGAAGGCTACTTCATTTTTAACTTGATTTTGTATCCTGACACTTGACCTGGCAAACATTATACCCAGATCCAGAATGGCAAAGTTTGATTTTATTCGTGGATCCTTTCTCTGAATATTTAGATTTGGATGTATGACCTAAAGTAACTGTAGAAGGCAAGAAATAAGAAAGAGACCATGACAGGAGGTGGGAGAGAAGAGCTCCAGTGAGGGGGATAGTAGAGCACAGGTGCTACAAAAGGGAAAGGAACAAAGGTGGGGATACTTTAACTGGGGAGGCATGAGAGAGGATAATACAGAGGGAGAGGGAGGAAGTAGAGATAAAGAACACTAAAAATATTTGAAAAAGCCAGAGAGAAACATATTATTTTATGATTACTTCAGAATATATATGGTGTGTGTGTGTGTGTGTGTGTGTGTGTGTGTGTGTGTGTGTGTATGTGTGTGTGTGTTTAGTTTAAAAATGAAGTTATGTTGCATGGGGTGATAGTGCCGCTCCCAAGTGCCATAGATTAGCTAACAAACCCCAGTGCCAGGTATAAGAATACTCCCTTTGAATTGGATAGGGGAGTCCAAGAGATTCATTCCCATAACAATACACATTCTTTCCATTGCCCTTGGTTTCTTCCAAGAAATTGAAGGTAAGACCATATTGTTGAAGATAGTGTGTGCTTTGGACATGGGATTTGGAGGAATTGATTTGGAACTGCCCTGGAAGCTTCTTCCTTGAAGATTAGTACTCATAGCATTGAAGAATGCTATGCAAGTAACCAAGGGAAAAAGGCAATCAATAGTTCTACCCAGCTGTAAAACACAGGAAATACAAAAACTGGCAAAAATATCCTCAACAGGGAAACAGCAGCACTTTTATTTTGTGGTCTAATTGAACTTAATGTCAGTTCAATATAAAAGAATTCATGCCTGACACTGTAAACTTACCCAACTACCCGTGGCTGGAGAGGTCATAGACCCTAGAGGAGAATGTACTCTTTCCATTTTCCTAAACCAACATAGTTTCTAATTATGTTGTAAATACTTGTTGTTATAACCACAGATAAGTGAGACTCTCACTATCATCAAAGAAAGTTCTTTTGCAGAAGACAGAGTCTATTACACAGATCCACAACCTGTCAAAATGCAGAGAATAAATGACTATGGAGTGTCCAGCCCCTATTGATAACTTTTCTTATTATTTGTTTCTGCAAACAATTATGAATTAGATTAGAATTCCTTAAATGCATTATGTAATCACTATAAGATCTAGGCTGCATAAGTAGAAACTACTGTGTTTTTTTGTGTGATATATTGTTTCACTTTTTTAATACCATTCCAACCATGATTTGGGATTTTCCATCCTAAGTCTAGCAAATGAGAAATATGAGAAAAATGAAAAGAATTAAAAATATAATTCTGATGCCCCTCTTTCCTTTGCCATGAACAGGCAAAAGTTTTTACACACAGACTGAATGGTCTTTGTTTGTTAATGAAAAGAGAAACTAACATTAAGATAAGAGTTATAAGCTGTGGAGTCCGGAAGAGGGTGTTGGATCCCCTGAGGCTAGAGTTACAGGCAATTCTGAGTCCCTCAATACCAGTACAGGGAAACAAACTTCTGTCCTCTTAAACTCTGAGCTATCTCTTTAATCTTGGCAGTATGTAACTCCAAATGAGTGGAATGATTTAATCTTAAAAGTTTAGAATAGCTATAAAAATATGAAATCTAATCATGCCCAAATGTGGTTCATGGATCACCCTCAGAAGAATTACCTGGAAAATGTTTAAAATTTCAGGGATGTTTTGTCCTATTTCTGAGGTTTGTCTACATTCTGTGATTGTCTAGAAAGTATTCTTCAATTTGTGTCTTAACTAGAATTTAGCTATATTCTAATTTTCATTTTTACTTGTACCTTAAATAATTAAACCAGCTAGTTTTATATTGGTGCAAACAGATGGATGTTGGTGAAAACACTTGAAAAAAAAATAAAGCAAAAGAGAACAAAGAAAATTCTGGTTTCTGGGTATAGAATTTACCAGATGAGTTTGAGATGCAGTGGCTGGTTACTCCATTGCAAGCACAAAGTCCCTGAATTCCCAAAAGGATTGTTTTGAAGTCCATGCCAGAGATAAGACATAGCAATGTTACTTTTGGAAAAACTGGTAACATTCTTCTTAGATTTGTGACTCATCTATAATATCTGTAATAGTGTTGAAGACACAGGTCAGAGGATTAAGTCAGTTAATTTCAGGAAACTGAAAAAAAAAACATTATTTTTTCGACTGTCTCCTGTTCACATTAATAGTATCACTCTTCCCTTCTCTGACAAGAAAGTCCATGAACAGTCATAGGGAAGTGGTAAAAAGTAGTAGAATTAAAAGTTAGGCTCTGTACAGCTTTTCATTTATACATTGTATAAACCTAGATTTATAATTTACTCAAAGTGTTTGGTAGAGTTCCATAGAAATATACTGGAGGACCACTCTTCCTCTTCTTTGAAATCCTTTTAACTATTTTGGAATCTTTTTGAATAACAGATACATTTCCTTTGGAAATAACGTCAACCCCCTTCCTCCTATCCTACAATGTAAGCTGTTGTATTAGTTCAATGTTGAGGTATTCCTCTTGATGTAGATCCCTGCTGTATAGGCAGGATGAGCAGTTCTCTGTGTTGATAAAGGATGTAGAAAATGCACATGCTGATCCCTGACCAAAATTAACAATCACATTAAAGTTTTAAAAGTTTTCATTACCACTACTATCCTCAGGCCTCTTGGGGTAAGTCTATAGCGCAGCCCTCCACGCCGGACTCCCTAAGCCACATTCACCCTTCCATCACACCCCCACCCCCCGCCGTTCTATACTCCTAGTTTGGGCCCTGTGCCATTCCTAGTCTTGGGGCCCCAGACACCTGGGGAACCAATAATGCTTCCTGATCCTTCTCACCCAGACCAACTCAGTCCCTTTCTTGGGCTCCAGGAGCACCGCTTCTGGTCCTGGCCCCGACATCACCACTCTCTGCTTCCCTGGGCCTGCACCACAGGCTAACTCTCCTAGCCTGCACTACTATCCTCAGACCTCTTGGGGTAAGTATATAGCACAGCCCTCCGCGCTGGGACTCCCTAAGCCACATTTACCCTTCCATCCCTCCTGCTGTTCTATACTCCTAGTTTGGGCCCTGCGCCATTCCTAATCTTGGGGCCCCAGACACCTGGGGAACCAATACTGCTTCCTGACCCTTCTCACCCAGATCAACTCAGTGCCTTTCTTGGGCACCAGGAGCACCGCTTCTGGTCCTGGCCCCG
>NW_008360320.1:6741225-6741494 GCF_000622305.1 Nannospalax galili
CCAGAAAAGAAACTCTCCACAGCACATCATAGTAAAAACACTACATGCACAAAACAAAGAGAAAATTCTGAAAGCTGCAAAAGAGAAACAAAGTCACATATAAAGGAAGACCATTAGGATCACAGCTGACTTTTCAATGCAAACTATGAAAGCCAGAAGAGCCTGGACCAAAGTATTCCCAGTGCTAGATAATTATAGATGCCAACCCAGATTACTTTACCTAGCAAAACTATCTTAGTTGAAGGGGAACAGAAAAATCTTCCCTGACA
>NW_008360320.1:6742959-6743853 GCF_000622305.1 Nannospalax galili
TATACAACAACAACAACAACAACAACAACAACAGCAACAAAAACCTAGGCCCGGATGGATTTACAGCAGAATTCTATCACACACTTAAAGATCTACAACCAATACTACCTAAATTTTTCAAAAAGATAGAAACAGAAGGAGAACTCCCAAACTCCTTCTATGAAGCCAGCATCACTCTAGTACCAAAACCAGGTAAAGACACAACCAAAAAAGAAATCTATAGAACCATATCCTTAATGAAAACAGATGCAAAAGTTCTGGACAAAATACTTGCAAACCAAATACAAACACACATAAAAAAGACCATCCATCATGATCAAGTGGGCTTTATTCCAGAGACGCATGGATGGTTCAATATACATAAGTCAATAGATGTTATAAATCATATAAATGGACTCAAGGACAAACGTTATGTGGTCATCACATTAGATGCAGAAAAGGCCTTTGTAAAATTCAACATGTATTTATATTAAAAGTTCTAGAAGGTACTGACTCAGAGAGAACAAACCTCAACATAATTAAAGCTACGTGCAACAAACCCACAGCCAACATCATTGTAAATGTAGATAAACTGGAAGCATTCCCATTAAAATCAGGAACCAGACAAGGCTGTCCACTGTCTCCACTGCTTTTTAATATAATGCTTGAAACTCTTGCTAGAGCAATAAGACAAGAGAAGGAAATTAAAAGAGTACTAGAGTCAGAAAAGAAGAGGTCAAAATATCCGTTTTTGCTGATATGATACCATAACCAAGAGATCCCAAAAATTCCACCAGAAAGCTCCTAGAAATTATTAACACTTTCAGTCAAGTGGCAGGTTACAAAATTAACCTACAAAAGTCTATAGCCTTTCTATATACCAATAACAAGCAATCAGAGAAAGAGTACATGGAA
>NW_008360320.1:6745709-6750848 GCF_000622305.1 Nannospalax galili
CAAAGCCAGACAGGTGATACCTTCAGTCGAGTTGTTGGCTAGGATATATAAAGGCTCTTCCAGACAGTAACCCAACATACTACTGGAAAAATGAACAGCAGACCCCAGTTCTATCCAAAGGAATACTGACAATGGATTGCCGTAGATGAGGAACAGCTGACCCTCCTGGAACAGGGACCTCTGGCTGACTAGATTTACCAGAAGGGCAGACAGGGGGGAATGGAGGAGAGTGCTGACAACACAGTGTACAGTGACAGGGATGGCAGAGTGTGGAGCCTCTAGTGGGAGAGGAAGGCTGTCTATCTGACGAGTTTGTAATCATGCTCAGATGCCGAGGAGCTCAGAAGGTGGGCGACTGTGACCAGTGATAGTCATGTATATAGAGATTAGAAATGCATGTGAAAAGGTCTCAATGTCAATTGCCTTGGAATGAATTCTTCTGTATGAAAAAAAAAACAAAAAAACAAAAAAAACAAGTATCTTCTTGAAGTCCCTCAAATTAAGGTAAAGAATAAGAACAAATCATTCTGGAAGAACGCAAAGGAAAATAGCTTTAGATACTTAAGTGACAATTGAATTTATTCTTATAATTGTTTTAATAGCTTTTGTATAATCCTCATCACTATTGAGATATAAAATGTATTTGTAAAAAAAATAAATTTAAAATTAAAAAAAAAGAAAAAAAAGTTTTCATTAGCATATATTCATTATACATGGTGATGGGTTCATACAGACATATTCATTTAAGTATGTTCCAATAGAATTTATTGTTCCAGAAGTTCTACCATTAGGACCTTATTTTCACAAATTAATATCTCATGGTTTCTGGGAAATTTTCATTCTGATTGCTTTAGGCCTAAGGTGTTATCAATTATAAAATGCAGCATTATATAAAGCACAGCTAAGGAAACAGAAATCTACCAATTTAACGCTTATAAATATAATCTGGTGACACTATTCCAGTTTAAGGTATATGGAATTTTATCTAAAAGTATATTTCAATTCTTGAAAGATGATGACTAAAAATTATGCTAATGTGAAAAACTGTGATGACGTGAGCCACAACAGTAACTCAAGCATTAAAGTCAATCGGATAAAGTCCAGTCCTAAGGAAACAGAATACAAGATAGTCTTGTTTTGATAGAAGAAAAGAAAGAGAAACGTAAACTTCAACAGTTTCACAAGCTTGACTAAGCACACAGTTTTATTTAGACCATGCAATCTCCTTTGAACAACCATTTCAGCAATGTTTATTTAAAGAGGTAACTATTTGAAGTTTGCATACTAAATTCCAGAGCTGTTGACCCTTCAGAAAAATAACCCTCTCTGAGAAAATTTCACAAAGGTGGGACAGATAGAGGAGTAAAATCTTTTCAAGCTAGAAATAGGTTGCTGAAATAGCTGGATCAAAGTCATAGACTAGATGCAGGAGGACACATATAAACATACAATAATAGTACTGAGGACACCAATAAAAGGAGAAAGGCATTCTTAAGTGCATAGGTACAGCTGCGCTGCTGGGAAAGAGTTCTCCAGTGCGTGGTGGGAATAACTGTCCTCAATCCAAGCCCGAACACAGCAGTAGTAAAGAAAACAAATACAAAGAATAGATGCTGACTCTCACTTCTAAAAAGGCTCACCTACAATGGAGGTCAGAGCTCACAGCTGAGCTATGGGAAATGAATCTTTCTTCTTGAGATGCATGTTAGATTTTACAAAGATTAAAAAATAAGTTTCTGCTTTGATGAGCTTTATGGAAGAAGATCTTCATTTATATACCAAAGATATTTATTTGAGCTTTCTGTATGTTTAATTGTGTGTATACATGTGTCTGTGTGGTGTTCATTGTATCTCTGCATGCATATATATACATATATATGTGTGTGCATGTGTATGTATGTGTATATGTATATGTATATGTATGTGTGAATGTCTATATGTATGTGCACACATGCTTGTGTATATGTATGTGTATGCAAGTGTATCTACGCATGTATGTGTGTATATGTATGCATTGCTATTGTGTGTATATTATGTATCTGTGCACGCATGTATGTAAGTATGCATTTTGTATATATTTTGTGTATAACTGTGTATGTAGAATGTTAAAATTCAATAAGATTTCCTGAGAAACTATGCATCTTATATAAGTTGATATCATCTTAAAGATATTAAATAACTCACAAGAAAATAGCTAGTGAGAGAAAAATTATTAATCCATTTCAGCTTACCTCAAATTTCTCAGAAACCCTGTGAACAAAGACATGACTGTAGAAGAGTGCTATCCCATAAAGCAATGACACCTTTTAAAATGATGGTTTTTACATTTTCCATATGAAGTTTACATTTACTAAATATGACTGAGAAGTTAAATCATATTCATCTCATTTAGTGCACAAAATGACCTTGCAAGATGGATATGGTAATAATTTCTTCATCAGGTTCGCTCCATTGAAATCTCATGGAGCCAGGACTCTACTTACTTCAGGTATTAGATGTGGACATCATTCTGTAACCATAACACCTCAACAATGTGTTTTACCTTTTTAAAGATCAAGTGAGCGCTTTTAAGATATTTGTTTTAAAACATGATTAAACCAAGAGCATCTCCATCTTTCCTGTTCTCATACTGTTCCAGAGTATTACAGAGTAAAATTATGCTTATCACCTAGGTACAAGACAAAATTCATGCCCAGCAAACTAAGTATTCATAAATATTACTATTATTCACAAGATGTTTTCTTTTGTCTAATAAGGTACATTGCAGTTAGTTATAAGAAAATTAATATCTTCAGAGAAATATGATATGAGGGCATAGAGTAAGTAGAAGCCCCCAGGAAGCTTCATAGAGCTTTGTTTATTGATGTTCCCATCTTCCAAAGATTGTGCTGGTGTTGCAAGTGCAACAAGCAACACAAGAATGAAGATGCCCTTCTTGAGGAACATGCATTAGCAAAATATAATAAAGAGAGAATAATGAAGTCAAGAAAACACAGTATGGGCTATTATGAAAAATAGCAAGGAAGAACAAAACCACAGAAATTGCAAATTATTTTCCAGAAAGAGATATGAGTTTTGGATTTGGGGGTTCAGATAGCCCTTATGTTGACATTTTCACTCTGCCTTTACAGAACAAAGCCAACCATGAACAATATGTAAATAATGAGAATGTCTGTGTTCTGATGAGACTGTATGTGTGAAGACAGCCAATGATTGGGGTTTTAACTATTAGCCCAATTTTCCTACTTCTGATATACGGCAAGAAAGGAGAACACAGAAAGTTAGATTGTAGGGCAAAGAACGATATGTTAAGAAGAAAATGAATGATATGCTGAGCTGTGACACATAACCAAGGTAATAAAGAAAATAATTAACCTGGATATAAGAGTATCTGAGCAAGAGCTCTCCAGGTAGAAGAAATGGAGGTTTAAAGGTGCTGAGGAGGATTACTCAGTCTTAAAAGGTCAGTGACTGCTGTTGTGTGTGGACAAGCATTAACAAGCATGAAAAGGATTGTGATAGAAGGCACAGCCTCATAAAGCAGAGCAAAGATGGCAGAATCTATTCTGTAGAAAACCAAACACATAGGGTAAAAAATGGAGAGGTTTATCATAGATTCTACATTAGTTCCTCAGGCTAACATGTGAATAGACTGAAGTGGGAAAAGAAGCACAGGGATATAAGTAATGATTATACTAATTTATGAGAGAAGCTGATGTGTTTGACCAGACAAATTGTGTTATAGCTGAGAAGATGTTGTAGTCTGGATGGATTTCTAAGGACTGGTGGATAAATGTATCATATGAGAGGAAAAGAGGAACCAAGGGTAAGAGATGTGACTTTTTTTAAAGATATGTGACTTTTTATCAACTGGGATTTTAAAGATTGAGAGGTCTAAGACTAAGTGAAGTGTTTACGTAGATTAATAATTCAATATTAAACCAATAGTATGTTAGGAATATAAATGTTAAAATATATGAAAAATAAGAAATACAATTGATGCCAGGTTCTCCCTTAGTACTTGACTGAGCCCAATAGCAAGTCATGGTAATGCTGGGATTAGAGGCCAGAAATTTCTATGGATTCATAGCTCAGCACTACTTTGAGGCTATTGAAGTAAAGAACACATAAAATGGATATAGAGATAAATTATCATTTAAATTCTCTATGTCTTAATATTCTCAGTTGCATAACCAAACTTATAGCAACAAATGCAAGAATTGTGAGAAATAAAGGAGAAAATGAAAACAGGACTTCAACACACCACCTGGCAAATAGTGAGCACGTAATAAATATTTGTCATTTTTATTCTCCAAAGACAATAAATACACTTGGATCCTTTGCCTTTAATTTATGCACAAGGCCTATGCTGACTCAATTAAACAAAAATCCGGCATAGAACGGGGGAAATGGACAGCAGGCCCAAAATTTAGCCGAGGAACTATTGGCAACTGATTTTGCTAGGTCAGGGAGAGTTATCTTCTTTAAGGGAGTGACTCTAATAGACTGACTACATTCCAGTGGATGAACTTGCACCGAGGGATATCTAGCTTGACTAGATAGGACTTAGCATATATGACAGAATGCATGAAATCCAGTGGGGGGATATAGGGGGTACAGACTGGAAAGGGGGTAAAATAGGATTAAAATTTACTGTATGAACTGTACAGAAGTTCAATAAAATATACATTAAACTGAATATGTATGATAAAAGGTATCAACGACTATATTGTTCTGCATTATGACAAATCATGATTTAATGGTGTATCTGGTCCCCCCCTAAGAAAAATTTCTCTGGATTATTAAATTTGCCTGTTGTACATTCACTCACTGAAAACTGAAGAACCAGGTGAGGTGTTCCACGCCTATAATTTCAGCCCTCAGGAAACAGAGAATGAAGGATTATGAGTTAAAGGTCAATCTTGGGTACAAGGCAAGTTTAAGGGCTGCTTGAGGTACATGAGAAAAATCGAACTCCCTAAATAGGTTTGATTTTTTGTTTGTTTGTTCAGATTTTATTTTGGTATTATTGCTAACTTCCAAAAGAAAGAAAGAAGGAAGGAAGGAAGGAAGGAAAGAAGGAAGGAAGGAAGGAAGGAAGGAAGGAAGGAAGGAAAGAAGGAAGGAAAGAAGGAGATA
>NW_008360320.1:6751106-6889539 GCF_000622305.1 Nannospalax galili
GATAAGGGAAGATTAAGGAAGAGAAAGGAAAGTTATAGTGAAAAGGATAAAAGTTTCATACCATTAGTATTTTGAAAACTGAAAACACAGTTTATACATATTTATTTTCTGAACTTTCTTATCTGGCCCTGTTCTGTCACATATCATGGTTCAAATTTGAAATTAGCATTCTGAGTGATAAAGCAGAGCAAATAGATTGACTTAATTCTCAAGCAAGAAGAGTTTCTTGAATGGTTTAACTACTTGATGCAACAGTAAAATGCTATATTTTGCACAGAATATCCCCATGTGTGTGTCACCATGGATAAAATAATAGTGATGTTATTTTAAGTTATAAATGTTCTCCTTTGCTATAAATTTCATTTGGCTCATAATGCATACTGATTTTGTTGAATTTCATTCATTCAAAGTATTTTAAAGGAAAACCCTCAAATAAGAAATTAAATTTCATAGACAATCACTAAAATGTGCAGTCCTAATTCCAGCTTCATGTGATACAGGTTTTCCTTAGAAGATTCGTGTCTTTAATATAAAGTTTATTAAATATATTTAACAATATAGATTTCCACATTTGATTTTGACTTGATCATATTAAGACACTAGTTTGTCTTTAATATATTTTTAAAAAATAAGGAAACAGGGATGGAGAGATTGCTCAGCAGTTAATAGCACCGACTGCTCTTGTAGAGGACTCAGGTTTGATTCCCAGCACCCACATGGTGGCTAACAACCATCTCAACCATCCCTAACTCCAGTTCCAGGGTATTAGATGCCTTCTTCTGTCCTCTGCTGACACTGCATGACATGGTTATACTTACCCACATGTAGCCAGTATACTCACATACATAAAATAAAAATAAGAAATAAAATATTTTAAATAAAAAATAAACAAACAAGACAAAAAAACAGAACTTTGGAAACACTGGAGGCCACAAGGACCACTCAATACAAAATGTTACAAAATGTAACTTTGAATCTCAACCTCTTGTCTTATTATGTGACACGTGACACTTATTTAGCCTCTTGGGATTTATAAAAATAATGTCTGTATCCAAGAATTAGATAGAAGCATGAAATGAAACACAAAGAAGAAGCCTCTTGTCTAAAGAATAGTGTGTTAAATAGTAAAGTATCAGTCATCTTATTGAAGGAAATTGTTTTCACTTTTATTTCAGAATTATTATAAACCAAAGCTGAGAAATTGACTTTAATAATGAAGACAATAACCCAAATCAATGTATTTCTCATAGTGTGTCATTTTACTTATTTATTTAGAAACAGAGTTGCTATAGGCACTCAAGGCTGGCCTGAGACTCATCAAAGAGTTCACATGCAGTTACATTCTCTAACTGCCTCTCCCTCACTAGTGTTGAGATAACCGGTGTGTGCTGTGACTTCAGGTCTCATAACATTTTAAATAGTCAAAATTCTTATTTTTTGAGACTTTTTTTTTGTGCAGTTTCAGAACTTGAACTCATTTCTGTGCTGTCTACCCTTAAAATACACCCAGAGGTGAATTCTAATTCATTATTTATTACTTTATTTTATGGGACATAGCTGCTAGAGAGCATTTCCAAGCATATTACAGAAAGTGTATATTTGAGTTGACATATTTTTGAGATGTGCCTTTTTAAACACTTGTCATACCAAACTTTAAGTGAATTAAAATTTTGGTGGCAGTATACTTGTACCTAAATGTCGGAGGGAAGAAAAAACATATTGTCTTACTCACAAAATAAAGGGTTAACACAGGGCTGAAAAAGAGACATGAGAATTGCAGAGTGGATCTGAGCCACTATTTGTATATGGCATTTCCTCCCGTCTGCTGTTACACTAGCCTGTTACCTGAAGAGTTTATTAACTAGAGTCTCAATTTATTTTTTCACTCAAATGGAAAAAATGTTAGTGGAAATTTCATTTATAACATAATTTAATTCTGGATTTTACTTTCAATTGTAACCAAAGTTTACTTTGATGTTTTCAAAAGGAATTTTGAAGACATTTATTCAGTTAATTTTGAAAGTAGAAACATACTGAAACTTTTATCCCACTTGGTAAGTAGCCATCCTTTAGTTTTATCCAAGTTTTCCCATGAAAATGCCAATCAGGAATAAAACTGACAAATATATTCAATCAAAGATGGAATTTTTTTTTTTGCTCTTAAGTTGCAAATGGCCTCATTAAAATAAAAGCACTACCTTGGGGACTTTATAAAGCAGAATATTGGTACCTAAATGGTATTTATGACCAAGCTAAATGTAAAGTGAATTAAAATTTAAAGAACTCTAGTCAGGTAGGCCACAGACATCTGTAGAGCAGTGTCCATTAAGAAGATGGAAGGAACAGCAGTCCCTGGTGACAGGCCTGAGTCATGTTAGCAGTCAGTTCCACCTTGGCACTGAGTGCCAGAGAAAATGAGAAACACATTGCCCAAGGGTGAAAGGACTTAGGGTTATTTATTTTAGACTATGGAATAAAAACATGAAACCCACATTTGGGAATCCATATCAATCATTGTCATCAAAGTCAAGTCCAAAAAAGGAGAAAATAAGACATGGGCTAACAATAAATATCCACATATGTGTTGTAGATACTGTATGTACTCCAACTTATGGCTAGTTATAGAATAAACATAAGGTATAATTTTTAAGGATGTAATCATGTCCATGGTGCTATAAACAGAGAGAGCTACTGCTGGACATCTACAAATAAAAATCTTGTTTATTAAAGACACTGACGTGCCTCTAGGGTGCTGATGCAACATGGGTTTACTCTTCTCACAGTGCGAGTCAGCATATCAGTCGCTATTTTTATTACTTTCTTGGGCACAAGCTGCCATGTGCATGCAGCATTTTCCTGTTGCATCTGTTGCCAAAATCAACCATTCTTTTAAATGGTCATTAAATGCTCTTAACGTATGAATCATAAGCTCAGGAAATCTGGTCTCTTAATTCAAAGGGAAAAAGTGTTGCTTTATTCACTCATTCATATTCATTCTCTCTCCTCTCTCTCTCTCTCTCTCTCTCTCTCTCTCTCTCTCTGTCTCTCCAGTCTTCCTCTTTTTCTCTCACTTATTGGATGGGTTGCACCCACAGTAGTATTCACATGCAGTAATTCAACATATTGTCTTAGGAAACATGACATTTGATATAACAAAATAGAGTTGAAGCTGTTAATGGTACTATTCTTCTCTGACATTTACTTGTAATCCACTCAGAACTGCCTCCCACTCTATGGCTTTAAATATAGTTAAAAGAGAACATTTTCCTACTGTTTGCAACTCATTTTCCTATCTCAGGATGTATCAGTTTGTTTCACATTGGGAGAACCTTCTCAGTCTTTTCTCTTTAGTCAATAAAAAACTGTCACCAACTAAAACCTAAATTGTGTCTCTGACTAACAACCAGTGAAGCATGACAATATGCCATAAATATGTATGTTTATAAGATGTTTATGATAAGACTGGGGGCAGACATGTCATGGGCTAATTGAATTCAAGTGTGGTAGCTAAGTGAGTAGTGGATTGCACATGCATCAATAATTTCAGGCATGCAGATAGGGTTCTGGTAAAACTAAATAGGACACTGAATCCCAATCCATGAAACAAACTTGGAAACTGGATATGATGGCTTTTATCTCATAACTCTAGAGGCTGAGGCAGGTAGAATGCAGGTTCAAAACCATCTTGGGCTACAGAGTGAATTTGAGTCCAACTTGGGATGCATAGTAAGACTGTCTCATAAAGACAAAAACAAGTTGGGAAGAGAAAAGAAGAGTAGGACAAGAAGAGGAGATAAAGGAGGACGAGGAATAGTTACTAGATTGGAAAAAAATCCATTGAATTTTTGCATACACTGCCTGAATATTTAAATCTGGAGCTTTATAATTCTCAGAAATTTATCCTCCTACTTATTTGCACTCACATGTAAGCACCTGTGTTCTGGCACAGAGGAGCTCTTATGATGACCGTGCTGTGTGCTGTGGCATATTCTAACTCATCAGCAAGTACTTGAATTCTAGGTTGTCACAATAATATATTACTCAGTTCTGGTGGTAAGTTAATATTAACTCAAATCATAAAAATGATGAATAAATGAATGTGTGCGTTTTATTCTCTCAAAGTAACATATTTAAATAAATTTGATTCAGTATATAGCAAGCATGGTGCAAAATCCAAGGAGGGCTGGACTCTCAGGGAACTTTGAATAATGCCCCACACAGCTAGCTGCCTTTTCCATGTACGTATGGTTTGCCTTTCAAATTAATTTATACCTAAAAGCATGTAGTCACTATATTTACCATATTATGCCTCTTAAGCTATGTGTCACAGCAATATATGCTATATTTTCCCACAAAACTCATTAGTACTAAATGCAAGAGTCTCGTGAAATACCAATAACAGTGAGAAAAGTTTAGATGTGTAGACTTCATACTCGTTTGGGGGTATGTAAAGGCTTGAGCGTTTGATGAGAAACATTTTTTACACTGCCTCAACCCTACACTGACTCCTAAGGGAGCAATGTTAGATGGATTCATTTGGGGAGATGGTCTAGCCTCAGATGATGTAGAGTTTGATTTGGGCTTGTCATCTCTAGAAACTATAATCTGAAACAGATAAATCTCTTGAAGTCTATTCTTAATTATGCTTCTATTTTTTGTACACTGAAATGTTTGTAATTTTATACTCAAATAGAATGAGCAACAAAGAGGTGATCTGCACTGTTAAAAACTCACAACACACAAGCAACTAACTATTCTCTGAAACATTTCCTTGCAATTTATTCAGAGGTTGAAACTTAGATTCTGTTAGATGAGCAAAGAAGAATTCCAAGAATGAAAATGCTGCCCATTAAATTTAAATGTCTTTACCAGGTCTTATAAAGGCTCATGTTCAAGCTTGTAAACCTTGAAGGTCATTGGTTCTGGAGGAAGCGACTGATACTGATATTCAGGCCATCCAGAGCTTGTCACCATCGTCCTGGTGAAATGCACATTTCCTCTCCTGTGCCAAGAAAGAGTCTAAAGAGTTTAACCTATTTAAATTTCAGAAAAGAATTTCTCTCTAAGTTAAAAATAATAAAAGAAGGGGAGGGTTTATCTAAGAGTAGAAAGGAAGTCTTGAAATACCTGTTATATTGTTACTTACCAGTACAGCACTGGTAGTTTTATACATTATAAGACAATAAAAAAAGAAGGGATCTAGCTTCAATGTAAATACAGATGATCTCTCAAAGTTAATCATTTTTTCTTTTTAAAAAATTATGCATATGAGTGTATTGGCTGCATGTACGTAAGTGCATCCATGTAGTGCAATGCCTGCGAAGTCAGAAGTGGGCATCAAATGCCTTGGAATCGGAGCTACGGATGGTTGTTAGTTGCCATATGGGTACTGGGAATTGAAACTGGATCTTCTGTAAGAGGAGCTGGTACTCAAAACTACTGAGCCGTCTCTCCAGCCCCAAATCATTTAATCTTAAGCAACATATCTGTAACAGCAATACCCCTGTTTATATCAACTGTGCATTGTAGTACTGTCATCTTAGAACTATTTATTAGTTTAGATCCTGCTTATGTGTGTATGTACTTATGGAAATATGTGATATGATTCATATTTAGTATCTGTGGTAGTTAATGCTGTCAAGGTGACAAAGTCTAGAGACAAGCTTCTGGGCAAGCATGTGAGGGATTATCTTGATTATATTAATTCAAGTAGGAAGACCTACTTTAACTGGGTAGCACCATTTCCTGGGCTGGGGTCCTAGATGAATAAAGACGAGAAAGCTAGCTAATCATCACTATTGATTGCTCTCTGCTTTTGATTACAAATTCAATTTGACCAACTGCTTCAAGCTTTTGCCCCTGTGACTTCCCCACCATGATGGACTGAACACTGGAACTGTGAGGCTACATAAATACTTCCTTCCTAGCTTACTTTTGTCAGGGTATTTATCACAGTGACAGGAAAAGTAACTAATACAGAATCTTTTCAGCTATCATAAAATGCTATACAGAAATTAAATAGCAGATATTGTTTACTACTATTTGAAGGACTTTGTCATTGTATTTTATGTTGTTCATTCTTTTCAATGCAATGTGAACATGCATAAGCTGAGAAGCAATCATTTTCTCATGTAAAAATATGTAATGCAATCTGTGCCTTACATTAGGCAAGAAGTCCCCAGCAGTGTTGGGTTAGAGCTGAATGCATCTAGCAAAGTGATAGACATTTCATTACAGTTTAATGTATATTTATTGAAAAGTATATTTCTCTATGTTGTATTTCTGTCCATGGAACTGATGTCTAAATTAGATACTTCAAATACAGTAATTATCAATATTGGTGTAAGATAACTAAACTATTATTACTGAAAACAATAATAAATCTTCTCCTGAAATAACTAGTAAGGCTACATTATTTTACTCCACTTTTAAAGAAAATCTAAAAGTGTTAAAATAACATAATACAAAACAAGAATCCAAGTTCTCTCTGAAAGCTGTGGGTTTGGATTGACTAGGGCACACCTGGACTTAGCCCCAAGGTTTGGGGTCCATTTCCAGGCCGGAACCTAAGTTTCCAGTTCAGGGCTTCCAGATTCCATTAAGGCTCCCATGAATCAGGCAGGGCTAATTCAGTCCTGAACAATCAATCATGCTCACTCCATTTTGTGAGTGGGCATGATTGATGGTCCTCTACAGGTCATGGCTGACCTAGACGTAGGAAGTAGACCTGAGCACGATGCTTCATGTGTGAGTGGCTTATTTGGAATCAGCCAACTGCAAGAAACTCTCATGTGCCTTCCCTCCCTCCTCCCGAAGACAAACCCACATCTTATTTTATTTCCTGGTGTCTTTCTCTTCATCTGCTCCCTTTCAAAGCTTTTCAGCATGTCTGCACACCTGCAATTATTTCACAGTCCTCAGAGTGCTGAGACCTCTGTGTGTTTTTCTCTTGATCTTTACTTTTCAAACCCTGTCAGCTAGCTTGTCAACTCTTCTTCCATCTTCTAAACAGGGAGACATGCAGGAGTTGTTCTCTTCCTTGGTGCTTTCTTATACATTTGCTTCAAAAGAAAAGGAAGTGAAATGTAATTTTAAATGCCCGGCTGTTCTTTCAAGCAGTAGGGGAGTTGGTTCTTTATTTCTTGGGAATATTCTCGTTAGGCTTCAGAGAACAGTGTTGGCATTTTGAAGATGTTATTAGGCCTTTTAGCCCAGAATCACCTCTGCAGACTCAGCCCCACCAGGAAACGCTCTCCCACACAGTTCTCTGATAAGACAGTTCCTCCCGTCCAATGTTCCTGGGGTCCATATTTGTAGCTAGAGCTGTCAAAGGGAGGCTAATCTTGTGCACTGTTTTCAGGATTGTTATTTTTCTTCCAAAATCACTGAAATTGTAAAAAACATTATGGAAAATGATTAGAAAAGTTGCAAACGTTCACAAATCCAAAACAGTACCTAAAGCAGTTCTTGTCATCATTGTGATAGAGAGCAAAGTTCTTCCAGTGTCAGGGAAAAAGAGAATTCTAAAAAGCAATCACCACATGTATAAATATTGTTTTCCTTTTCACTGAATTTTTCAAATTTCATGTAAGGTATTTTGATTATACTTAGATGCCCTTCCCTATCTGAAATCCTTCTAACTACCCTTCACCCAAGTTTAATGTATTCTATTAATGCGCCAAGAGTCACACCCTTAAAAGAGACTAACTTTTCCTTCTCAGAAGCCATCAGTTCTCAATACTTAGCTAGATTTGGGGCTTCTTACCCACTTCCCCATGTCTGGCTTAAGCTTACATAGGTCTGTGCATGGTGTCACAGTTGCTGTGAGTTCATATGAGTAACTGACCAGCTGTCTAGAAAACTCTGTTTCCTTGTGGTCACCCACTACCTCTGGCTGTTACAATGTTTCTGCCAGTCTTTCTCAATGATCCTTAAGCCTTTGCAAGCAGAAATTTGATGCGGGTGTTTTATTCAGGGATTACCATTCTACAGTTTCTTATCGTCTGCATGTTGGTCATTTTTGGGTTTCTATGTCAATCTCCATAGCTGCATAAGGAAGCTTTTCTGCTGAGAATTAAGAGATGCAGTAACAAATAAGTCATTAGAAGTTGCTTTAATACTATACTTAGCTGAAAAAATGGTATTAGACTTCCCCCATGGCCTGTAGCTTGTCTAGCCACATATTCCCAGGCCTGAAATTAATGTCAGATATGGGCTTTGTCTTATGAAGCAGATCTTAAATCCAATTAGAGAGTGATTGTTACTCCCATAATATCCATCCCACTATTATATGAGAGTTCATATTTTTCCAGGCCAGTTGTTGTTGAAGTCCACAAGATTTACAGCTGGGTAAAGTTAATGATTATTTTTTTTTCTTCTAGCAGCATGTGAAACCCCTTCCATCACCATGAAAGCTATCCAGTAAAGATGAAGCTGTAAGATCAGTACCAGCTTGACAGTTTTTCTTGTGTTTTTCTTTTCATGGCTATGTATGTGGTGTCTTCAGCAATAGGGTAAAGTTCTGGTGGGTAAACATGAGTAGAGAAAATGGCCTGTAATGTTTAAGGGTCTATAAGACCCCAGTCAACGTGTACAAATATTGAAGAAATTTCCAATAGATTCTATTAAGGAAGAAAGCACAGTTTAGTTAATAACAGAGTGGAGTAGCCAATGAATACCCAAATGGCAGTTCTGTCCATCATTAGATGTTCTGTATTTATTCATTCAAAATACAATACAGTACAGTACATAGACATTTGGGACGATAATTAAAGAAGAATGCTATAAAGTGTAAAATATATGTGTGTGAAGATATACACTGTATATATTTTTGCTGAGATGGATTTCTACAAACCTCAATATTTTTCTCAAATAAAAATATGAGAACAGATTCTTTTCTAAATTTAGTTGAATCTCTCAGAAGAAGGAACTTTTTTTAGGGAATTTAAAATTTTTATGATCTTTGTCTTATCCACAAATATAATAAACACACATTTTAATGTTTTGTAAATTGCTTTTCTCTTCTGATTTCTTTTCTCCTTCACTACAAAAGGATGAAAATAATATGTAACATGTTTTGAAAGAAATTAGTAAACAGGCCATGTCTCATTTAGGTCTGTCAGCATTTTCAATAAGGATTGGCCAGTTAGGCTGGCAGGTTCCCTGTTTCGGGAGTTGAAGTGAAACAGGAAGGGTCGGTAGTTTGGTGAGAGGCCTTATGCCCCTGATGTGGGACAGGAAGAACAGGCAGTATGGTGAGACACAATATGGCATTGCCAAGCGGAAGCATCATATAAATCCCCCTTCCTATGCTCATGGCCACAGAAATAAATTCTCCTTTCTCTGATCATGTGCACCTGACTTCCTAAGGGATGCCTTACTCTGAAGCGAGGCACACCATAACAATGTTGATATGGAGTAGGCAGTCCACCACAAACAGTCCTTCCTCTACCTCCTCAAGAGCTGTACTGCTGCCACTGAAAGAGCATCTCGTGAGCTGTTGTTGACTCAAAATGCCCTCGTTTGCTGCTAGTCATATCATGAGTCAGCTCAAGAAACAGGTTGAACCCCTAGTCAGGGAAACAGGAACACTTGGAAATGAATAGGAAGGAAGGAAGAAGGATACCACCATATCCTAAAGCCTATATGGCTACCTCTCTCCCTGATGGGAAAAGATTGTGCGTTGATTGTACTGTTGAGCGATAAAGCCATTTTACTACATCATAGTTGCTAAAGCTACATGTAGCTTATAGCACAGGCCATATAGTGGCCCTAATCAAACAAAACTAAGAGAACTATGCAGTTATTTTTTTATTAATGGTATCCATATATCAGAAAGTGTGTATTAATGTTATTTGATGAGATTATTGTTAACCAAGGAATATGTTCGTGAGATATGATTACTTTAATGCTACAGAGAGCCAGATGCGTATCAAATGTTCATAAACATCTGAAAGCGATAAGAACATATTGGCCTTGCTTCAAATGAGATGGAAGCAAAGATAGGCGAGTATTATTTATAGGAAATGAAGTGGAAAAGAACCAGGGCCAGGTATGTAAGACCTCCAGGCTCTGTAGTTGCAGGCAAATGAACAGTAAAACTTTAGATGCATATTATTGAAATGTTGCTGTGCTTGGTTAAATAAGCAGCCAATAAAATACAAGAGTTTAAAAGGTAAAGATGTTGTTAATTATTACCTACAAATAAAGGGCAATAGAGAACATTTTGAAGTTTATAACCTTTATAGTCACCAGAAAACATCAACTGGGAAAGAAACTCTTATTTCTCTTCTGCCTTAAATCCTTATGCTAATATTCTTGCAGCACAGTTCATGAAAATACATTTTTCTAAAACTACATAGAATGACAAATATCTAATGGGTAAATTGTTCTGAATTTACCCAGTTGTTTTTCATAGCAATAATATATATTACCATGATATCTGTTGACGACCTATTCTGCAATTAGATTGCAATTATGTTAATATTTCTTGTATAATAAATGTTCCTTAGATCATAACATTTGAATAATATATGTGAACATGAAATTGAGAGAGAAAACTGATTTTAAATTGTGATTAATATTTTTTTATTGTGTGTGTGCATAATGTATGAACGTGTGGGTGTCCAAACCACAGCATGTATATAAAATTCTGAGAACAACTTTTGGAGTCAATCCTTGCCTACTGGAATCTTTTTGTGGCTTCTACAGAACAAACTCGAGTCACAAAGCTTGTGCCACAAACTTCTTTACTTGCTGAATCATGCTCCCCCTTTACTTGCTGAATCATGCTCCCCCAATTAAAATTATTGGAACTACTTTAAACTTCCCTCAAAGTAAAAATTTTAGTTTACCTTTGGGACAGAATCAGCTTTGTCTAAGAAGAGCACTTGTGTGGACCTTTTTGGAATAGAACTGCTAAAATATATCTACTTTACACGACAGTTTCTCAGCTCTAGATTCATATTAACCTAAGCCTATGAGGTCATGCCCATGTTGTCTTATTATTGCTCAAAGTCTGAAATTCTGAAGTTTACCACTGACTAAACAAAAGAATGGCAAAGAAAACTCTGGGATAAGATCAACCCAATAAAACAATGACCTGAACTAAGAGGCACATAGACTAAGATTAGAAAGGTCATGATATAGCTCTTCCATGCCTTCTCCTTGTGAAATCAAAATATATCAACCGACTCGTGGGGCTGTAGAGATGGCTGAGCAGTTAAGAGCACTGGCTGTTCTTGCAGAAGACCTGGGTTTGGTTCCCAGCACCCACATGGTGACTAACAGGTGTCCGTAACTCCAGTTCCAGAGAATCTGATGTCCTCTTCTGACCCCTGTTGGCATTGCACGATAGGGGTACACTTATGTACATGCAGGTAATACACTCGTGCATAAAATAAAAACAAGAAATAAAAAAAAATTTAAAGAGACCAACCTCCCATCCCAGCAATATCCTTCACAATCAGGAAGATGCACTGAGATTCATTGTCCAGTGAGTTTCTTGATGTTTCATTACATAGGCATGACTGGATAAATCAATGGCCAAAAAAAGACTGAACTCTATTCATAGCTTCCCTTCTAGGCTCAGGAAGTTGTCACAACAGAAGACCAATACTTATCAATGTGCTGTTTGGTCTTCTTAGTATTGCACCCCCAATTTGACACTATCTAGGGATCTATCATGAATCTTCTCATTAACATCAAATTAAGTATGATCGAAAATCATAAAGCTCATGAGCTATAAAAGCATTCTCACCATTTATGATACTCCATGGGTGTTAGGAATCCCATGGTAAGACTCAGAATAGAGACCAAACATTTTATTTTGTAACATTTCATAATTTGGTAGGAACACTTGGTAGGATAGATCAAGTACATTCTAAATATCACTGTGAAGCCACATGGAATCATCATACAAACTTGGTAATTCTTGTGAGGATTTTCATGGTTTAACCTTGGAATCATCTTTCTGAGATCATTCTGATTTGTAGTGAGAAGCCAACAACTTCCTTGAAGTTCAAACTGCTTGTGCATGATAAGCCAATAGAGGTCTGTGTTGTAAGAAGATAGGCACTTGTAAAATGAATGCAATCCCGAAGACTTTCAAATACAGTTTTCATAAGTGTTTTTTAGAAAGAAGATACAAAATTCACAGTAGTTCAGCTAATCAATTCATTTGTAAAGTTTCCATTTTTAATCCTCTCAAAACGTGTTTGTACCTGCCTGACCCTGAAGAATGTTTCATAAAGTGCAACAAGTTCCATGTACTATAAAATGTACCTAAAATTTCTCAGATCAGTCTTTAGTGTTTCATAGGGTCATTTGACTAAGGCATAAAATTATAGCAATTAAAAGTGTTATTTGAGGAAAACTATGTGCAGGACTACACATTGTAAAACTGTTAAATGTACATTTTTTCTTTTTCTGAATAATAAATGATATTCTAATTTAAAGAAATAAGACATATGGTACAGATGACACCTTTGCACAGGACACTAGGAAGGAGTAGGTAAGTGATTTCTGTGTTTACTCAGACACCAGCAGCAGAACTGGGTCAGAAGTCTTCTATCCTGCTGTCATTCTATCCTGCTGAAGCATACTCAGAAGCAAAGCTCTGATGAGTTTAATACAGACCTTAAATTGATCATTTTTATCTCTTTGTTTACTGACATATCTTTTTAGTCTTTCTCTAACCTTTTCTGGACCACAACTTGATTCCTTGGTTCTTACTGTCTTTCTACCTCCTTTCCTGCAATGGTCCCTAAGTCATGGGTGACTGAGGTTTAGTAAAGGAGTCCTATCCAGGGACATACACTCTGCAGTCTCATCTACATTTTGGCCAGTTGTGGCTTTCTGTGTTAATCACTATTTGTTGCATGAGGAAGATTCACTGGTGAGAGCTCAGAGACACATTAATATTCTCTTTGCTGTTGATTGCTTCTAAGATAAAAGTGCCACTGTTTCACCAATTGAGACAGTTTTCTGTGCCAGTAATTGCTGTGGCTTTACAACTTGGTGGGACCATCGATTGATTTTCTCCCTTAGCAGCTTGCATAGTATCCTCTAGGGCTCGGAGAACTAGTCTTCAAGTAGGAGGCTTGAAGGTCAGTTCCAGCTCCATTGTTCCAAGTTCTGTGTTTGAAGTATGTCCTGTCTTCAGCAATAGGGTCTTACCTTCAAGCTCTGGAAGCAGTCAAGTGTTGTGGCAATAGACTGTGTTATTTTGAGAAACTCATAGGATACCCTAACAATTTCAAGGATGGTTTCTCCTGAAAGACACAGTGTTTCTTATTATATAACTTTCAGCTACACACACACACACACACACACACACACACACACACATAAATTGACTGCAATCTCAATCAAAATCCCCATGACATTCTTCACATAATTAGGAAAAATATTATGCGAAAATCCATATGGAAACACAAAAGACCCCAGATAGCCAAAGCAATCCTGAGCACGAATACCATTGCTGAGGAGATTATTATACCAGATCTTAAGCTATATTACAGAGCTGTAGTCATAAAACCATCGTGGTATTGGCAGAAAAATAAACTTTTTTTTTAAATTTTTTGGACAGAACACAGTGGAACACATTAGAAGGCCTGAACATGAGTGCACAAAACTTCAGCTATTCATAATTGACAAAGGCACAAACCACACACTGGAGGAAAGACAGCATCTTCAGTAAATGATGCTGGCAAAACTGCATCTCAAAGTATAGAAGAATGAAATTAGGCCACTTTCACCCTGCACAGATGTTGACTCCAAATGGATCAAAGACCTCAGTGTGAAATCTGAAATGCTGGAACAGTTAAAGGAAAATATACACAGTATCCAACAAGATAATAAGTGTAGGAAAGGACTTCCTAAATCATACACTGTTGCTCAGGTATTAATAAGTGGAACCTCATTAAACCAAAAACTTCTATATGCATAGGAAAGAACCAATGGAGTTATGAGGAAGTTCATAGAGTGGAAGAGAATCTACACCCAGTACAAATCTGACAGAAGATTAACATTCAGGATATACAAAGAATGCTAAAAATTAAAAGAACAAAGAATCAAGAAAACAAATGACACGCAAAAAAAAAAAAAAAAAATGGGTTGCATGCGCCAAGTGTGGCAGTACATGCCTTTAATTCCACCACTTGGGAGGCAGAGGCAGGCAGAGCTCTGTGAGATTGAGGCCACCACATAGTGAGTTCTAGGCCAACTGGGGATAACGGTCACAAAAAGATCAAAAGAAGGGGGTGGTGCTGTGAATCTGAACAGAGAACTCTCAAAAAAGAAATAAAAATGAGTAAGAAATGCCTTAAAAAGAGTTCAACATCCTTGGTAATTAGTAAAATGCAAATCAAAACCACTCTAAGATTTCATCTTATCCCATTCAGAATGCCTAAGATCAAGAGAACAAATGAGGGACTGGAGAGAAGGCTTAGTGGTTAAGAGCACTGACCACCCTTGTAGAGGACCCAGGTCTGTTCCCAACACCTACATGGCAGCTAACAACTGTCTGTAACTCCAGTTCCAAGGGATCTGACACTTTCTTCTGACCCCTGCAGGCATTCCAGGACATGGGTGCACTTATATACCCGCAGGTAATATACTCATACAGATAAAATAAAAGTAATACATAAAATATTTTTGAAAAGAGAACAAATATTACCAAATGCTGGTGAAGATGTGAGGAAAGAATGTTCAATCACTGTTGCTATGATTACAAACTCATGCAACCACTATGGAAAGCAGTGTGGAGAACTCTTTAAAAACCAAAAATAAATTGACCATATGATCTGCTAAACCACTCAATGAAATATACCCAAAGAACTAAACTTCCTACTATAGAGATACTTACTCATGATTCTTAAAAATTTTAGTTGCTTATTTTTATATTATATGAGTGTTATGTCTACATATATGTAAGTACACTTGTGTTATGTGGTGCCTGCAGTAGCCAGAAGATGGCATCAGATCCCCTGGAATTAGAATTACAGACAGATGTTAGTCACTATGTGGGATTCAAACTCATGTTTTGTGCAGGAGCATTTAGCAGCTGAACCATCTATGTAGCCCGTTAGCCATGTTTGTACTGTTTTATTCACAATAGCTAAGAAATGGAAACAACCTAAATGTCCCTCCACTGATGAATGGATAATGAAAATGTGGTACATTTGTACAATGGCGTTTTATTCAGTATTAAAGCAAAACAAAATCATGAAAATGGATGGAACTAGAAACTGCTGTACTAAGTGAAGTACCACAGTCTCAGAACAAGTAACATGTTCTCTCTCATTTGTGAATCTTAACTCCAAATTCTTATATGTGAGTATGTATCCTGATGTAACTGCAGGAGTCCGGAAAATAGAAGTTACTTAAATAGGACAAAATCGTATTTCATGAAAGTATTTGTAAGACCTGGTGTTTACTTTTAAAAGTTTAAGACTTTTAGATACTAAACAGTGTATGATTACAAAAGTGTACCATTAAAGCTTTCATCTGCTTCTTTGCCTATGCATGTTGAATTTTATACAGTTTTAATTTCATAACTTAATATAAATTGCTTTTTGAAACTGTACAACATTATCTTGGAAGATAGAAATCAAATCATTAATAGCCAAACAATAAAGAAGATGATACAATAGCGTAGTTCCACCTGATGTTACATGTGTTTCCACAGAGCATTTGTTCCATAATAGTTCTTGTATAGTCAATTATAAGAGTACTCCATTTTGTTAGATGTTATTTTATTAAATCAAGCTATTTCAAATATAATACAAATATTACAGTACATGAAAACACTGATGTCTTCCTTGATTGTATGTAGTCTGGGAAAAATCATTTTAAATTTGGGAGCTGTTTGAGAATAAAAGTTTTTAATAGAAACTGAAGTCAGTCATTTTTATGGATTTTTGGACTGTTATGGAAACAGCTACTGCATGTGCCCATAAACTAATACTATCATCTAAGCTATAATACAGTGAAAGAATAACAGATGCATATAGTGACAATTTGTAAGGCCATAACTAATCTGGACCAGCATAGGACCTTTTAGGAGAAGGTTTATGGAGTCTATATTAATAATTCAATAAGCATTGTTTAGGTAGTTTTAAAGGTTCTCCTGGTGTACACGATTGACATTTAAAGTCAGATATTTCTTTGCTATTGAGAGTTTTCCTAGGCATTACAGAATGTTTAACATTCGTGACTTCCTTATACTGAACCCCAGTACCAATCCATACACATACTAGTTATGGAAACAACTTTTTTCTAGCATTGAACATGTCCTTTGTGGAAAAAAATGACCCCCCGTTGATAATTACTTGTCTAGAAGATACTTGGGAATAACTTCGCTTCCATATTAAATATTTTGATGCCCCTGTACATTGGGTTTATATTATAAAATAATTCAGAAACACACTCTGTCCTAATACTTATGAAGTCCACTTAGCTCAAACACTCAGAGAATTATCTCAAATTCCAAGTTTATATCATGTAAATTAATTCATTTTATTGTCTAATCCTAATAAACACTGCATTAACTGAAGGTTCAGAAAAGTTTATGATACTTTCTAGGCCTCTATCAATCAGCCCTCATTAGTATCTTTTAGTCTAAACAAAGCTTTGGAAACTATGTTATAATTTGTATAACAAAGAAATATGAAGCAAAATGTTAATTCTGTTGTGGTTTAGTTTGTTTACCCACTGGTCTATACTGAGTATGATCAGATATAGTAACTGGCTAGCTTGTGTAGCTGTAATTCATCCAAGAAAAACTAAAACAGTTATTGTTAAGGGAATATCTTTAATAAGATTGTACTGGGAGTTCAATGAAATATGTGTCATTTCTTTCGAAATCAGCCAAGTGGTTGGAAGAAATCGTGAGAACGTGAATGAAACTGGACAAGGAACTGGGTAGAATCCTGAGATTAGTCATGTGAACTGTAGAAATCGTAGCTTTGCTCAACTTTCCTTCTTTTCTTATCCCAAAACACGAGCCTGAGCTCATTTCTCTTTTTCCCAGCTGTAATTACTTCATCCTGTTCTCTGAATATCTTCCCTGTCCCTTTATCTTTTCAAGTAACTCTAAACTTTTGTCTACTCTAAATGCTTCTATAGGCCACTTGCCAAAAGATGCTTACACAAGTATACTGTTTTTATAAGCTTTTTGTTGAGACATCTTTATAACTTCTTCTCTTATTAACTTTAGTATTTCAAGTATTTGAGTTTCAAAAGCTAAGATCTACTTGTTTATTTACCAGATGAACACTGTTGATTTAATAGCAATCTCTAAGAAAAATTTTAAGCAATTGTTTTCTATCTTACTTTCTCAGAATTTCTGGTATAGTAAAGGCTGGTGCAGACCTTTTGCTATGGCTCTCCACCAAAGGAAAAGAAGCAGAAGGCTCAAAGTCAAGCAGAACAAAAGTAAATTCTACTAGGTTTTGTATTATAGATGATGCTGAACAGCTTAACTGTTGCCTGTCTACATACCATATTAAAGTGGGAAGAAGAGGACTAATACGAAAAATAAAACTAGAGGCAGCAAATACTGGAGACCAAAGGGTTCAAGCAGGTAATGGAGTTATGGAGATGTAGAAAAGAGGAAGTAGGGAGCTGGAGAGATGGCTCAGTGGTTAAGAACAGTGGCTATTCTTGGAGAAGACCCAGGTTCGAATCCCAGCACCCACATGACAGCTAACAACTGCCCCTAACTCCAGTTCCAGGGCATCCGACAACCTCTTCTGTCCTCCGCGGGCATGGTATGACACGGGTGAACTTACCTACATGGAGGCAATACAAGCATACACATAAAATAAAATAAAAATAATAAATAAATATTTTTTAAAAAGAAAAGAGGAGGCAGGGGAAGTATTAACCAAAATGATATGCATATGGAAAGCTATAATAAAACCTATGATCTTGTAACTCCAAAAAAAAAAAATAGAAAGAGTGGACAATAGAAGACATGTGGTGTGAAAGAACAGGGGTGAATGTTGAAGGCTAAATGAAAGATGTAAGAGGGAATGAGGGCATTGAAGGGGTATGGGGCACATTAACCTAAACTAAGGAAGTATGAAGAAGTCCTATGAAAATCCAGTTGTTTGTAAGCTAGTTAAAATATCATCTAAAAATGAGTCTGACGAGAAGTATTCTACATGGGTGAACAATACTGATCTCAGAAGACATTGATTATTAAATGAAAATCTCAGTACCATGCATGGGTTACCTCCCTATAAGTTATTGGTCAGGGAGGCCCCTGAGGTATCAAAAACCATCTAGGCTATTGCTCTAGCTGGTAAGAACCTTTTGCTGAAAATGTCACACGTTGGTTGCAGGACAGAGAAATCAATCATAAACTGTCCAGAAAATTCTCTCAGGCTAGATAAATTTCACAATGCCTGAAGGTGCTATGCAGGCTACATGGGGAGAAAAGACATCAGTAAACTTATCCAGTGATGTGCCCTACATGCTATAATGCTGACTTGCCAGATAAGGTGTGTTCATAGGTGCAATAGTGGCAAGACTGTTTATGCAGATAACATACTTCTCTATTAGATGGGGGGTGGGTTCTCAGTTGGAAGGGATTAATGTCTGATAGTGTAAACACGATAAAAAAAAAAAAAAATGGGCCGGATGTGGTAGTACACACTTTAATCCCAGCACTCAGGAGGCAGAGGCAGGCAGACCTCTGTGAGTTCAAGGCCAGCCTGGTCTACGTAGCGAGTTCCAGGATAGCTGGGGATACAGGGAGACCCTGTCTCAAAAAAGGCCAAAAAAAAACAAAAAACAAAAAACAAAAACAAACAAACAAACACAAAACCGTGGTTAGGGAAGTCCTAGAGGGAAATCTATTGTTGTTATTTTGTTAAATAGTAATGTTGTCAACCTGCCATCTAAATACTTTTGTTCATGTTATAGATTTGTGCTTTCAACCTTGATCAGAGACACTCCTTATTGCAGTGGATACAAATTGATATAGAGATTCATATGTCCTTAAAGTAGTGAGAATAAGTGACTGATATTGTGCAACTCTAGATACGGCACCTATACCAAACTTCCCTCCCCCAAAGATCAGGGCACACCATGGAAGTGGACTCAGAAAGGGTGTAAGAGCAGCAGGGTTAGGAGGGATGCTGGGAAATCCTGTTTTCTGCACACTACCTGACTGTCTCTTTCATGAACTCATAGTAGTTGTGGTTTTCTCCTCAAAGTCAACCTAATTTAAAAATCCAGCATTGTTGAGCTAGGAGCCACCAAGGTGAGGAGCTAAGGACAGTTGATAGTTCCTGGAAAGGTGGGTGAATTACTTTTCTTAAGAATGTGGCTTCCTGGCAGGTTGCCTATGCCCCAGCTGATGACCACACACCTGTGGCATATGGGCATTCTGAATTGGAATTTGCGTGCGTTAAAACATAACAGCAAAATTTCAAGAGGAAAAAAAAAAAAACAATTTCTACTTTGCAAGAACGTACATGATAGTGTGCTGAGTTTCCTGGTACATAGCACATAATATATACTCCTTGGAATTAAATTTTACCCCAAATATCTGGAGTTGGGATCATTAATCCATATAATAGAAATGTAATGTAATTAAAATTTTAACTAGGCAAGATATGTGGTGGTTAAAGGTTGAAACAGTAAAAATATATATTCAGTGTAAACTTTACATTAATAACTATTACTAATTACACATATTCCTGTGTAACCAATTAGATAGAATATGTATTCACCAAAGCACACACATCTTTTTGATACAAACTACAGCATACTATGCATTCTAATATTTTAATTTTAACATGTTGCTTTTCTAAACAAAAATGCCATCAATTTTTTGTATATACACACAAGTCCGGGGTCTCTATCATTTAAATCATCTCTGTTGTTGATGCAAGTATGTTGCAAAAAACTTTTTATTTAGTGTCTATCAAGTCTGATTTAAAAATACTTTGCTTATGAGAAATATCATGCTGAATGGCAGTAAAATTAAATATCTGTATTTGCACAAAATACACCCTTGAATTAAAGACTATTATTTAGCACTAATTTTTTTTAGTTCATTTCAAAATGAGTTTGAAGAGTTATCCTTCAAGATTATTTTATCTGCACAATAATAATTCAATTAATGCAAATATTTCTACAGTTCCGAAATTAGGAAATGGCAGTCAGCTGAGGTTCTCTTGTGATACCACAGTTCAGGTATGGCTGCTTATTTCAGATTTTTAACAGTCTTTCTTAATTTTTTGTGCTCCCTGTGGTATATGAAATAATATTTTCCTTTGTAAAGGTGATAATGAATATGAAATTTTACTGTGGGCCATAGAATAAAAATAACTATTTCAAAAGCCTTTTCTTTTAAACTAATTGGCTTCTACTTAGAACTGTAGAGTATAAGCCAAACGTGTTTTAACAGGCCTTCTCTCTTTTTAAATTAGATCTCATTCAATTCATGATTTGCGATTGAGCCAAGTGAGAAAAGAGACCCTCAAAATAAACTGGAGAATTCCAACACCTCAAATATTAATTTAGAGCAAACAGTTGTGAATCAAAGGTAGAAAGTGTATAATTTGAATGTGCTGACTCATGCCTGCAATCCCAGCATAATGTAGGCTAAATCAGATTAACTGGCACACGTTCAAGCACAGTCTGGACTTTATAGTAAGTTCCAGGATAGCCTAAGCTATAATGTAACTCCCGTCTCAAAATAAAATTAATTGACTATTAATTAATAAAATTTAAAAGCCATTAATGCAAAAACTGTTTTTAAGAACTATTGCTATACATGTGAATTTTTCCCCCAGTGAGGAATGTACATCTTTCAGGAATCCTTGAACAAGTATCCATGGTGGAAGAAATGAAGTTAGAACTCTCAGCAGTTGTGACAACACATGCAAGACCTGCCCAAGCTCAAGCTAGATAAATAGCAGCATGGAGAGGGAGGTGGGCACGAACTCCCACCCCTGGCTGATGAGTTAAAGGTTTGTGCTAGCTGCTGGCAGAGGAAGAGTCAGTTTTGTTTAAAGGTTGTGACCCCGGGGAGGTCAACCATGCTTCAGGACTGATTCTACGTTGCAGACTATTTGAGCAACACAAACTGTACTCAAGGAGAATGAACCTGAAGTAGAGTAGGGAGGAGGAAGTGGATAGAAGGAGTTGCTGGAGAAATATGATCAAAGCTATATTGTATAAATTCTCATAAGTAAATTTATAAAAAAAAAAGATAAAATCATGATATTCGTAGGTAAATGGATGGAACTAGAAACTGTTATACCAAATGAAGTACCAAAGGCCCAGGAAGAAAAGTGATGCCTGTTCTCCCTCATTCGTGGAGCCTAGCCCAGATCCTTGTATGCACATATACATCCTGATGTAACTGCAGGAGCCAAAAAATGGAAATGGAAAGGAACCAGGGCAGTAAAGGGAAAGAAAGAACCTGAGATAGAACAGTAGGAAACAGGAAACGGGTGTTAGCAAGGGGGAAATGTGTAAATGGGTAAATAGGAGGGGAGGAGGGACGGTTTTACAAGGAACTATGGGGATAAACGAGAAGATGGAACTCAAGTGGGGGGACCATATGAGACTTGTCTTCTTAAGGGTGAAATAGGGAAAACGGGGGTACTTTAACTGGGATGGGAGGAGGAAGGGTTAGACTGGAAGAGAGAGGAGAGAGAAATAATGACTAGCTGGTGAAAAAACAGAGGGAATTGTGTTAGTCCAAAAACCTACTGAAAAATTACATGTAAAATATCTTTGCGTGAGTCCATGTATATAGCTGAAGGCTGTAAAACAAGAAACAATGCCAGACAGGAGAAACCTCCCTTCGAGTTGTTGACCAGGGTAGTCCAACAGACTCCTAAAATTACATAGTCTACTGCCACAGCCCTTGATTTCCTCCCAGAACTTGAAGATAAGACCCTGTGCTGAAGACAGGACATACTTCAAACACAGGGTTTGGAGCAATGGAGCTAGAATGGAAAGGCTAGCTTTCCGATTGGAGAACACTACATAAGCTGCTAAGGGAGAACATCAATAGATGGTCCAACCCTAGCTTTATGGCCTAATAACCACAACAGTGACCGGCACAGCAAACTATATTGGGTCAGTAGTGGCACTTTTATCTTGGGGGTAATCAACAGCTATCTAACTGAACATAAAGCCCACTCAATGGGAGAGAACTTTGTGTGGACTGTAAACAGTGTAAAAAACTTGACTGGAGAGGCCATAGATCTTAGAGGAAACCCCAAGGCTGTCACATCCCTAGACAAATGAAATTTCTTAGTATGTGCCAAATATGGACCCTTGTATTTACAGACAAGTATGCCAGTCACCATTCATTAAAGAAGTTTATTTTGCAACAGAGTTCCACAACTTGTCACACACAGATATTAAGTTTCTGTGAAATGCCTAATCCCAAGCAACACATCTACAATGGAACCTCTATGCCTACGACTCACAAAACATAGTGGAAGAAGGGGTAGAGAGACTACCGATGCATCTTTCAACTCTCATCAACAAAGCACCCTCATGCAACAGAGGGCAATAAACCCAGGGTTCAGGGACCATTGCAGAAGAGGGGGTGAAAGACTGTAAGAGCCATGAGAAGAGATGTATGACCATATGGAAATAGAGTCCTACAGGTTCCTAGGACCCTGATCATATGAATTCACTACAGTGATGACAGCATGAACAAGACTCATGCAAACTAAAGCAGACAAAAACCCAGTATAGAACTGTGAAATTGGGTAGCAGGCCCCAATTTTAGCTGAAAAACTTTGGACAGCTGATTACTACTGAGTGAGGAAGAGTTGACTTTTTTTTTAAGGAGTGACTCTAGATAGGCTGGATAGACCCCAATGGATGAACTTACACTGAAGGATGTCAGGGGATGCTAAATGATTGGATGGGACTTAACATAAATGACAGAATGGATGAAATCTAGTGGGGGATCTATGGGAGGGTAGTAATGGCAAAGGAGTTATAAAGATGACTAAAATATGTATGAAATACACAAAAATTCATTAAGAATATAAAAATAAGTAATTTTTCTTAGTCAATCTTCTCAAAAAAAGATAAAGAGAAACATGATGAAAGTATCAACCACATGTTTGGGGAAAATTGGAAAGCCCTTTTAACAAATGAATACTACTTTGAAATGAAAACCGTCTGTACAAATGAATGAAAATATCACGATTGTTTCTGTGTGTCACTCTGGCTGCACTATGGTCCAACCAAACATGAATGTTGGTCTAACATTGGTCATCCCAGTGGTCTAACCCAACATGAATGTTGGTGTTGTGAAGTTATTGCATAGCTAATTGACACATACCATCAGTTGATTTTAAAGAATGGTGAATGACCTATTCCACATGAATGAGCTTAATCTAATCAGTCCAAACCATAAGAGGAACTGCCAACATTTCATAGAAAAGAAGGGATTCTTCTTCAAGAAAAAAATACGAACTCCTGCTCAAGTTCCATTGTGCCAGACCTGCGATCATGCGAGCCACTTTCTTGGTCTCTTCTCCCCTCTCCTGTCTCATTGTCTCCTCTCCCCTCCCCTTGTCTCCTCTTCAACTTCTCTTTCTCTTTTTATATATAGAAAATCAATATTTATATACATATATATTTATCTACCTATTATTCTCTCTTCTCTCTCTCTCTATATATATACATATATATATATACATATATATACACATATATACCTGTAGAAATCTAGTAATACTAGAATCCTGAAAAAGTGAAGGAAGCCTAGTTTAGTATAGAGGTTTTGAGCCGGGGTGGTGGCACATGACTTTAGTTCAGTACTCAGAAGGCAGAGATGGGAGGATCTTTGTGAGATTTAGTTCAGCCTGATCTTCATAGCAAGTTTTAGGCCAGCTGGTGCTACAGAGAGACCCTGTCCCAAAAGAACAACAAAAAAAAGAATTGAGAAGTTTCAACTAATAAGGAACTCAGAAATATGTCCAGATGCCTTGCTTAAACAAGACTGAAGAAAGCACTAGCTATCGGGAAGACATCAAGTGGTCTAACGCAGAAAGCATCAGAGCAAAATGATTTTACAGAACTGCCTCAGATCCAAGTCTGGGGGATTCCTACTTGAGCTCTCCTGGCCATGCAGGCTAAAAACTCAGACTCACCATTTTTCCTAAGTGGGAAAGACAGTATTTCCTGTGGTTCAATAAATCTTGTACATCTAGTGTAATTTAAATATTAATATAATATTTTTCACAATTTTAAAATGTTTTGTTAGAAAATTAATCAACTCTGGAAGAAAAGACTTTCTATTTATGTGACATGAGGAATTCAATCAGGTTAAACTTGAGAGAACAATATCCCAACATTAAAGCAACTCATAGCATCACATTCATGGTCATTTTACATTCCTGTTACTTGGCTCATAAAAGACATTGGAGAAAAGGATACAACTGACAGTGAACACAAAGTACAGCTCCCAAAGGTCCATTATACTGGAACAATACATTTGATTTCTCAGCTCCAAAGCCACTCTTTGTGCATTTCTTTCCCAAATTAACGTTATTAATTTGGCAACCTTTTTAAGAAAGTCCACTCAGAAAATGTGGAAAAGCAGCCATGGACATGTTTTAATATCACACTCCAAAAGGTAACACAGTATTGCTTCAATAATTTGGCATTAACATTTGATTTATACAAATCAAGTTTTTGCAGGATGGGGTACAAACAGGTCCACAAGGACAATGGTTTTGAAAGCTATCTTTGGTGATTTCGTATTTGTTCACCTTGTGAGGGCTGTAATAACTGGGTTTCTTTGTTGACTGCATGACTATTTGCACTAGTTTTTCTTCTGCATACCTAGGAAACACTCTTTCATTTCACTCACACATTGTTCAACCTTGGACCAATACCAAATTCTCCACCTTCATGAATGATTAACAAATATAGCCTGCTGCTAATAATATGCACCCTTGAAAGCTGATGATATTTGTTTTGGACAGGGTGAATATAATGCAGGCCTTGAATGTTTGATCTTACTGTAGTGGCATAGTATATGTGGCCATCCTTATAGGAAAAAAAGATCTTGGTTCAAATCCTTCGGTAGCATCTCTTCTCCCTTCTTACTGTCATAGGAAGCCAGTTTTGATCCTCTTCTTCATTCACAATTTACCTCCAACTCAGCCTTGTCATTGTGATTCATTACAGTTATACTGTAGTCTTTTATGTGCTGAATCTCACTGATGTCTCCACACACGAGGATGGTACCACAGGGTATTCATATACAACAAAGATCTCAAGCATAGTTTAAAGGGAAGCACCATAAAAAGGAAAAATTATGGTCACAGTTGCTACTAGAGGCCAGTTCTCACAAACCTTACAGTATTTCCAACTTCAGCAGCAAATGAATTACAAGGGACGCTGTCTTCTCTGCAGCTGCAGGTAATATTATATGTGTTCACACTATGCTTTCTTTCTTTCTTCTTTTATAGGAAAAGTCCTCCTCCCTAATATTCCAAACTGAGAAGTAGAAAGCATAGTTTGTCTTCACTTAGCCCACTGATAACATCTATGAAGGGCAGATGGAATTGCTGCCTAGTTACCTGGAGAAGGAACAGTCTGCTTTCCACCCTGTGGTGAAGCCACAATACTCATATGGCTGATCTTTCAACCTTTACAACTTAGTCCTTGATAATTCCATTACAGTCAAGCCTGGTCACGAGTACTCAAAGTGCATGATTCCAGGGAGTGTGAAAGGATCCATTTTAAGAACTTGATTAGAAACTCACATCTTTAGAAGGGAAACTTTAAAGACTCTCAGTCTGTGAGTCTGGTGTGGTTATAGATTCTGTATTTAGCAAACATCACAGATGATAACCATTCATCTCCAAGCTTGGCAATAGCCAACTTGCATTACATTATTTTTAATTTAAGGTGTAAAATCCTAGAAACATACAGCCACAATACAACCAAGTAACAGTCTCAGGTGGGAAGCTGAAGGAGACATGAGGAAGATTACCATAAATAGAACACTGAACATGTACTCAAAGAATGTATTAATGCTCTCTGCATAGAGAGCTAAATAGATGATGGATAGATGATAGAAGATGATAGATAGATAGATAGATAGATAGATAGATAGATAGATAGAGATAGATGATAGAGATAGATGATAGATAGATAGATAGATAGATAGATAGATAGATAGATAGATAGATGATAGGTTATATTCCTTTCATCAGCACTAAGGATTGAATCTCAGGTACTGCATATTGTAAGCAAGTACAGTCCCGCTGAACTATATTCCCAGCCCTTGATTGTTTGAGAATGAGTCCTGCTATGCCCCTGAGTCTGTCTTTGAAAGAGCTCCATAGCATAGGCTGGCTTTTGAGTTTGAGATCCTCCTGCCTCTGACACCCAAGTGCTAGGATGACAGACATGTAGCAACATACTTGCTTGATGCTCCAGTCTTAAAATAACATTTACTTGTCACAGAATGAGTAGATGTAGAATTTATCACTCAGTCTTTAATAATAGGGAAAAGAAAATTTCTGCCACTTTATTTTCTAAGTAGAGCTAAGATGAGTTTGTAAAGTATCCTCCAATTTTTCTTAACTATGCTCACTAAACTGTAAAATTTACAAATCAGAGTTAACCTGTGCACCTGTGTGTGTGCACAATTTATTTCTTGGATGAAATGATTCTTTACAATGATATTATATATTCTTATCCATGATATAGCAATTATGACACATTTAAAACCTTAAAAGAACTGAGATTCACTTTTTATGGTCATGTAGGTCAGAAGCCTGAATTAGTTTGACAGATCCCTTTGATTTAAACTTTACAAAGCCAAAGAGGGTGTCAACCTTTCTGACTTCTTAGCTGGAGGTTGTTGGAGTAGAGGTAGAGAGATGTGCTTCTATGCAGAACTTAGGTCCACGGGCTGAAGGACTGTGGACCCTGATTTCTATTGCCTATCATCTGGGGCCCTCTCTCCTCAAGATCATCTGTACTCCTTGTTACAGCATTCTCTTCACCCTTGTGTCTGGCTTCTAAATTCTGAGGCACTGCTCATACTGCTTATATGGCAAGACACTGGTTTATTCTGCAAGGTGAGGCATGCTTTCATTATTTTGTGTGTCTTCACATTCTAACACATTTCTTCTGCCTCTGTATGAAGAAATTTCTCTTTTAAGGTCTCATGTGATTAGATTGAGTCTCATAGATAATTCTCATAACTTAAAATCAACATATCAGCAGCAATAATTGTTTTTAAAAATCAATTTTCCCTATTATATCACAATGGGAGGATGTCAGAGAACAGAGACCATGGAAGCCAGTGTTCTACCTATGAACAGCAAAGATGAACCTTTTCCATCCTGACTCCTTTCCCATTCTTTCTAATAATAATTTCAGGAAGCAGCCAGCACCTCAACAATGGAAACACTAAGTAAAATGGGCTTATCTGCCACCAGGCTCAGATTTGTATTTTTATAAATGCAAAGTTTTGTTTATCCTATCTGAACAACTAGTATGTTTTAACATAGGAAGGAAGAGTGGGTCAAAAGTTAGTCAAATAACTAGAGCTCTCCCACAGCCATTTGCTCCATTTATCCTTATTACCGTGTTTATGAAACATACTTCTGTTCTTCTAAATGCATTTTCAAAGATGATAAAGCAGTAAGAATTTTATTGTCCCTTACGGTCTTGGAAGTTACTTTCTCCTTTCATCCTGAAACACACAAAATTTATCTATGTATCTATGTATCTATGTATCTATCTACCTATCATCTATCTATCTATCTATCTATCTATCTATCTATCTATCTATCATCTATCTATCTATCTATCTATCTATCTATCTAATATATTTATCTTAAACCTACAAGATGGATCAGCAAGTAAAGGCATCTGCTGCCAGGCTTAATGACCTGCTTTCAGTCACCAGAGCCTGCATAGTAGAAGGAGAAAACTTACTCCTGCAAGTTGTCCTCTGAATTCTACATGCACTGGTTGTATTCTCATGAGAACACACACACACACACACACACACACACACACACACACACACATGTAAAAATGAAAATACGTATGTATGCACACATATATAATACATAGTATATACTAGGCAATTGCTGTAACACTTAGGTCTATTTTCTCAATTTTTGTTTTGAAACAGGATCTTGTTGGCTTTTCCATGTTGACCTTGAACTTTCTTTCAAACTCCCTCATAGCTGAGATTTTAGGCCTACATGAACAAGTTTGACTCCTTTTCCTTTCCTAACTTGTTATTGCAGGAGCTTTGCTACATTTCAGTGAGGCAGAGCTTGGGTGAGAGTTTAGAAATAGAGTATTTTTTTCTTCTATGGAAGAAATAAATACCCTTTGGAAGGCAGTGCAGGTGTCGTCTTGGTGAACGGACAGTGGATAGGCCTGGCTTACCAATCAGCCCTGAGTGTTACATGGCATTCCAGTTGAGAAGATAGCTTTGCCAAGCACCCAGTGAGAGTTTGGAGAAAGAACATATGCCAGTAGAATATCACTTGGTCTGGTTGTATGACAGTTTTAGAAGGAAAGAGGTGATAGCCAGCAAAGGCAGAGATTCACTGTGGCTACATTTTTTCTATACAAGTTCGGCTTTTCTTCAGCATGAACTTATCTCATGATTTTCAGGCTACAAGCCTAAGAAAAAACTTTAGGAGTAGATAAATTATCTTTCAAAATGAATTGACACTCAGAAAATTGATGAAAGAATACTGCCCATGGTAAGAATACGTTTGCTAATTCCCTTTTTATCTTTTATATTCCCATCTCCCACATGCAAAGATATTTCAAAGATAATCTTGTTGCCTGTATTTGCTCAATCTACCCACATATGATTGAACTCAGTCTGAAAAAGATCTATGTTTCTACCTTATGAGGGAGATAGTTCTCATCCCCTTACATCTGGACATGAGAAAGCTTTATACTGAATCAATCACAGGCTTCTCAGGTCTGAGTGGCATGCACAATCATAGTCTGTATTAGCTATAAAGAACCATATCTCCATATACCATCAGATGTTCAATGGCCTGGGGACAGTGGTTCAGATTTTATATTCAACTTAGTATTCATTTTTCAGGATAAATGGGGCTTGAAACTTGATAGTAAGATTTTAAACAACTATTTAACAATAGTCCACCATTTTTCTGTTGTAGATAGTAATCTCTTACAATCAGGACCCATAAGAAGTTAATGTTGCTTTTTTCAGTGACCAATATAAATGAGATCTTAGTAAAGTATTTAATAAAAATACACATTAATTATCCTGAATATTGAAGTACCTGTGCACAGAATTAAAGAAAAGAATTCACCTACTATCTTTCCAAATATGCAGATAGATAATAATCATTTGGCATTCACTAGTTATTTATTTGAACAAGCAAAGAACACATATATTTTTTCATTTATTTTCAAAATAAATAAAGGTATAAATTCTCTATAAACTGGGGTAGACAGTGATGGGAAACTGTTTTTATATATACTTTTTCTTTAAACATTTTTTTTCAACAAGTGATATAATTCTGCTCTATTTTCATTTCTTTAGTAGCAAAAACCTTATTAGAAAAAAAAATGGGTAATGGGAAAACTAAGGAAAGCAATTAGCTTTGTATAAAACACAATGTACCATAGTAGTGTATACAAACTCTAAATAAGGCCTTTTAGTTTAGAGCAACCAAAACACTGATGCCAACCTAAAAATAACTTTCTTCTCATTACTCTGAGCCCACAGTCAGTAACACCTAGAAGGACCAGAAAAAAAACAAGCCATAAATGGTTTCACAGACATCCCGCAGAGAAGTTGAATTGTATGTTTTTAATTATATGCATTAATGTCTTCTAGAAAAAAGCGCCCAATAACAATGCTTTCTCAAAGGTAATAATACTCCAAAATAAGTTCCAAGATAATCATTTAGCTGCGTATTACATAGGAGGCCTTTGAAGTAGTGGAACATTTTCTAATTATCTGAGTACATGTAAAGTTTGGTCTTGAATTTTTTTCTTTTATAGTGGTATGGCAAATAGGTTCACTACATACAAGCCATGGTTCAGCTAATAGGAAATATTTCTAATTAATGTGTGACAAATAAATAAACCCACTGCCTACTTACAACTTAAATGTTGGGTCCCACTCCTTTCAGAACATGAGACCATGATGTCCTCAAATCTTCTAAGTAATTTTTCTCTTCTTAATTAGGGAAAAATTTATAACAGTCCTTCAACATCATGTTCATCACCTTCTTTGTAAAGAAATAAATTCCCAGGTCAGTTCCAAACTGGAAGTTAGTTAATGTGCCTGCAGGGTTATATTGTAGGGTAATGTGGATTGATGGGGAAGTTGAGAGCACAACTTCAGACCTAGCTGTTATTCTGGGAAAGCAAAAGTCATAGACAAGGAATTCATTATCCGAGTCTACCTTTAGAAAAGGAAGAACAAAAATTTAAAAGAATCCAAGAGAGAAGAGAAAAAAATGTTTGTTCAAATTTTACCTAACCAGTCTCCTGTCTCTATAAATGGTTAGGATTCACATTCTTAGACCTTGCTGTGCTGTAGAAAATAACTGCATACTGGCAGTATAAGAAAAATGTTATGAATTTGATACCATAAGGAAAAAGATGACTTAAATAACAATAATAATTGTGTGACAGCATTTTCATAAACATGGGGATTTTCATACTGTACACATACACACACACACACACACACAGAGGAACAAAATGTGTTAGTAACAGGTAGACATAAAGCTCTTTATGAAAGAAACTGTATTCATCCATTTGTGTACTTATCAGCTTTAAAATTTCCTATAGGAAATCTTGAATTTTTATTGGTCCTTTGTACTTCAACTGAGCTTCATAGAAGTCAGCATTTCCATTTATAAGGAAAGAAAGAACATTGCATTCATTCATTCATTCCAGGCAGAATATTTTATTGAAAAGATGCCATCTGGAGAAACTCAGTCTATTCAGTCTCAGAATTTTAAATTTTGCCACGACTGTCAGGTGACACACAGGTACTAGGGAGAAATGAACAAATCACACTGACGTTCATCCTCTAGTTAATCCATGGCCTTTGTCTGAGAACTAACCCTTTCCTTGACCTGAAGATCTCATGGAGTACTAGAGTCTCATGTCCCTACTGGAAGCTCAGAATTAGGTCTCCTCCCGCACAGGAGGAACATCTGAATTCTTCTCTGGGTTTTCTCTGCCTCACTCCTCTTGCTGCCATTCTTACGCTCCTTACCCATGCAGAAAGGATGCTGCCTGTTTCACGTTAGCTTTCCAAAGAGGCATGCACATACTTCTATTTTTTTCCTAAAATTGTCTATTTCAATTTTTAATAGTTTAGTTTCTCTTCTTGGGATCAACTTCTCTGAAAAGATTTTAGGAGTACCTTCACCTGAGACTTCTATCCCTGTGGGGAAAGATTTCTTATAATAGTTACTATTGTCTTAAGTATTTTGTATTCTTTTGTAGATATCAATAGGCAAACTCTACCTAGTATCAAAATAAGGAATGACAAATCAAGAACTGGGAAGACGCCATCTTACGTTCTTACTTTAGCATCACACCAGTTCTATTCAGAAGGAATCAAGTGGTTCTTTCTGATCCTAGTTTAGATACCAGTTTACTCTCTCTGATCCAGTTAAAAATGATACTTCACACCATAATCTGTGTGGGATCATTTTTACTCCCAATAGGAGCATCTTTTTTCTATCCACCCTCTATTAGTGTGTGTGTGTGTGTGTGTGTGTTTGTGTGTGTGTGTGTGTGTGTGTGTGTGCGCGTGCGCGTGTGTATACATGTGCACGTACATGCGAAAGCCAGAGTTCAACACTGGGTATCATCCTCAATTACTTCACCATCTTAGTTTTGAGGCAGGGCCTCTCACTGAACCTGGAATTCACCAATATGGTTAGACTGGCCAGCCAATGACCTGCATGAATCATTTTGCCTACCACGCCAATCTTAGTATTACATGTAGGAGCCTCTGCAACTGGCTTTTACCTGAGTGCTTGTGTTCTAATTCAGTTATTCATGCACATGCGACTAGCTCTTTACCAACTGAGCCACGTCCCCATTCCCAGATTCTAGTCTTACTATTTTTTCAGTATGTGGTTCAAGCCTTTTAATTTTACATATGCATGGTGTTTTCAAGATGACTCCAGATTTTCCAGTTGTAATTATAAGAAATGCACACAGGTTCCGAAGTCCAAGGAAAATAAGAAGATGGGGACAATTCTGAACTTGATGATGCTTATCTATAAAATACAGCTCTAGATTATATTCTGCTTAATGGTAAATGACTAACAATTTTTCATAAGATTTGGAGCAAAGAAAAAAGGTCTGCTCATGGTCGAACAGGACCTTTGACTTATCTTCACATAGATGGAACTGGTAAAAGAAAGGAGCCAGGAGCTCCTCCCAAGCCCATGTGACCCCTGAGGAACACATCTTCAAATGACCTTAAGTGTAAAAATAAATTGATTTATCTGGGCCAACTGTATTGTTGTAAACACTCAAAAGGAAAGTATAACAAAAGAATAAAGTCATCAGTATACTTCCTTAAGAGTTCAAGGGATTATACTTCCCAGATATTAGGCTTAAGTCTAGATAAAACGTTATTTAGACAATTATTTCTCATTGATGATTTTGTGCCTAACCAGAAAGTGATGCTCAGATGTAAGACTTCAAATCTTGGTCTCCAATACTGTAGTGCCCACCTGTAGCTAAGGGAGACAACCAGCTATTGTTCAAAAATGATGGATTAATTTGTTTTCTTCCCCTACCTAGAAGCCTTTGAAAGGGAACTGACACTGATTCTAACTACTCCAGTAGCTATCAAAATACCTGAAAGTAAATCCTGAATCCATCACTCTAGAGTCCAGCATTGGAAGACAAAAGAAAAATGAGGAAGAACCCAATAGAGAGATGCTTTTTGAAGCCCTTGTCAAGAAATAATTACTCTTGCCTTTATTTCTCCTTCACATCTCCTATTCAAGATTCAAGGACTTTCTTTTCCCCTTAGGGACAAGAATTGTGCAATTTGGGATTCTTTTAGATTGACCCACTGAAGGGGTACTCCAATTGCTTCACCCCGTGTCCCTGTTCAGCATGGAAGAAGCCAGAGCAGTCTGTGTCCTGATTTCCTATTGGCAATTTCGGTGACTGCTTCAGAGGATGGTGTGATAAGAATAGGAGGTTGTAATAGACTAAGCAGGTATGTATAAAAGACCACAAAGAAAAGTAGCTAGTTTCTTGGCTAAAAGTCAAAATGTCCTTGGGACTCTTAGCAACATACTCTGTTCCAAAGGCCAAAAATGTCAAAAGAATTTTGGAGCTTGTATCTAATCCTTAAATATTTTAGGGTTACCTCTTCAGAGGGGGAATGTTAGAGTAGCCAAAAGCCCCATAAAATAAATAAATGAAAGAAGAAAAAACAAGAAAAAGAAAAAAGTGATGGGGAGATATGGGAGGAGGTATTGGAGGGGAGGGAGTGGGCATGGATTTGATCAAAACACCTATATGCACGTATGAAATTCTCAGTAAAGTTTTTGTAAGAGTTAAAAAAGAAGAAAAAAGGTCTGCTAGTACATTCTTTCTAACATAACATCATGATTCTAGATATGAAAATCATGTTCCTTAACAACTCCCCAAATTAAAGTCTGATGACTGGAGAAGAAACACAGTATTTCCTGCTTTCAGAGCATTCCAAAGAATCTATGAAAATATCCTAATATAGTAAACGGATTTAGCAGGGCTATAAGACATGTACACAAAGTCAATTGTCTGGATACTAGCACAAACATATGCACAACAAAATTCTAAAAATGCAATACCATTTGCAATTGCTTCAAAAAACCCACTCAAATGTTTTCTTCTAAATCCAACAAAATATGCTCAGTACTTTTATAATTGGAAACTGTAATATGGTGGTAAATACAGAAATGTTCTAAATAAATGGAAAGATATATTGTGTTTCTGTATTTGAAGATTCATTACACAACAAATACTAGTCATCCCCTGATGTTTCAATAAAATTTACTCTATATGTCAGCATGGTTGCCTGGACTGTATCTCAGTTTCCTGGCACACATTAAGACCTGTGTTCAACTCCCAGGAATGTACATGCGTGGAACCTGCACACACACACACACACACACACACACATACACACACACACACACATACACACACACACAGAGTCTGTAATAAGTCTTTGTAAATATCTAGAAGGCTTGCCTCAATTTATGTGACAGATTCTGAAACGAAATGACTGAGGTATTTGTCAAAATGAGAATAAAGTGAGAAGATAGAAGTCTACTGAATTTCAAGCATTATTACATTGCAAAGAAACTATGTGGTGTTGGTGAGTGAACAGGTATTCCATTAACATAATGTTAGCAACAGGTGAAAAAATTTACTGATATAGTTTCTTGTAAAATACCAAACAGTATAACACATTTTTATCCTATTTCTTGGATTAAAACTCTAGTTTAAAGGCTTTTTACACTCATCTTCAAAGAGCAAAACTCAGTAACATAACCCACCATTAGCACCAGTTTATTAATTTTTCCTAGATTTATATGTCACATGCTTCAGTTAGTAAAAGGGGATATTCAATGTGAAGGACCCACAGTGTTCCCACCTTGATTTTCCAAACAAGCAAACACATATTCACTCTTAAAATTCCATTGCCCTAACCAACCAACCAACAAAACAAACAAACAAACAAAATCAAGGTCAGGGTGTGTTATGTGTTTGTATTCTAAGATCAAGATAGCAGCAATGATTAATATTCTTTCAAATATGTATCCTACCCTCACCTCTGAAAGCTTGAATCCATGAAAACAATTTCTTCCAAATACTTATTTTCATTATTTTTTACAACACATTGTTCAACTTCACAGGACCTTAATTTGGTCTCCAATTCTTCCTTCACACATTAACTTTTCAAAAGTAACTTCAGAAGTGCATGACTTCATGAAAACCAGGATCCTCTGTGCTATCACCACTCCATTTATATCCTGGTCTGGATCATCTTGACATCAAAGCCACGGTAAGGTCTCTCATCCCAGTGTTATCGATGAGCTCTGTTTGATCCCACATCATCAATGCTCTGACTGACTCCCCCAAGACTCCACACAGTAAAATACTGTCTCCAATTATTCTGCATTCCATTTGTCAGCTGATGCCGTGTTCCAAGGCTTTGACATTTTCATGTTCAATAGAGAACATGAATAGGGAAATGGACTCCACACCCATCTATTCATCCCCCTCTCCTTAATCCCAGTAGGACAGAGGTTGCAAAGTACTATAGCCTTGGGTTTCCAAAATCTTTCCAAGGTTCTAATGAAAGAGGTCTTTCACTTTTAATCAATCTTTGCAATCCCTGACATTCCCCCATCCCCTGAAATCAGGCACAAGGCCAGAGGAGACAGAGGACAATTTAAGCGACCAAAACAAAATCTTATACAGGAGTCAAAATTTCTCCTTTCCTCTAACACTGACCCATTGTCCTCGGGACACACTTGAGTGCCTTTTGAAAGTTATTTTATTTTTTATATTGTATATGCCAGCTGAAAGATTAAGAAAAGGCATTTAAAACTGAGTCATAAACTACACTTTAGTTAATGGGAAAAATGGAGTTCGTGTAAGAGAATTTGCCTCTTCATGACAATTTGACTAAAAGCTGGAAATGTCACAGTGGTGCAAGGTCAGGAATTCTTAAGCTGAGTTGAGACATAGGACCCCAGCTTACCTGGAAAAATACTACAAAGATCTTCAAAAAATTTTGAAAATAAAATTTACATGATATATTCTATTTCAACCACTCTTTTCTCTCTACTGGTCACTATATTCTAAAAAGGAGTACTCCAAGGTAAAAGAATACGGAAGAGAGTTTAAAGGAGGTTAGCCAATAATGAGAAGACAATGCCTCCCCTAGACTTTGCTGGCTAAGAGATAAAAAGCATAGAGTCAGAAATAGTTTTAGGGTTATTGAACAGGGAGATCCAGTAGATCCCCCAAACATCATAGGCTATTGTGAATGCTCTTAGTTACCCTCCAGAGCTTGAAAGTAAGATCCCATTGCTGAAGACACTACATACATGGGTCATAGACACAGAGAAACAAGTTGGTATACATCTGGAATCTTCATTCCATTGTCTAACATTCATAGTTCTAGAATGGAAAATTAATCTCACCCAGTTGTGACTCTTGCAAGCTACAATAATGACAAGCTTGAGAAGACATTCCAACTGGTATAATAGTGGCATTAATGCTATGAGAGTAATCAACCACTTTCTTATTGGATTTAAGCCCTGCTCAAAAAAAATGGAACCCATAACTTGCAAATTGATCTGGTCAAGAACCTGTGGCTATTCACATCATAGGCCCTAGGGAAGAACCTACTACTATTAGTCTACAAAGTGGAAATACTATAAAGCTGATTCCTAATGACTGGTCATTATAACTATAGATTAATGCATCTCATTACTCTTATTAGAGAAGCTTCATTTAGTAGTAGATGGTGATTACCACAGAGACCCACAGCTAGTCAAGGTGCAGAGACTAAAAGACAGAAGAGTTCTTGGTCCTTAATGGAACCCTATTTCATATTCCATCTTCTCAAGGCTCACGGATCATTGCAAAAGAGGTGATGGGAATCTTGCAAAAGCCAGAGATGTGTTGGACGACTTCAAGGAAACAGGACAATGTACATATGAACTCATAATGGTCGCTATAACCAAGACCTGTGCCAGACAACATCCCAGCCTGTGAGGAAAAAATGGCGATGATGTCCCACCCCTAGCTGGGGAGCTATTGGAAATGTGCGTGTGTGTGTGTGTGTGTGTGTGTGTGTGTGTGTGTGTGTGGAGAGAGAGAGAGAGAGAGAGAGAGAGAGAGAGAGAGAGAGAGAGAGAGATTTTCTTGCTTTCCTTAACGGTATGCCCCTGGTAGGTAGACAATGCTCTAGTGGATGGTCATACAACGAAGTTTGTATGTGCTACACAAATTAGATTCGAAGGGTTTTTAAAAAAACAAAAAAACTCCAAAAGGACTAAAGTTGGATGGGTAGGGAAGAGTGGCGTGGATCCAGAAGGAGTTGGGGGAAATGAACTAACATTTAATGAGATACAATTATGAATTAAGAGTGTGTATTATCATATCTAATCCTTATGGAACCCCTCTTGCATATAAGAAAAGGAAGACACAGAGATGAAATGATGCTATACACACAACCTTACTTATTGTTAGTCATTGTATTCACACTCCAGAATTCACCAGGGACAAAATATTGGTAACATTTTTCAATAGTTATGAATTAGATTAGAAAGGTCATAAATGAAGGTGATACAACAATTTATGTGATGAATGAATTAAAAGAGCACTTTTAAAAAATAAAATATAAGGGTCTAGAGTCAGGGATGGTTGCACACATCACTAGTCCAAGTACTCAGGAGGCAGCAGTGAGCTGATCTCTATTAGATGGAGGCTAGCCTCATCTCCATAGAGAGTTCCAGGCCACTTGGGCTACAGGGAAACCCTGTCTCAAAAAGACATATATTGTCTCTCAACGTAATGTATTTGTGATGTAAATCAGTCTCATCTGTATCATTCTACTTGGCAACATGTTATATTAAAAGTACAAAAGAAGGTCATGCCCCACTTCATTTTTTAGGATTTTTGATTACAACCCCAATTTTCAAGTATCTAGTTTAATTCTAGAGTTACTAGAAGATATGCTAGCAGATAAAAATCATCCTGTACAACACTGGTTAGTATTGAAGAGCTAAATTTAAAAGACCTATTATAGGAAATCCCATTTAGCCTATTATCATAGTAAAGGATTTAAAAAATTCTAAAGAATTTGGAGCATTTATCTCCAAACCTAAGAGTTGCTTAGAAGATATTTCATGGTTTGAAAACATTTTCAACTACTATTGATCCTATAGTATATATTAGATGAGTGGGATGTGTGCATGTGTGTGTGTGTGTGTGTGTGTGTGTGTGTGTGTGAATAATTCCCAAATTCCTCTTTAGTTCCTCTTTAGTGAGTATGTATTTCTTATTGATAACCACACTCAAACCTTTTTGGTAACTTTTTTTCTCTCTGACCCACCTTGTCTTGTCTTCTTTCTTTTTCTAAATCAAAATTTCATTGAGTCCTAGTGTCTAAAGCCACAGAAAGAGAAAGGTCAACAAGTACTTTGGTTGGGTGTCCTGCCTATTTCTTCTACTAAATTTGATAGAAAAGGAACTTTGAGCACTTGCTGTTGAAGCTTAAGAACGGAGAAAAGAGCCTGGAATCATCTATGTTCTGAACTTTTTTGTCATCATCCCTTTAAGTTTATAAGACTATCATGCCTTAAGAAAGATCCTGAAATATCTCTGGTTCATTTGGACACCAGCCCACAAAAGAGAAGGAATGATGAAGGAAAAGAGTGGGCGCTGCAATGAGTTTTAATTGACGGTAACGGGAAAAAAAAAAATATGAGTTTTGAAATTGTAAAATGCTGTGATCAAAAATGGAGCACACAGACTCAGAAAAACAAATGACATATGTTCTCTCTCATATGTGGATCCTAGAACCAAATCCTTTTAAATTCCAGGTCCTTTTAATAAGATGATGCTATACAGCAGTCCCTTTTGCATGAAATAACTACCATCATCAGGAGTTCAGCTGAGCCTGATGCTAAACATTGTTGCAATTTGGCTTGTTGATGGTTGTGCTCATTCATTAAAGGAGGGCCAAGCAGGGACATTGGACCCTTAACACATTATCTATCCACTCTTCCCAGCCTACTGTATGTAATTTGACCCTAATCACACATGGCCTCCTGGATTTGGGGAGGGCTAAAGTATACAATCTGGGGAAAGCTAGGAAGAGAAGGAATGACCCATGCTGGGTAAAGGCTATCCAGTGTGCATATCCTCAGGTCATACATACACCTCAGCAACCCCTCAGTTATCTCAGTAATAAGCTCAATAAATTCATTGGTTCCCCAGTAAAACTTTAATCAAACATTGGCTTGACACTAGAACCTTAAAAGGGAATAAGCATTGCTTAGCATCCCCAGGAAAAGAAGTCTCACAACAGATGGAAAATTTATTCAATGCTCTTATGTTTGGAGATATTTTACAAAATAGAAAAAAATGAGAAAGACTAAGCAAGTGATAAAGGTCTGCTTATGTTTGTTATGATATATAAAGGATGAGACAAAAATAATATACACACAATCTTAAAATGTCTATGGTCATAGTTTAAGGAACTATGTTTACTAGTCAACCAGTTTAAGGAACAATATATATATGGTCAAGGTTTATCTGAGAATATTTGTTTTTTTTACCCAAGCCTTATCTACACAGCACATAATACTTAAAATTACCAGACTGATGGAACTAAACTTATTGGATGTTCAATAGTCATAGTTTGAGGCCTGTACTAATATGGTCAGACGGACTTAAAGGACAGTTTTTGCCACTTGCCCTCCAAGGTCAATTAAGTTTCAGGGGACTATGGAACATTTCTCAAAGTGTCTTGTAACTGTGGTGAGTCACCTGTCCTCTTGTTCAGGGAGGACATGGAGACCCCACGAGATGGACTTGAAACAGTGGCCAGTCTACAAAGAGGAGGGTCAACTCAGAGGAAACATCTCATTCATGCTTCCAAGTGAATCCAGACATGGTTGAGCATGATCTTTGACTTTTCACATAGGTGAAACTGGTAAAAGAAAGGAGTCAGGAGCTCCTCCCAAGCCCTTGTGACCCCTGAGGAACAGATCCTCAAATGACCTTAAGTGTAAAAATACATTGGTTAAAAATATCTGGGCCAACTTATGGTCTTAAACACCCAAAAGGAAAGTATAACCAGAGAGTAAAGTCATCGGTATATTTCTTTAAGAGTTCAAGGGATTGCACTTCCAAGACATTAGGCTTAAGCCTATATGAAAAGCTATTTACACAATCATTTCTCATTGATGACTTTGCTCCTAACCAGAAAGTGCTGCTCAGATGTAAGATGTCAAATCTTGGTCTCCAATACTTTAGTGCCCCCCTATAGCTAAGGGAGACAACCAGCTGTTGTTCAAAAAATGATGGATAAATTTGTTTTCCCCCCCATCTAGAAGGCTTTGAAAGGGAACTGATACTGATTCTAACTACTCCAACAGCTATCACCATACCTGAAAGCAAATCTTGAATCCATCACTCTAGAGTCCATCGTTGGAAGACAAAAAAAAAAAAAAAAAAAAAAAAAAAATAACTTTAAATTGCTATCATTTGATAATTCCTACTTGTGTGTGTGGAGATTTTCACTGGTGTTCTCTCTTGGCATAGTTTCCTAATTCTTGGTTTCCTAACAACTGCCTTTCTTTCTAGAAACTGGTCTTATTCCTGCTCTTCTCCTTCATATATCTTATCCTCAATTCAAAGACTTTCTTTTCCCCCTCAAGATAAGAGTTATGCAATTTGGGATTCTTTTAGATTGACCCACTGAAGGGTACTCCAATTGCCTCACCCTGTGTCCCTGTTTAGCATGGAAGAAGCCAGAGCAGTCTGTATCCTGATTTCCTATTGGCAGTTTGGTAACCTCTTCAGAGGATGATATGATAAGAATAGGAGGTAAGAATTGGCTAGGCTGTTAGGGTAAAAAGACCCCAAAGAAAAGCAGCCAGTTTCTTGGTTAAAACTCACAATGTCCTTGGGCCTCTTAGCAACATACTCTGTTCCAAAGGCCAAAAGTGTCAAAAGAATTTTGGAGCTTATGTCTAATCCTTAAAAGATTTTAGGGTTACCTCTTCAGAGGGGGGAATGTTAGAGTAGCCAAAAGTCCTATAAAAAATTAAATAAATCAAAGAAGAAGAAAGAATACAAAAAGTTATCAGAAAAGTGATGGGGAAATATGGGAGGAGTTGGAGGGGAGGGAGTGGGCATGGATTCGATCAAAACACCTTATATACATGTATGAAATCTCAAGAAATTATTTATTTAAAAAAATAATGGAGCCATAGCCCTTTTCCCAGGACTTTGAATGGGGCTGTGCATTTAGGGACTAGAAAGTCAAGCTATGTGTCATCACAAAATCATGAGCCTGATTTGCTCTGTAACATTTTACCACACTCATACATGGTTATCAGGGTTGTTATGCTGGTCATTTTAAGGCTGCATGTTACATCTATTCTTATTAATCAATAAATTAGAATTTGGACTCTTATAATTGACTTTGTCCATTGTCCAATTTCATGTACAACTTTTTTTCACTTGAATTTTTACTCCTAAATGTGAAACTAAATGTGAAATACTGTTTCTTTTTCTTTCTCTTTTTTCCTTTCTTTCTTTTTCTTTCTTTCTGGTTCTTCCTTTCTTTTTGGGGGGGATATAGGAGAACAGGAGAAACCTATGCACCTCATAGAACAGGAACCGAGTTTTGGTACTGTCAAAACGACCTCCTTCTTAGTGCTTCCTCCCATATGTTTGTTGTTTGTTTGCTCCATTAGTGATTTGTCCTTTCTTTGGGAAGATTGGCATTGATCTAGTTACAGAAAAAAGTGTTCTAGTAGCAGTACATATATCCTTCAGCTTTGATAAGGAAGGTGTGAAAAAGCATCTTGCCTCGTATTGCACTAAAATGAGATATTCTAGTAAGGAAATTGGTCTTGTCAGCTAAAGTAACTACTCTGGAAATTCTACGGGAATGCAATAATAATGTTATATAGTAATCTAAGCTTCTGTTTTCAATGAAAAAAAGCAGTACTATCGTGCATGGAATCAAAATTTTTATTGCTCATGTTGGTAAAAACCCCTTACAAGCTATTACATGAATTCACAGAGTTAGTATGTGTAAAGCATGTAGACTAATCCTTGGACAAGTGTTCAATAAGTTTCTATATTTTTCATTTTCAAAAAGAGGTCATTGTGGAGCATATTGATAAAGGGTTCAGCTAGTCAGTACAAAGCCTTGAATGAAGTATAATAAAATGTGATGCTTATTCCACTCATGCTAGAGCAAGATAGTCTGGAGTTAGTCTCCCACTATAAAGGAAATATTCACAGTATTATTCATCAGGTTGACAAAAGACAGGGGTGCCTGAGACATGAAAAAGAAACAAGGTGATTCTGAGTCTACTCTGGATCCTTACCTCTTTAGTTTCTTGATAACACCACAGGAAGAAATACCAAAGTAGAGCCTGGGAAAATTACTGAGTTGTTGAGTCCAAGAATACTTTCATAAGAAAGAACCTAAAAGAATCCTGAGTATGTACAGTTTCTCTTGGATTCAGTTGATTCCAAACAACAATCGATGTGATGAAACCAACTGAGGTTAGAGAAAGGATCATCAAAAAGTATTAAAGGGTATCATGCATGATATTGCTACAAACCCAAGACTAGTAACTTCTCCCACCAAATAGACTGGGAAACGTAATTCTTGGAGGATTATATAATGTATTCAGAAGGACTGTGTCTTAGTATTAAGGAATAATCCTCCCCGGTAAAACATTCCTCCAGATTTACCAAAGCATAAAAAGTTTAACTGCAATCTTGTACTTGCTTCCAAAGATTACAGACACAGCAGGAGAGAAGAACTCATGACAGGGTGAGGGAAACATTCACTTAGTTGACAGCAACTCAGAAGTTATACTGTTACAAAATCACAGAAATAACATTGAAATTATTTTTGCAAAGAAAAATTACTACAACTCTATTTCATATGCTCAGAGAGTTATCTGGAAACACAGAAAGTGTAAAATACAGTAGGTGGGATTAATAATGATTCATATATTGCAGAAGAGTGCAACTGAACTGGAAGTCTTAGGAAGGAAAGTATTCAAAGCACAAGTTATGGAAGAAAAATGATGAAAGAATGGAAAGGTCAATACTGAGCAATAGATCAGTTTCAAGGAACCTCATAAAACAGCGATTAGTGTTCTTAAAGAGAAGGAAAGGAGAAAGCAAATATATTTAAAGGATAATGTCCCAAATTTTCCAAACCTCATGTTCACTAGAAACTAACAAACCCAAGATGAAGAATCTCAAGCACACGAAACAAAAAGAAAACTGTGTTAGTCAAGTTACATTGCCATAAGAAAATAGCTCATGGTGGTATGTTTATAAAGAAAAGAAGTTTGTTTAGCTTATACTGTGGGAGATAGGGTGTTCAAAATCAAGAAGCATTTAGTGTGTGCCTTATTGGGTCAGAACAGGGCCAATGAGTTTGTGGAAGGAACACATGCAGACAAAGAAGATCCTTCATAAGACAAGAAGCCAGGGAGGAGTCAGGCTTGGCCTTTAGTATCAACTCACAGGAATTGATCAAGGTTTCACTAGAACCATCTTGATCGCCAGTGATCTAACCATTTCCCATTAGGCCACACCTTTAAAATTTTCATTAACTCCACATGGGCACTATAACACTAATTTTCTGATACCTGATCCCTTGGGAGAGAGATCAGATCCTAAACATATGAAAACCTATTCTAAGGTTTTTCATGGTAAATATTCTCAAACATATATAGAAGAAATTCTTAGGCTGGGTGAGGTGGCACACACCTTTAATCCCAGCACTCAGGAGGCAGAGGCAGGTGGATCTCTGTGAGCTCAAGGCCAGCCTGGTCTAAATAGTGAGTTCCAGGAGAGCTGGGGCTACAGGGAGACCCTGTCTCAAAAAAACCAAAAAAAAAAAAAAAAAAGGCATCCAGAGGCAAAAGAGTGTGAACAGTGTCTTTCAAGTACCAAAAGACAGTGATTATAAGTATAGAATTCTCCATCTGGCCCAAGTATCTTCCAAAATGGAAGGCAAAATGTCTTCTGTCTTTCAGACATACATTATCCATGGAAATTCTTTAGCTGCTGATATGAACTGCAAACGTTTCAGGCAGAAAATGACAGCAGAGAAAATTCAGATTTGCATGGAGAATAAAGGGATCAACAATGTATGGTGACTACATGGGGAAATGTATACTTTATTTCATGTTCCTTAAATAAATATGAGATAATCTTTTTAACAACATAGCAAAGAGCGGTGGTCTTTGTGTAGTTCAGAAAGGGTTTCTAGTATTAGATAGCTTCAGTGGTAATATTGTTGGTCATAAACTATATGATAAAAAGAGTAATTTCTGTCTTCATCTGAAAGCTTTAAAAGAATGGGCAGTTCACAGAGCTATCACATACAGTTCATTAACATATTAGGAGATATACTGATCAGGTACTACTCAACTACTACATCTCTATCACAAAATCTCTATAATGGCACAATTGATTCAACAGAATTTTGCTAAGATTGTAGATTATTAATGTAAAAAAACATATTTATCTCTATAAAGTTGAAAGAATAAATAGAATACTATGCTTTAAAAGATGACCCTCAAAATGTATTATGGATGTGTCCCTTGTCAAATCTGGGAAAGAGATCAAATAAGGAAAGATGGGAAATAATTTTACTGTGAATATTTGATGTAAAAGTTTATAGGCATAACTGAAAATTATACACAGGCTCTGCAATTCTAGATTGATCTACCTGTATATTTTCAGAACCAAGTAATGTGCACAACTCTGAAGGGAATTTTAAAGAAAAGCATAATAGTAGATGTTTTTATAGCTTTTCAGCTGTACACAAATCATAAAAGCAATGACATCAGAGCGGATAGCTTTCAACTCATGCTCAATTAGAATAAAAGTTTGGTTGCTCTTTTAAACAATTATGACTAACTAACTGTGACAACCACTTGGCTTTGCAAGTGGGATGATTTTCAGTTGACTTTTGATCTGACTGACAGCTCCATATACACTTCAGTGTTAGTTTATAACACATGATCCCACATCTGAATACACATGTGACTAATTAAGGACTGCTTATAGACCATCCACACAAATTTAGCACACAAGAGTGATGGCATTTTAAACTAGAGGTCATGATTTTAATGAAATAGAGTTAATTAATAAAGGTGCTTGATCTATTTCTGTGTTGTTAAATTTTTTAAATGAATAAACTCTAGAATAGGTTTTGCATGTAGATATAATGAAACATGTCACTTATTTTAATAATTATTTTAAAATGTATATTATGACTAGAAAACAAAATTGCTAAGTATTTTTAATATTAATTACAATACAATAAGGTAATACTGCAGCCTGGCACTAGATCTTAATGTCTAAAAACATAGTGTCTGAGATGCTCAGGAATCAGGGTTCAGTGTTTAAGAGGATATGCTTGGCTCTCAGCTCTTGGGTCCTATAGCTTTGTCACTTAATAGTTGGGAACTTGGGTATCATTTTTATTAGTAACTTGTCTTGGTGTTGTGAAAAAATATCTCACAAAAACAAGCAAGAAAGGGTTTCTTTTGTTTTACAATCCCCACTGGTAAGGCAAGCTGCCAGCTGATCACACTGAGTCCATAAAGGAAGCAAAGAACAAGGCATATCCTCACCTTGTTGTTTTCCTTTACATTCAAATGGAGCTGCCACATTTAGGGTGAGTCTTCCCACCTCTAATCTGTGATGATTCTAAATCCCATCATGTAGACAATCAAGATTAACCATGGCATCACTTCCTATTATTTTGACTTGAATTGCCTATCAGAGAAATGGAGATGATATCAGCACTTTCTGCAGGGGATTATCACATGTAGGTGAAACACATAAACCACTTGGAGATTGGCAATACGTGAGAAGTGTTCAGAAATCGGTATCTGTTATTATTTAGGAAAAACATAACTGTTAGACGTTTGATGTTTATACTTAAGCTCACTTTCCAGATTTGAAGTGGCAATTCTCTATGAGGAGTGTCAGTAAAATTTCTCAGAACTCAGATTTATTTATGAGGTTTAACAAATTTAGAAATGTCATTTCTCCAAGTCACCCTTCCATCTGTTTCAAACAGAGATAACTAACATTTTCAAGTGTGAGTTTACTGAAGTAAGAGATTTACATACTACTATAAATTGAATGCCACCTAGGAAAGATGGCCAATGATTCACTTTGTCAGGCACCTCAGGAAGATGCAGTATTTCACTAAGCCTCTCTGTAGATCTTTAGGGTAACCAGGACATTGTATTTCCTCTGTTCCCATCTGATCCTCTGAGTGCTGACCTTTCCCCATCTAGTTCATGTCATGATGCACAGTCTTTTACTTATCACTTAATATCTAGAATCCTCTAGTTTGACTATGGGGTCCATATCACAAATGCTTTATGGATATCAGATTTCAGCCATGGAGTGAAGTTTCACCTGAAGCCACTATTGTCTCCCATTAGGTATCCAGGGTCAGTCTTTCTACTGTGTGGCTCTAACCTACTTCAATGATGTGGGGACTCATACACTGAGATAGAACCATAGCTCAGGAATAGATACAGGAGATAGCACTTCTGGGATGGCCCTTAGCAAATAGGAGACTGGAACTTGGGAAACGAATGTTCCAAGCTCTTGTCTTTCATGGATATCCTGTCTTTTTCTCTAAGGGTGTAAAAGAATGAAGGTCTTGCTATGTATGGTAGAGGACCGTTGTGACTAACTCTTACCCTTCACTTTCCATCTTCCTTTGGCTGTAATTATTGGAATAAAATATGATTAAATTATCTGGATACAAGTGTTTGTCTTATACATAGTTTTAGTTTATAAAGGACCCAATCTATGTCATTTTTTTCAAATCAAGCTGATATGCTGATTAGGCACTTTCTTTTGAAAATGAGAAATGCAATAGTTTACATCAAAGAATTATGACCTAGCTGATACTGACCAGACTTAAAACACTAGAGGACTGAAGATTCTTAACTGGAAACATTTCTATACCATCGATTCTAGTTTGCTTCTCCATTGCTGTGACAAAACACTCTGGCCAATACCAATTTGGGGAAGAAAAGGTTTATTTGGCTGACATATACTGGGTCAAAGTTTATCAAGGAACCCAAGATAGGAACTCAGGGCAGGAAGCTGGAGGCAGGAGCTGAAGCACAGGCCATGGAAAAATGCCACTTACTGACTTGTTCCCCTGGCCCACACTTAACCTGCTTTCTTATATAATACACTACCACGTGCCCAAGAGTGGCACCACCCACAGTGGGCTGGGCCCTCCAACATCACTCAACAATCAAGAAAATGCCCCACAGACATGGCCACAGGCCAGTCCAATGGAGGAAATTCCCCAATCAATGTTCCTTCTACCCAGGTGTGTCAAGTTGACAACTAAAGCCATCCAGCACACCCTCTAAGGATTCCCGCCCTGCTTCTCTCTCACTGTCTCTTCTTTTGTGGCTCCTCACTTTTCCCAAATCCATCTTAATGTCATAAACTAAGTAGATAATCTACTACTTGTTTTCCTGCTTCATTATTTGCCTGTACAAGACTTTCCCAATCAAATTTGGAATAAAGAAAATCTCTGAAAAAAACAAAAACAAACAAACAAAAAAACTAAAATAGCAATGCTTCCCCCTGTTGGGCTGGCCTGCCTTACTGAGTGGAAGTTCTCTACTAAAACATGAACTAAATTTACAAAATATGCCATGGGGCACCAAAACAGACTCCACCGTAGTTGATCAGATATCCTTTTATCCTTTCTTCAGCATTTGAATGGCTGTCCCTACTCCAGAAGTATAAGTAGCTGGATTAGCTGTACATGGCATGGTTTGTCTCTACCAGACTGCTCTGTTATCCAGAAAAGAAATATGTTATCTATGCTTAGTACTCTTTGAGCCTCTTAAGAGTTAACGAATAAATATTTCAATTTATTCCTTTTTTTGAGATCCAATGGTTGTTGAACTATTCTGAACAACTATAACATTTCTAATTAAATCCTGTTATCTTTGAAAGGATACTAAATCCTTAGAGAAGCAATAATTATGCAAGAAGACAGTTGGGCCTGGTGGTACAGGTCTGTAATCCTGGTTTCATGGGAAATTGTTGCTAAAATTACTTTTGGGCGGCACAAGTGCTGTCTGGCCCCTTCCTCCCGCTGTCCTTAGAGTAAAATGAGGTAGAATTTCTCCAAACTACAGTTTAGGGAACTAAAGAATTTATTTGACTTCCATACAAATCAATGAGTGAGGGGCTGACTTACAGAAGTGTGAACATAAGTAGGCTCCCCTCTACATTGTGATAGGGACCGTGTGATCTCCTGGCAACTGCTCAAGATGATGAAGGCCAAACCCCCTTCTCTGGCTTCCCCTATCCCTATTCTTAGTCCCTCACCCATGTACCACTCAGGCCAGCTGGTTGGATGGAAGGCATGACTGACTCTCTGTGCCCCTACCTTCCTAAGGAAAGTTAGTTTGTTGTGATTAGAGCAAGCAGGTGACTCCCAGCTTGAGAAGGAAGCATGCATTCACTGCTTGCCAGTCTAGTTTGCCAGGTGGAGGGCAAGTCCCTGCGACAAAAGTTGAGACAAGAAGATCACATATTGAAGGATCGCCTCAGTTACCAAATGAGTACAAATCTAGCCTAGGCAAATGAGTAAAACATGGGCTGGGTATCTAGTTCAATGATACAATCCATGTTTAGCTTGGACTACACAGTGACATATTATATAAAACAAATTTCACAGTGGTCTATGTATATTGGGTGTAATGCTTAAGTCTGTGAGAATATCATTGATTAACAGTTTGTTTTTGAAATAGCAATTAATATTGATTATGGATGAATATTAGCTTTAATCTTCAGTTTACTTATATACTTTGAGGAGTTACTTGATTAGAGATTGCAACCTTGATATTGTAATTTAGTCTAACAGATTTTGAGGAAGCAATCAAAAAATGACATTACCCTCCTCTCTTCTATGTTATTTAGAAGATATATTTGGTACATATACAAAGTAGTCTTTGAGCATCCTCAGTCTCCTTTCCTGCTTCTTCCTAGCCCGTCCATTCTTGCCTTCCTTCACTCCCTTTCTCTCCTCACCTTTCATTTCCTTCCCCTCTCTCTTCCCTTCCCCTTCTTCCTTTTTTGTCCATTTTTCCTACTTTATGAAAGCTCTACGCCTTTTCCACACCCTTGCATTTGGAAACACAGTTAGCCAAGATAGTTAACTGTAGTTTTTCCTAAATATGTAAGAACTTAAGTAATTAATTAACAAATAACTAAAATAGAATGTGTTTTGTACCCATAATAGAGGAGATCACATTGATTGCATATTTTTTGTTTTGCTGACCCTGTAAAAAGGAATAACTATATTTTGTTAATATTTTATACATCTATTATTTCTGTCCCAACTTAAAATATTTAATGCATGTTAAATACAGAATACATAGTGCAATAGATATAAGTCAACTATTATAACCTCTTGTGGAGTAACTTTATGAAGCAATGAATTATGAAGCATTAAATGGTAGATGAATCAGCAAAGGAAAATGTGATTGTTTTCTTTAAAAGAAAGGAATCCAATAAGGTAGAGTGGTGCCATAGACTGAATGGATGAATAAGAAGAAAGAAAATGCAAGTTAAGTAAACATGAGATGTGCATAATCAACTACTTTACAAAGTTAGAAGTTAGGAAGTGTAGCCAATCCATCAGGTTTTCACAGTTTCCTGTAACATTTTCTGATGGGAGTCCTGGAATAGTTTTCTGTTGAAAACAGGCAACTCAGAAGCTCCGCCTGCAGGATCTGGTCTAAGCAGCCCAGACGTTCTGTCTGTAGGAGCTGCTCTACACAGGTAGCTCCATAATGGTGAGAAAGTTGGGTCTCCATTGGCTGACAGTGTTCCTCCCTCTCTAGTTCCACCGGGTGATAGGAGAAATGGACAGCCAATTCACATGAAAACATAACTAAACTTCTCTTTCTTTGTACTTCTGATTAATAAAAATGCAAAAATGAAAGTTTAACAGCAAAAATGAAGAGAAGAACAAGATTTAAAGAAGGATACACTTCATGAAGGAGAAGTGGACATTTTTAACTGTTGGAGAGAAAAATGAAATGCAAAATATTTCACTCATTTTATTCCCTACTATTACTTTTCATTTGCCAGAAGATCTGATGATACAGTAAGAATGTTCCCTAGGGATATCATGTCATTAGAGATAGTTGATGATACCTTATTAAATCCATTCAAGAGGTGGTAGGACTAATTGAGCTCAGAATGTAATCATGTATCTTTAAGAAAAATGACAATGTGAGCACCATGGAGTCTCTCAAAGTTTGAAAATCTGTTTCCCAACTTCATATTTCTTGCCATAGCTATATACTGCCTATAGTAATATACATTCAACATCTTCCTTTAAATCAACTGACTTTTAAAACATAAATATTTGTATAAACTATCTATTGCTTTTAAAGCAATAATATCAAACTATTTTATGCATTAAATTTATTTTATACAATTTGTTAAAGTAAATGTTCAACTACTTATATTTTCTAAATGACAAATCCAGACACAGCTGTTGTCTGAACTCATTTCATGAATAAGCAAAACAGAGAAAACCTTGTGGAATCTAATCACAGTTTTAGCGTTGTATCTGAGGATATCTTATAGTATTCTAGCACTACATACTGAAAAGCATTTGAAGAACACACTGATAGTAGACAAAAGGAAGTGCTCAAATGTCTCAGGATATGATAGCATTTTTTTGGTAAAATAATATTTTCATCACATAAAGTAAAACTGTCCCCATTCCTTTATAGATTTTTTTCAAGCTTAAGAACAAGTCCTTGGCAGTTGTAGTATCCCCTTAAATATCTTTTTGAAATGCAGTCTGACACTTTAATAAATAATTTTAGGTATTTTTTTTTTTTGTCTTTTTGAGACAGGGTCTCCTTGTAGCCCCCGCTGTCCTGGAATTCACTATATACACCAGGCAGGCACAAAACTATTTTTGATATGTGTATCAATATGTCTTAATAAGTTAATGCTAGATGCTGTATTTTGGTATTTTTTTTCTAGATGTTGATTTTTTCCCACCAAAATCTATATAACCATCCATTTAAAAATAGATTACCAAAATCTGAAGTTCAGATTTTTCCATGAAGAGATATTGGAAAATATATTTCTTTAGAACATACATTTTCACTACCCAGTCCTTATCAAATTAAGCTAAAATATTTTTTCTTCAAATATTTGCAGAATCAAATACCTTAAAATTGTGAAAACTACCACTATATTCCATATAATTATAGCACAGTGTCTCAATTTGTTAGTGCTCATAAGAATTTGTTAATCATTGTTAATCAGTTGAGAATTGTCTGTGATAGCACAAGTAAAAAAAAAAAAATTAAGTCTTCCCATTTCAGAATGTCAGTTTTATTTGTAGGAAATCACCATGGTTGTGTATTGTGTCCTGTGCCCACTGCTGGGGTTGGGGAAAACAGGATGGATATTATCTTCTATCTCAAACCTCTCTCCTGCACATGGCATTAGGATTTCATTTTCTTTCACCTCTGTGGTCATGGTGTTACTTCCAAAAACTAACAGGATAAACAAGAATGACAGTGATATTATTACTCTATTAGCAGTCAAGAATATTGATTACATTTGACATTAGTTAAAGACCTGGCAGAACAGGTCCCTTAAGCAAAGAATAATTTTTTTTTTCTTTTATCTACATGAAATATTGGAGATTTTTTCTACTAATTTTTCTAGTTAAGCACAGATGGGTGAGATAAATACTATTTTATAGGCCAAGATTGCATAAATATGTAGAGCAGAGGAGAACTCTGAGCTATACATGGTAATTACTTCATTTCCACAGCTATTTCATTAGCAGGTGAGGTCTGTGGTTTGCAGCTGAGATCACAGGCAAAGTGCTTGGTTGTCTCAGTCCCTCCTCTTCTGGGAAGAACTCCCTACTCTTCCCATTCCCACAACTCTCCAACACACTCAGAGGATATTCCTTGGTAGAATATTCACTGCTGTTTGTTGTGCAAAGTGGGGATACTCTGGAAGATGTGAATAAATTCCTAGACCACAGACAGCATAGCTCACTGAAAATGAGAACAGCAGTGTCTTGATACTCAAAGGAGGAGGTTTTTAAACAAACAAAGCTGGAGAGGTAGTTCAGTACCTAAGTGAACTTTCTGCTCTCATAGAAGATGTTAACTGAGTTCCCAGGAACCATATGGCAGCTAACAACTATATTAGTCACTTTTCTGTTGCAGGAATAGAGACACCATGACCAAGGTAACTTATAAAAATAAGAGTTTATTTAGCTTATGGTTCTAAAAAGGCAAGATATCATCATTGCATGGAGGTATGGAGGTAGAAGTGGCTGGAGTAGAAGCTAAGGTCTCACATCTTCAAGTAGGCACAGGAAGTAGAGAGAAACTCTAGATCAGGCTAGGCTTAAGAACTCTCTAAACCTTCCCCCAGTGACATGCTTTCTCCAGTATGGCCACAGCTTCTAAGACCTCTGTCACACTAAATTTTCTTCCCTCTTCCCTTCTTGGGAGGTTCCGCTTATACCCACCCAAGGCTCCAAGGCTCATGGACTAACATAAGATATTTTTAGTTTGGGTTTTGCATGGTCCTTTATGGTAGGGAGTGAGGGGATGACTCTCAAAGAAACAGTGCCCAGTCCACAGTCTCCACTAGCTTTCACTGTGCCCCATGGGCCCATAATCTCACCCAGGTCTGTAAATGCCCCATCTTTCTTCCAAGATTGCAGGATGCCCAGCCATTTGCCCCAGCTGCTGCACGTACTTCCTTTTTCCATTCCAATCTTGCAGCACCACTCACTCTGCCAGTGGGTAGGCTCTACATTTCTTCCCAGGGTGCCCTGCACTTGCCCATCACTCATGCTATTCAGAGGAATGAGAGATTTCTGGGTTACAACCTCCCAAAACAGAGCCACCTACTGGGGACAAAAATGCCCAAATGCTTGGAGCCTATGGGGGGGGGGGAGGCGGTTCTCATTCAAACTACCACATTCCATTCCCTGGCCTCCATAGGCTCATGACCATATAAAATGCAAAATACATTTAGTCTATCCTTTAAAGTCCCAGTAGTCTTTACCAGTACCAATAGTATTATAAAGTCCATAGCCCAAAGTCTCTTCTGAGATGCAGAACAATAATTTAACTGTAAGCCCCTATAAAATCAAAAGACAAATTACATACTCCCAACATACAGTGGAACCAAATACACATTTCCATTCCAAAAGGGAGGAATAGTAAGCATAGTGAGGAAACACTGGACCAAAACAAAACCAAAAACCAGCAGGACACACCAAATCTAATAGCTCCATGTGTGACTTCTGGACTTTACTTCCAGTGGGTTTAGATGGCTCAGCCTCTTCAGCTTGCTGTGTGAAGCATATATCTCTCTCTTGAGCTGGTACCACTCCCTTTATGCAGCTCTCCTTGCCATATGTCTCACAGCTATGGCATCAGTGTCTTCTTGGGGTCTCCACTGTCAAGCAGGCTTCATCTTCACAGCATCACACAATTGCCTATCAGGGTCTTCTTTATGTAGGGATGCCCCTGCTACACGTTTCCTGGCCTCAGTGGTTCTCTGAAACTATGGAGGAAGACCCAATGACACCTTCACTCTTGCATCTTTCATACTCATTGGTACATAGTGCATAGTTGAGTGAGCCAGGCAAGCTACAGAGATGCATTCACTTTTTTTTTATTATTCAAAATTTAAAAAATAAATTTAGAAACTTATTTATTTTTATTTTATGCATATGAATGTTTTGTCTGCATGTGTGTAAGTACACCGATGGCTGTTGTGGTGGTTTGAATGACAATGTCCCCCATAGGCTCCAAGTATTCAGCCATTTTGTTCCCAGTTGGTGGCTCTTTTTTGGTATGTTTTAGAATGTGTGGCCCTGCTGGAAGAAGCACATCTCTGGGGGTGGGCTTGGGGAGCTCTTAAACCTTGCCTTCTCTCAAGTTGCTCTCTGCTTCCTCTGCCTGCTTGAAGATGTAAGAGCTTAGTTTCTTCTCTAGGGCTCTCTACTGTCATGCCACCCTTCCGTGATGGACTCTGTGCCCTTTTTAATTGTAAACTCAAATAAACTCTTTCTTCTATAAGGTGCTTTGGTTGGTGTTTCTATCACAGCAACAAAAAAGTAATTAACAAGTAATTGGTACCAGAGAGTAGGCTGTTGACTGACCCTGAAGAACCTGACCATGTGGTGTTTTAGAGGACTACGGAAGACTGGAAGTTTGTGCTAGAAAAGCTGTTGATTGCTATAAGCAGAGCTTAACATGCCATTCTAGTAGATACTTGGAAGAAAGTACTGCAGAAAACAATGTAGTTCCAAAGGGAAATAAGGACTTAATCAGCAATTGGGATATTTTGGCAAAGAGTCTGGCTGTACTCTGCCCACAGCCAAACAATTCGTCTGAAGCCAAGCTAAAAAGCAATGAACTAACTTCTTTGGTGGAGGATAGTTCAAGACACACTAGTCTAGAAATGGTGACGTGGCTATTAATGATGAATATTATGCATATTTACAGTGAAAAAGAGAAAAGGGGGCAGAAAAGTAATGCAGAATGTACAGTTTAGATTTAAAAAGAGAACTAGGAATTAATGTTGGAGCAAAGGTGTGTGCTGAGGAATGGCTCCCTTTGATAAGGAGATTAAAGTGAATGAGAAGAGGGCTAGATTTGCATTTAAGCAATGGAGAGAGTGCCTCCAGGGCAAGACCACACTTAGCTAAGTCTCCAATTTGTGAAAGGAATATTCTGCAGGGACCACTGAAGAGAAAAAATTCTAAAATGGATAAAGCAGGCTGGGGCCCATCCCAAACTTGCAGCCAAAATTGGAAGTGTGCTTCATCTGGTGCTGGCTTTAGAGATATGAAATATGCAAGAGTGACAGGGTGATCAGTTCCTCCTCTTTGGTTTCAGGTAGCCACTGAGGACAGGCAGCATGCAGCAGAGGCATCTTTGCATAAAGAAGCCCCTGATGGGCAATTGTGTGAAGCTGTTATGGTGAAGCCTGCTTGACAGTGGATACTGTAAGAAGATGTTCGAGATGATAGAGCTGTGAGACATATGCCAAGAAGGCTGCAAATAGGGAGTGGTACCAGCCCAAGAGAGAGAAACATATAATTCACACAGCAAAGCTGGAGAGGATGAGTCATCTAAGCCCTTTGGAAGTAAAGTCCCAGAAGTTACACATGGATTTATTAGATTTGGTATGTGTCCTGCTGGCTTTTGGTCTTGTTTTGGTTCAGCATTTCCTCACTATCCCTCTATTCTTCCCTTTTGGAATGGGAAGGTGTATTTGGTTCCACTGTATGTTAGGAGTATGTGATTTGTCTTTGGATTTTACCTGGGCTTATGGTTAATGGACTTTATAATAGTATTGAAACTGGTAAAGACTACTGGAACTTTTAAAGATAGACTAAATGCGTTTTACATTTTATTATAGTCATGAGCCTATGGGGGCTAGAGAATAGAATGTGGTGATTTGAATCAGAATGTCCCCCATAGGTTCCCAGTATTTGCACATTTTGTCCCCCATTTGTGGCTCTGTTTGGGGAAGTTTTAGAAGGTGTGGCCATGTTGGTGAAAGCATATCACTGGGGGCAGACTTAGAAACTTCTTAAGCCTTGCCAATTCTAGAGTCACTTTCTGCTTCCTGTACCTGCTTGAAGATGTGAGAGCTTAGCTTCTGTTCCAGCCACTTCTGCTGCCATGCCTCCCTGCCATGATGGACTCTTACTCCTTTTGAACCATACACTCATATAAAATCTTCCTTTCATAAGTTGCTTTGGCCAGTGTTTCTATTACAGCAATAGAAAAGTAACTAATACACTTACCCCAGATGTAATTTATCTTAATCTTCAAAATCAAAGAAGATGGCTAACTGAATGTGTAAAAACCCATAGGTCTGCCAGAAACTCACCTCCTGAAATAGTAAAATATAGAAAAACATGAAATGGTGGAAACAGCTAGCAAATAAATTCCAGAAGCAAGTAGGAATACCTAAAAATCTCATCTGACAAATATTTTACAACATTGTTAGCTGGAAGACATCTAGAACACTGAATATTGCAATTGTAAATGTATATGTATTGAATGTTTGTGTACCAAAATTCTCTGTTTCTCGCTCTCTCCATCTCCCTCTCCCTCTCACTATCTCTCACAAACACACGACTATGCTATGTAAAAACATAGATAGGTTTATATACAGTGAGTGACTCCAATACCTCACTAACTTCCACAGACTGATATTTCATAACAAAAACACAAAAGAACATTCAGAGTTCAAATGTATCCTAAAAATGAGCTTAGATATCTGTGGAACATTTTAGCCAATGACAAGCAGTATGATACATATTCTTAAAACGTCATTGAAATTTTTCTACAATAGATTAGGTTTCAGATCATAAAGAAGTCTTAGCAAATATAAAATTACAAATGATTTCTCAAATGTCATCATATCATCATAAAAAAGAAACTAGAATTCAAGACCAAGAGAAAGTGCAGAAAGTATAAATACGCATGCAGACTGAACAGTTCATTACTGAATGATGAGTGAAACATTGAATCAGGAGGAACTATTTTGATCTGAGAAACAAAAATAAAAACAAAATTTTCCAGGTGGTAGAAAAATTTACAGCTATGAGTCCCTACATTAAAAATCCTGGGGAAACTATCAGTAGACCTAGTTAGGCTTAGAAGAATCCATGCCTCAGCATAAGAGGCCACACATGACATAGTTTAACCAATGCTACATTGAATTGAAAAGTTACTGAAAACATTTCTTCTAAAATAAGAATCAAGACAAGAGAGTACACACTCTCAACTCATATTCAATTATAGAATTATTAACTAATCAACAATAATGCAAGAAAAAAGAACAACAGTGATAAAAATAAGAAAATAAGAATTCAAATTATCTTTATCTGCAGGTATTATCAAACTCTTTAAAAAACCCTAAATACTCTACCTCAAATCAATTAGATCAAATAAACATTTTCAGAAACATAGCATAAAGCAAATTAAACATACATAAATCAGGAACTGTTCTGTGCTCTGATAATGAATACAGTGAGAAATAATTAATACAACCCCTCTTGTAACAGGAGGCAAAGAAACTAATCTTCATCATGGATTTAAGTTCAAACATCTCTACAATGAAAATTGTAAAACATTGAAAAGGGAAATTGAAGAGGCCACATAAGTTGGAAAGGTATCACATGTTCACAGAATTTTAGAGTTCATATTAAAATAGTTCTGTTCCCAAAAGTGATATACAGAGACAATACAATCCCAATCAAAATTTTGATGACATTCTTCATGGAACTAGAAAACACAATCCTAGAATTGACATGGGAGTACAAAAGATACCATATAGCCAATGCAATTCTGAGCAAAAATCAGTGTTAGAAATATAAAGTCTGATTTCAAATTATGCTACAAAGATCTAGCAACAATAGCATGGTAATTGTACCAAATTGATTGATATATAGAACAAAAAAGTAGAATGTAGAAGACAGACATAAATCAACACAGCTACAGCCGAGTCTCTAAAATTTGTCAAGAATAAATCAAGCTGGAACTGAGATGGATGCTTCCTCCCTAGAGGTTAGCATTTATAGTGACAGAAGGGGCTATTCAGACTGCCCAAGAGAAAGTTGTCATTGGTCTTATCCAGATTGTATCCTATGTGTTATAATACAGACCTACCAGTTAAGAATTGCCACTAGTGCCATAATAGCATAACTGTCTTAGGAAGTATCCATCTGTTCTCTGGTTATTGAGGACTACATAGCAATGAACATATGTCCGGTAAAGCTCAAAAGTCTCTGGTGGTGTGGGTCATAGGCTCTATGAGGGAACATACTACAGTTGTTTTGCTAAATTGGCATGTTGATAAGCTGCTTTCTAAACACTGAAGTTATGTCCATAGACTAGGGTTGAATTGCAATTACTTACACTTTCATCCACGGTAGCCTACATCCTGGTTCTTGCCCAAAGCTGGCTTCTTTGGCAGCCACTTTTCCCACATTCAGCTCTCTAAGGTAGGAATTTCAAACTTTCTTCCCTCGCTTTAGCCTAATAAGTTTCCTGCGTAGGAACATAAGCAGGACAAACCAGCATCTTGCATCCTGCCCTGTCCAATCAAAAGGGGAAAGAGAAAGAGAATTCCAATCCTATCACACATCCTACTGTAGAGAATATAAAATCACAGCCTCTCCAAGTGGGTAGATAGTGTTCTGACCCTCTCTGCTTAATGGGGAGACTGTCTTTCACTGCTATGAGGAATGTTACTTTTATTTCTAATACAAACTTGACTGTGTGATGTAACTGCAAACTTCTTGTACTGTAATTCCTTACTTGGAGAAGAAGCAAACCTGAAAAGGGATCTCTAAGAGTCATTATTTCCAGACTTTTCTCAGATTCTCATGAAGCCCATGATCTTATTAAAAAGTCATTACAACTGGGCCAAACCGCCAAGAGTTCAGAGAATGAGACCATGATTGTTTGGCATTTCTCTTTCATGCTGGAAATGGGGAAATCTCAGTCCTTATTAACATCCTGAATTTGCAGGTCAGTAATTCTCATCTATCCCCAGTAGGGAGACCCCTTCCCCAGGGAGCCTGATGTATACCTGTGGGAAAAAGAAATGTCAATTAAAGAATTCTCTTTTTCTCTCTTTTCTTACTCAGTCTCTATGTCTCTCTCAGTTGATACAGTTTAATGATGAGCAAGGATAAACAGAAGGTCATATTGCCCCCAACAGAAATGGGTATCCTTTTTTAGAGACATCTAGAGGGCCACTCTTAGTCCAGATTTTGAGTATCTCTCTGGGAAAAGTTGATCATCTATCCCACCTAGTTCCTACTGTGACCTAGATAAGGAAGCAACAACACATTCTCATCAAATTCTCCAAAGAGAACAATTATATTTTTACAATTCAACTTTCCTCCTGTGCAGTGTGGTACTTTCTGCACATCGTCCACCACATGGATCACAATATTCTCTTGTTACCAGTCATTTATCAATAGCCAAGAATTTACTACTTATTGTTTTGGTCACCAAACTTCCAGACTTATATGTGAGAGCCATGTTCTCTATGGCTATTTGTTCCAGTCTTACCAAACTTCATAATCAAACTCTCTAGAGATATTTAAATTCATGAAGGAGAGTTTCCTCTCTAGAACTTTTAACATTCCTGGAGCTTATTCATCAGAAATAGAACTGGGAGGTATATACCTGGACCATGACGACAGTTCACCCAAAATGCCTACTCACGCTCCAGAATAACTGCAGAAAAACCCAATGAGATTTGGGAAACACTCATAGGCCTCATTCACTCTGCTTTTAATTTACAGGTGGGAAACACAGCTTCAAAGATACATCCCCATTATCTATCATCTTGCCTTCTAATTAACTAGAAGAAAGAAGATCCCCAACCCCCCAGTAAGAATGTTGTGATGGTTAATCCTGGGTGTCAACTTGGCTGGATCTGGAATTAACTGAAATGAGAGAGACCTTGATTGGATCATTTGAAGCTGGAAGACCAATCAAAATGTGGATGCTACCTTCTGATGGCAAACCATATAAAAGGCAGTGGCAGAAGGGAGCTCTTGCTTTTTTGCCCTTTGCCTTCTTTTACACTGGTGAGTTTGTTTTGCTGCTGTGACCAATTTTTTCAGATTCTAATGTAGACTGAAGACTAGCAGATCTCTTGGAATTTGTCAGGCTTTCAGTGCCAGATTGGGACTACTGGGACATCCAGCCTTGTAGACTTATCAGCTACCAGATTCTCAGCTTCTCCAGTATGGTGCAGCCATTGTTGGGATACTCAGACTCTATCCTGTATGACATATATATATGCTGTGACCAATTTTTTCAGATTCTAATGTAGACTGAAGACTAGCAGATCTCTTGGAATTTGTCAGGCTTTCAGTGCCAGATTGGGACTACTGGGACATCCAGCCTTGTAGACTTATCAGCTACCAGATTCTCAGCTTCTCCAGTATGGTGCAGCCATTGTTGGGATACTCAGACTCTATCCTGTATGACATATATATATATATTCTACCTGTTATTTTTGGCCGAGCTACCCTTTAAGTGATGGAGAAAAGTGGCTACAAAGGAACCTTAAATTCTAACATCATTCTCTAAATAGAACTGTTTTGCAAAACAAGGAAATGGGTCAAGTTTCCTGGTGTTCCACTCTTTTTTATCTCTAGCATTGCCACATTTACCCAAAAATGTAGACCCAACTCCAGACACTGGAAGTAGTGTGCTCTAATCTAGGGGAAATTCCACTGGACAGAAGTACAAACCAGCTGAGGTCTCCTTGAAATCCAAACCTGATGGTAAAATCCATATTACCCTCTACTCAAAGGAATGTTTTCCTTAGAAGTTACCAGGGCAGGACGAAAACTTGTCCATGTTTTCTTTTTTTTTTTTTTTTTTTTGTTTTTTTTGGTCAAATTTAAGGAAATTAAGAAGGACCTGGAGAATTGCACCCAAAATTCCAACAAATATATACCATCCTTCTACTAGTTAAGCAAGTTATATGAAATCAATTGGAAGATCATGATATTTCTAACAGAACATATTTTAATTCCCCTATATAGGAGAAGAGTTGTAAACCAGGCCATTGCATTCAGGAATGATTTTTATACCACCTCAGTTAAGGGAAAATATAATTAATCAATACCCATCAGAGTTGAAGCAGTTTCTACCCCTAACCCAGAATGGAAACCCAGGAATGAGAGACACAAATGACTCAGGAGCCACTTCCACTATCATACAAGGTGTCAAAAAGTTAAGGTGAGCTGGGCATGGTGGTGCATGCCTTTAATCCCAGCACTCAGAAGGCAGAGGCAGAAGGATCTCTGTGAGTTCAAGGCCATCCTGGTCTACATTGTGAGTTCCAGGACAGCTGGGGCTACAGGGAGACCCTGTCTCAAAAAGACAAAAAAAGTTAAGGTCAAATCCTTAAATTACTCTCAGCTATCCCATATACATCAAGAGGATAAAGACTAGAATTGTTGAAGAGCACAGGATGCCTATCTACACTGATTCCAAATATGCCTATCTAATCCTTGTGCTCACGCAGACATTTTGTTTTGTTTTGTTTTGTTTTTTTATGTTTTGAGGCAGGGTCTCCCCGTAGCCCCAGCTGTCCTGGAACATACTATGTAAACCAGATTGGCCTCTAATTCACATAGATCCATCTGCCTCTGCCTCCTGAGTGCTGGGATTAAAGTCTTATGCCACCATGCCTGGCATAACATGTAAACATTTATAAAGAACAAGGTCTCCTTACCATAGCAGGGATCCCATTTAGACACTTAAGAGAACCTCTGACTCCAGGATGCTGTCTTATTACCCTCCTAAGTGACAATAATTCATTGCCCTAGTCATGAAAGCAGAGATGACCCAATAGCCAGAGGCAATAATGTGGAAGATTCAGAAGTCAGGCAGCACTTAGGATACATAGAATGGCCAGTCCTCTGGGAGAAATCTCTACGTACACCTTTGGAAACCTGAGCACCCCCCAGACAAATTGTATTTGGCTATAAAAGAAAAGTATCCATTAAATTCTTAAAAATGGTGACTGACTCCCAAAGCCCAAATTTTGCATCCTAAGAGTATACAATGAGAATTCATTAAGATTCTACATCAATTATATCATTTAGGATGAGAAAAATGCATATCCTAGCCATGAGAATGTTCAAGTGACAAGTCCTCAGAGACACAATCCAGCAAATAATACATGGATGTGAGGTACGTAAAATAAATACCCCTCTAAATAGGCATTCGGCTTCCAGGAATCAAGAGGTAGGGAACACATCCAGGTGAAGACTGCGAGTTAGACTTTACGCACTCTAGGCCCCAGCTCTAGATGTCTTCTGGTCCAAGTGGACACATTCGTTGGCTGGTTAGGGGCATTTCCATAGAAAAACCTTGTAAAGTGGTCAGAGAATTATCCTCAGACAATTCCACAGATTTTCTCTCATGTGCAGAATATAGAGAATAAAAGGAAACTATGAAAGCATAAAGGGAATCATGTGTAAATAGGAAGACGGGAAATATGAGAGGGTAAGATGGGAGTTGGTTATGATCTAAGCATGTATATGAATTATGAAAATGGCCTAGTAAAATCTATTATTTGGCACAATTATTATACACTAATAAAATTTTAAAAATAAAATTTTTCTTCTTCATTGTCAAGTGATTGAATGTTGCAAATTTCTTAGTCATTTTATGCTCATTATTATGCATGAGAATCATTGCACATGTATAAATAAATAAGCATACGCCAATTCACTCCAAAGCTCCTCTCAAATCCACTCTCATCTCCTTATTCCCTACACCAGTATCTCACGCCCCCCACTAAATGACACATTGAATAAACTTATGTTGTCTAAGCACTCTTGTTGATTCATCCCCATTAGCATGGTCAACCTACCCTACGTGTATCATACCCTTACAGAAAGCTGACTCTCTCTGTTAGCATAGTTCCTTCAGCTAGCACTGAGAATTTATACCCATCTCTTCTCTCCATGATGGAGTGTATTTCTTGAGCTTGTGTAGATCTTGTTCATGCTGTCACAACCACTATGTGTTTATATATTCATCTGTCCTGTTGTGTATGAAAAAACTGTTTCCTTATAGTCATTCACTACCTTTAGCTCTTAGAATCTTTCTACCCTGTCTTGTACAATGATCCCTGAAGTTAGGAGGAATCATGTGCCTTACATGTCCCATTTAGGGCTGAGTACTTGAAGTCTTTCAGAATCAGTTTAATACAATTCCCATTTAGCATTATCTGTTAGTACTCCCTTAGTGTCTATAGACTAACCACATGTTCTTGACAAGTATCCTAGTCACCACCCATCAGACAGAGATTATTACAGAGTTATACCGCTGGTCACATACAGAGATTCTCTGTGAATTGCCCAAGCCTAAGTGGCACATCTAGATGCAATGTCTATACCTAAGACTCACAAAGCATATTCTGAGCTCTGAATGGGACCATTGCAGAAGAGGAGGCAGAAAGGTTGTATAAACCAGGGAGGACATTCATGACCATATGGAAATGGTCCTACAGGAACCTAGGACCCTTCTCATATAACAATGGTGTCTGTATGCACAAGACCCATGCAAACGTAGGCAGACAAAAACCCAGTACAGAACTGTGTAAATGGTGGATGGTGTAATTTGCTGAATACTGGAAGCTGAATTGGAAGCTGAATACTGCTGAGTGAGGAAGAGCTGATCTTCTTGAAAGGAGAGACTCTAGATAGGCTGACTAAATCCCAGTGGATGAACTCATACTGAGGGGCGTCTGGAGACACTAACTTTACAAAATAGGCCTTAACATAAATGACAGAAGGTATAAATTCCAATAGAGGTTTTATGGGAGGGTGCCAAAGGGGAAGAGAGTATAAAGATGATTTTCAGTATGAAATACACAAAAATTCAATAAAAATTAAAATAAAAATATTTGATAAAAATTGAACTGTTTTCACTAAGATTGGAGTTTCACATACTTTTTTTGCTGTTCACTGCATACTACCATATTCAATTCCAACTAAACATCAATGTTCTTATTCAATATTTCTACCACCATATTAAGATGAAAGTAATTCATTTTCATAAAAAATATGGCAATGTGCAATGACCCTGTGGTGTTCAGACATCAGCATTTCCTTGTATTCATCTACAACCTTTGCTCTTACAATCTTTCTGCCTCTTCTTCTGAAATGATCCTTGAGCCTTGGAAAGAAGCTGTGATATAGATGACCCACTTCAGGGTGAGTGCTCTTGGGTCCATATTCTCTGCACACTGACTATTTGTGGATCTCTGGGTTGATTGTCTCTGCTGCAGGAAGAACCTTCTCCAGTGGGATTGAGAGATACACAGTGAACTCACAATGCCTAGGACAATTTTCCTAAGAGCTGTGAAAATCAAAGCCAGCCAGGGGCTGTCCCACTACATTTAACCTTCATACTCTTTGTTTGACTGGCCCTCACTTTTTTCAGGGTCTCTAAGGGTGCTAGCAGACAAGCTACATTACATTTTTATCTGAATTTTTCATTTTATATCTTGGGTAGGGTGGGGGAAAATGGAGTAACTTACAAAGAAATCCGAACACCCGACACCTAGCACCCAGCTCTGTGTGGCTCGGCCCCCTGCTCCAGATCGCTTCCAGGCCTGCCCACAGTCTCCCTTAACTTTCACCTATGCATCTTGGGCCCACAGTCTCACCCCAGGTATGTAAATGCCCCTTCTCGTGTCCACACGGGTAAATGTCGGTGCCATCTTTCTCCCCGCCCCCAGGCCACACATTATTTGTACCTTCAGTCCCAAGATGGCCCCCAGAAGCCCCTCCCTCAGTGGTTAACTTTCTGCAATCAAGTGTCCACAGCAGGCCCTGCCCCTTGGTGGAACCGGCCCTTGGGACATAGAGGCCCAGCATGCATGGGAGAGGAAGGTTGGAAACCCCAGTCCTAGCTGAAGAATTATTGGCAGTTGATGGATTCTAAGAAAGAGAGAGCCAGTTTTCTTAACTGAAGATGAAACTCCAGAGAATGGATCCACACCCAGGAGCACGTGGGAGGCATGGATTGGATTTGGTAGGCCTTTAAAAAAACCAAAATTTAAGAAAAGTAGAGGACAGATAATAATAGAGGACACGAAATTGAGGGGGTTAGGAAGAGGAAATGGAGGGGGAGGACTATGAATGTTATCCAAATGCAATTCTTGAAACTCTGAAATAAGTAAAACCATAAAAACAAAAAAAAAAGTTACTGTCATTTACTCTTCATCTTTTGAGAGCTTGTACTGTTACTTGTGCCACGTTTTAAATGTTTTTTCCTATTATTTTAGTATTTAAAGGTTTTTCTATTGTTGTTCTTCAGTCTGTCTCTCTCTCTCACATTCTTTCTCTCTCCTCTCTTTCTCCCCCCCTTGTGTGTGTTATAGATACTAAACTTCTGTTTGTATATGATGTCTAAATGATAAAATTTTTCTTTTCTGACTCATTCTGAAGACTTCCTCTTCACTGGAATGATGGTGTACTTTGCTGTTTTATGATGTCTCCTGTGTCAATTGTTGGTCTTAGTGCCCATGCTATTGGGTCCTACTTAGAAAGTATTTTCCTTAGAAGTTCAAATATATTCTCTACTTTCCCCTCTATCCTATTCAGTGTATCGGATCTTCTGTTGATGCCCTGGATGCATTTGGAGTTTAGTTTTGAACAGGGTAAGAAATAAGGCTCTGGTTTTATTCTTCCATATATTGCTATCCAGTTTGACCAGTACAATTTGCTGAAGATTCTGTTTTTTATCCAATGTATATTTTTGACCTCTTTGAAAAAAAATCAAATGACTGAAGGTGTGTAGACTTTTCTCCAGTTCCTGAATTCTATGTGATTGAACAGTGTGTGTTTTTATTCCAGCAACATGATGATTTTATTACTATAGCTCTGAAACATAACTTAAAATCAGGCATGGTGAAACCCTCAGTTATTTGTTTGGTGTTTAAGATTGTTTTGACTCTCCTGGGTTCTGTTGTGTTTCCTATAAAATTAAGATTATTTTTCAATTTCTGTGATTGCATTAGAATATTGATGAAGATTTAATTGAATTTCAATAGCTTTTGGTAGCATGGGTTTTTTCACAATATTAATCCTACCAATCCATTAGCATTACTGAGCATATTCTGTTATCTTCTTCAGTTTTTTCTTAAATTTCTTAGTATTTTTATTATACAAGTCTTTTAATTCCTTGATTTGATTTGTTTCAAGCTATTTCTTTTTTCCTTTTACTGAGGCTATTTTGAACAGAATTCTTTCCTTTATTTATTTGTTTTTTCTATGTTTGCCTTGGTTATAAGAGGGCTACTAATTTTGTGTATTAATTTTACATTCTGCGATTTTGCTTAATATGTTTATCATGCTGTCTTGACAAAAACTCAAAGCACTGAAGTCAGGAACAAGACAAGAATATCCTTTCTCTTCATTCTTTTTCAATATAGTGCTTGAGGACTTTGTGAGAGAAATATGAGAGTAAAAAGAAAACAAGCATCCAGAGCAAAGGAAAAAGTCTAAGTAGCCTTACTTTCAGATGATATGATTCTATATATAAAAGACCCTAAGACTCCACTAGAAAACTCCTAGGGCTAGTATACAACCTCTTTAATTGTCACACAGAATTATTCTAATTATTATATTAAAGAGGCTTAGAGGTTTTGAGTAATTCTTGCCTCCAAGTACTATGTTTCAGTTGAGTAATTCATTTGTTTTCCTACGTATAGAGTAGATTTTGAAATAAGAATATTATTTTGAAAAAGTGGTATAAGAAAGAAACTGTCACAAAAGTGAATTTGTTGAGTTAGAATACAGAGAAACTTATCAATGTTCATCAATATCTGACACAGAAAAGTCTTATTTCAGATAAAATATAAACAAGACATTAAAAAAAAATATCAGATCTGAAGTGGAAAAAGATTGGGTTATAAATAACCTCAAGGGCTTCAGACCAAAAGATAAAACAACTTAAATTGGAAAATTTTTAATGAAAATGACCTCATTCCCGTGGCAGTTCTTAAATGTATAAAAATATTAAATGTTTATATTGTAGAAAAGAATTCTGTCAAATCTGATAATGGGAATCATTAAAGTACTTTTGTGGTAAATATTTTCTTCCCCAAGTGCAAGATTAGGTATGAATTAGGTTCACTACAAAGTTGTTCATGTTTGAACTTTAGCTAATGTTGTATAGGCTTGCCCTATGACCAGCAAGCTATGGACAGACACCTTCTTCCCAAGCTTGGCTCTGCTTGCCTAAGGTCATCAGCAACTTTTTGACAGAAGGCCCTTCCACAAGAAAGGAGGGGCGAGGTGAGTCAGTCACACTCTCCAACCAACTAATGAGCCCTAGTTGCGTAATTGGGAGGGACTACATATATATAAGGGGAGGATGCTGCACGAAATCTCTCTTGCCATTTTGTATGGCTTCAAGGAAACTTTCAACCATGGCCTTCGGAAGGGAGCACCCAAACTCCTGTAAGTAAACCCTTATCCACTGTTTTGTATGTAAGTCCAATGAACTCACCAGTTTTCTGGACTGCAGTTCTATAAAACTGTGTCTTGGTTTGTGGTAGGGTCCAAGGAGAGTGGGGCCAATGTTGTTCATACCTCCAAAAGGAATTTTAGCACCATCAAGGGAAGGCACTTGGTTAGAGGAATAAAGATTAAATATGATTTCTGAAAGTATAAAATGGTACCACAACAAACCAACCTAAACGAAAGGCTTAGGCTGCCAGGCAGCCTTGAACAACAAAATATATTTCACAAGCATATTTATTATGAGCTCTTAATTAACCTTCAATAACTCAAATAAATCAGTCAGAATTAATTATCCAAAATTCTCTTCTCCATAATCTGGAATGTTTTAAAATTTGAAAAATAATTCCATTAATTTTTGTTAAATCTAGAATATTAGAGTCACCTGGTAAGCTATTCAGACTATACTGCTACATTGTATATATATCTGTAATGCATTACCACATCCAATATTTATTTGTTATTTGCTATTTTATAGACACATTGCTAAAAATTTACCCAAGAACACAAAGGAAGCCTTTGTTCACAGACCTTAATCTAATAAAAAAAGTAGTTAAGGAAACTAAATTTTACAATAAAATTGTAAGGATTTTAAAGCAAGAACTTATGGAATATAATGATTTAAAAATTATATTAGAGTCACTGTAAGTCAAAGAACTCTGTGTAAGTTTTGTTAAAAGAATATAAATTTTGAGCCAGGCCTGGTGGTCCATGCCGTTAGTTAGTTCCAGCACTTCAGAGGCAGAGGCAGGCAGAAGCAGGCAGATCTCTATGAGAGGGAGACTAGCCTGTAGCCTGGTCTGCAAAGTGAGTTCCAGACCATCTGTGGCTACAGGGAGACCCTGTTTCAAAAAGACAAGAGCCGGCGGGGGGGGGGGGGGGGGGGGGGAGACAGGGAGAGAGAGAGAGACAGAGACAGAGAGAGAGAGAGGGAGAGAGAAAACATTAAAATAACTAGAAGACCATTATATTAGTCCAAATATGAAATGACCCAGGCTAGATTGAAAATGGCAGCTGCAATTTGACCTGTTCATGCCTTATGCACTGTAAAATGTTGCCAACCAAGAATTCATGAATAATATCAAGTGTATGATTTTAGCATTAGGTCATTCACGATGATCTTTTTCTTCTGTTTCTGATTTGGCTTGGCTAATGGACAATGTCAGCATGGGATGGGAGGGTGGGAGCAGAATGAGCCTGTACTTGTACTCTTCCTCCTCCTGCTTCCCTTGACTTTTCCTTTTCTCCATTATCCATTACAGGCCTCAATTTCTCTCAGGAAGTTCTTCTTACTGAATTATCTTCTCTAGTTTCTGATAACTTTTTCCAGAAGGCAGCTGCCTCTGAGTGCTGGGATTAAAGGCCCGAGCCACCAGGCCTAGATCAAAAGTTATATTCTTATATTTAAAAAAAAAGGTTATTAGAAGGATTGTTAGAAGATACGTTACTTATAACAAGCCGCCTACCATAAGGAATGGGGAAAGGGCTTCCGCGTACGTGACAGCCCAGCACAGTTGGGCTTGGCAATGACAACCTGCTGAGAGATGATCTGCCCAGAAACAGGCTGCCATTGGATATCGTAGGACAGCATGGGAAACCATGATTGGCTAGCCAACCCCGTATAACCTCAAATGCGTCCTGGAATAAATGAGTCTGCAGCAGCTTGCCCTCTGCTTTCTTTCACTTGACTCCTGGTGTCTGTGTCATGACTCCGCACCTCTCACCCCCATATCAGCAGGGACCTTGTGTCCCCCTCCGGCTGGCTCTGGGAGAGGACAGTAACAGTTACTCTTAGCCAAGGGTCTAGAAATATTTCTGACTGATTTCCTAAAACCATATTATATTTTCAAAATATGACTTTATTTAACACTGTTGTTATACTACTCATGTTAGCAAGCCAGTCTTTACTGGCAAGGCCAAGAATGATGCATGTGACAGTTGTAGAGGAGAAATGGGATGCATTTAGGCATTGAGGACGAAGGATGTTTTTCACACTGATGGCTTGACTAGGAGTTGGGTGTGATTACCCTTTATGAAAGACAGGGAAATGAGTAAGAATTTGGGTGGGATCGAGCCTGTCAAAGTTTTGATCTGGGCCCTATTGCAGAACTTCCAATGTTTTGAAATTATTGAAGGAATTAGAAGACAAGAGTGGGCTGTCAACATGTTTTGTTGAGGTGAGCACACTGATTTTTTAATGGTGCTATGCAGAAAAGAGAAATACAGGAGCTTTATAATGTTTCTGAGAGATACATGGAGTCAACATTAATTTACCTTAGATAGGGCACTAACAACATACCAAAGAAAAAATGGTATATAAATCTAGCTTAGTAAACCAGAGAGTTTACTGGGGTCACTTACCAGAGTATAAGTGAAAGTTTACTTACAGAAACATGCATTACTGAAAGGCAGCTGCATCACCTAAAAGCCCATCTGCATTCATGGAGCTGCATGCAAGACTGCTCATGTAATCTTCAAGAGCCTTGTGAATTTTGCCTCAGTAACTTCCTGACTATTGTTTCACTTCCTGAGACTGTGCATGTCCCTCCTTTCCTCAAGAGATAATGTTTTAATCTGAAGTAAGTAGCTACTTAACAAGATACAAAGTCTAAGTCCATGTTTATAGCGGAGAAAACTAGAAAGAAGTAGTAATTGATAGTGTTGGGTTAAGACTACCTTCCAAATTGCAGAAAGGATAAGACAATGAGCTTAGAACACACATTATTTTGATGGTTGATATAAGGGGACAATGTAAATTGTATCCCCATAGACATAATTTAAAAGGGGGAAAAGAACAGATAAAAATGTCCAAAATGTCCCAGGAAATTGTATTATTTATTTCAATTCTCTGTAGAAAGAAGCAAATTAATGCATTTAATAAACTTAAACGTTCCCTGAGTCTTGGGAGGGGGGTGTATGATGCAGTTCATACACCATTTGGGCTGAGCATTCCACAGTTTCTAACTCACTGCATGTTGAACAATTGTTGGTCTCTGTGTTACTTATCGTCTACTGTTAAAAGAAGCCTCTCTGGGTTAAAAGGTATACTAATCTAAAAGTATAGGTATAAGCAATTAATACCATGTCTATTTACCAAAATAATTATAGTAGATTCTGTTCTAGGGCTATCTCTTCTGGAGCCACAGGTTCTTGGCCCTGATAACAGTGACAGGTATGAGTTCCATTTTATCGAGTGGGTCTTAAATCCACTCAGAAAGTGGTTGTTTAGTCCTGTAACTGTGTCATTATTGCACCAGTAGGAATATTTTGTAAGGCCAGTTATTACTGTAGTTTGCAAGGTTCATAGCTGTGTAAGACTGTTGAATACTTTTGCGTAATGAGTTTAGAATCTTCCAGTATTATTAAAACTGTTCAGTAGGGACAAAGCTTCCAAGTCAGTAACAACTTGATGGTTTATGACTCAAGAATGTGGAGTCTTCAACAACAAGGTCTCACCATAAAGTTCTGGAGGGAAATCAAGAACAATGGCAATAGCTTGCAATGTTTGGGAATCTATGGGACTCAACCGACAAATGACAACCCACTTCTGGCACTGAGACTTAAGGATCTTCTCATAAGGTATTTCAGGAAGATTTTAGGAGCCAAAGGTACTGGATAACCACAACAAAAGTGTTTTCTGGACACAATGGGATACTTGCAGATGAACCCCAGCAGATGTGGCACCATGCACAAAATCTGCAGAAGCTCAAGCCACACAAAATCCCTGCATGGAAGGAAGACTTGGACACAAAGTACTACCCCAAGCTCAGGGACTATTGACAACTGATAGCTGTAGTAGGACAAAGAAATAGTTTTCTTTAAAGGAGGTGACCTCTGGTAGGTTGACCATGCTCCACACATGCCAGAATATATGGGCAGCATAAAATGTAGTCAGTGAGTTTAAAAAGAAGACACAAAGTTGGATGAGTAAGGAAGGAAAATGGATCTGGGAGGAGTTGGAGGATGGAGTTAATATGATCAAAATACATTTCCTGAACCTCTCAAAGAATTCATAAAATATTTAAAAAGTAAAACTGAAATGTTACCATTGTTGCTGGAAAGTATAAGCAATGCAGGAAGAAGTTTAGGATTAGGTTATTGAGGCTGTTCAAAGGCCATCTTACCACACTATGCCAAACATGGGCCTGCCAGGTCCTGACTATTATGACACCTCTGACTAGGTAGAGGAAAAGCAGCTTAACTCTAATGCAAAGAGTAAAAGGCCCTGTCTTTTGGAGTGCTCCATTATTGGCTCCCACAAAGCCCATGGAGTAAATTTAGAGGTAAAATATTGATCAAACCAACTTATTGTCAGGCCATCTGATTCATCCATCCTGAAGCTAGGCACTACCAGGTAATGAAAGGACATTGACAGAAAAGAGAGTAAATTTAGTATTTTAAATAGCAGAGAAGGTAAGCAAATGCAATTCTCATATTTATAGATGACTTTATACTTTGAATGGAACTACATAAACTAGAAGTTATTTGTGATTTTTTTCTTCTCTGTATGAACTATGTTTTTGACTAAACCAAGCACATCTATGTTAGGAAATAAAATCTCTAAAAGTTACTTAAGGCTTAGTTTGCAACTCCACTGTGATTTTAGCATTAAGTTTAGTTATCCGAATCCATTAACAAAGGACAGCGTTTTCACTAGTTTAAGGGGTATGTTCATGGCTGATTCTCATATTATTTGTGGTCACTTACTATGACCTATGTTGAAATATGCAATAAGAAAAATTATAAGGCTATTCAGGAAACACATATTTCTTCCTCAAATGAAGAGAAAAAATAATGTTAGGAACATTTTCAACAGTCAAGCTTTTGCGTGGTACATCACTGTGCCTGGCACTGTTCTAAATTCTTTTTTGTTTATGTTATAACAAATCTATATAATCCTTATAACCACCCATGCAAGTGGGTAATAGACCTATATACATCTTATAAATGAAGAAACCAAATCAAAAGTTATTACTTACTTTTCCTAAAGAAGCATAATGTATATTGTAGACTGAAATTTAAATGAGATAGTCTAATTTGAGATCTACAGTTCCTGATTCCAGTGGAACTTTTTCAAAGAAACAATAACCAAAGATATATTTAATAATTTTTTAATGAAATGAAAAAAGAAAATCCATGTGAAGTTTCATGTGATTGAGATGGTCCCTAAAACTGGTTGATTGAAATACTGTTTATCAGAGATCTTTCTGATCTGACATCATAAAATTTTTCGTGAATTTCATGATATATATGTAATACATATATTTATCAAATTTAGATTTCCTCACCCATCTGTACTACCTTACTAATCCTATCCAGTTTTAGCTACTCTGTTTTATATCTATCTAATACATATACTATATAATAATAATACAATGTTTATATAAAAAGGCACAAAGGCTAAAACTTATGTCCCCAAATGCTCTTCGGTGTGGGTCTATGCACTGGAGTCTAGCCAACCTATCAAGATTCTATCAAGATTCTTATCCTTAAGTGAGACTGACTCTCTTCTTTAAATGTTGAAATCAAATAAAATCTGAGTTTAATTTATATGGATCTGGAAGCCCACAGGTCACTAATTCATTTTTTTCAGTAAGTCCGGTTAGTCTCTGTAGCATCAAACCACTTTTTACAGTTACACAAATTCATAATACAAAACTAAAAACTTTACTAACTGCAATTATTAAAATTTTATTTCAGTGGAAAGACGTTCATCCTTCTTATAGGAATGGAAAAAGGACAGTGAAGCATAGATTATATCCCATAATATAATAATGCACTTCCAAGTTTTTTCTTCTTGACATGAAGAATTTTTATAATCTTGTTTTGTTCATGAAATTTCCATTTTATTTTCTTGATCTCAATTTAAATATCTGCCAAGAATCATGGCCTAGTGTTGTCAGGATTCTTTTTGTGAGGGTGGTTTTCCTCTGGAATTTCTTTTCTATGAGATAGTTTAGTGTTCACAATTTAATTCTAGGATAAAGTGGCAAATATGAGGTTGCTGGCTCCATAAATACCAACCCCTTACCTCCAATTCAATTTCAAAGAGCAATTCAGGTGAGAGTAAATAAATAAAATAAAAGGTTTCGTTAATGTGGAACATTTGCTTTGTACCATGTCATTCAAAACTCCTTCCATTTAACAACAAAATTTACATTGACATATGAATGATGTATAATGCAGTACAATTACTTACAGGGTCTTTGAAAGGAAGAACCCCCTTTTTTCCAAGTGATTTAACTTTGAAAAGGAATTACTTCATATGCCCACAAAAACTATTAAAAGACATTTTATGAGGCTTTTTTTCTGCATATTTCTACACATGGACAGACTATTGTGTGTTCTAAAACCTGTATTTACATGACACACTTTTATGGTCCAATGGGCAAACACTACTTAGTCCTAAAATAACATCACAGTAATGACTACAGTCAAGACAGCAAGAACACTCCACCATTATTATCCATATCAGACTGCACCAGATGGGGTATCCACGGTCATGTGCTGATGGTAGTGAACATGGAACAACTGCTCTGAATGTATGTGTTTACTCTTAGGCACAGCAGCAGCACATTCAAAATAAATAGTATGTGAGTTCTTTCATTTTTAAAAATATAATTCATTGAAAATATTTTATTATCAGAATTTAGAAAAGTGGTTACATAAAGAGTTTCAGATGGGCTATATTAATTGTAAGTTAACCAGTTTTCTCTTGGTATAAATCAGGGCTTCCTGATCTCTGCAGTATTGATTTTTCGTTTTGAGTTGTTCTTAGTTGTGGATGATGTCTTGCTCATTGTGGGATATTAGCAGCATCTATGGCTTTGTACATAATTTTCTAAACCAACTAGTAACATAACCTTCAAATTGTGCCTCCACAGGTCTTTCCCAACATCACTGATATAGAAGAATGAACTTGAATGTGCACATACTCTTTTTACTGAGTTTTTGTGAATTTCACATAATACATCTTAATCAAATTTAGACCTGCCACTCTCTCCCCATCCTTCCCACCATATTTCAATATTTTGTTATATGTTATCCAGTCAAGCATTTGTATCCAGATGTCCCTCAGTGCAAGTTCATCCACTGAAGTCTAGTCAGCCTATCTAGAGTCACTCAAAGAAGATCAACTCTCCCTCAGCCCACAGAATCCACTTGCTAATAGCTCCTTGCTTAGGGTTAGGGCCTAATGCCCATTTCCCTCTTCTATGCTTGAGTTTTGATTAACAGCATGCACAAGACCAATGCTAACTCAATTGCACATACTCTTTAACCAAATTAATTATATTCAGTTCTTTAGTGGAAATGGATTTTTGTTAGGTTTTAAGTACAAAGTGTACATTTTCCTCTCACAGTGTTTTTCGTGTTTTTCTTTCTTGCACTTTGTAGTCATGGGTCCAATGTGTAAGCATTTTGCATCTCTGGGACTATTTTATATATTTTTATATAAGGAACAAGAAACTAAAATGGAAAATATTGAGAATCCAAATGTTCATGGATGCATCTTTAAGGGAAGGGTCTCAAGGATCAGTTAAGGAACAGATTTGGCCCTTTCAGGCCACCGTTGGGCCATGTGTCCAGGAGGCCTGGAGCTCTTTGCAAATCCTTGGTTAATGTAAGAAAAATATCCTGACTGAGAAATAGTTCATGAGTAAAGCTGCTCTTTCCTAGAATTGGTGCATCTTTCAATTGTTTTTCTCGTTTTCTTATGTGTTTGGTATAAAGAGGCTGCTTCCAGGAAACCGGGTAATGGGAAGGAAGAAAGGGACAAGATTATTTACCCATCACTGATTATAAACATGACTAGAATTGCAATAAGACACAGAAGAGAAGTCAGAATTCTTGCTTCTGCAACATTCAAAATGTCCACCACTGGGTCAGACTGACATGCTGAGACTATCAATTTTGTCATTAAGTATAGTAGAGGACTCATCATTTAATTAACAAAAAATTCTCCTTTGGAGAAAATAACCACGTATACTTGAATTATCATTTTTCAAGTTACTAGACATAATAATGAAGTCTACTTGTTGCTACATTTTCCCTGCTACTTAATCTGTTTTCTTTGATAATTTAAAAAGGATTTCAGCATATTTTGTTTGCTCTAGGCTTATCACTGTAAAGCTAAGTTATCATTACTCTGTAGCAATGAAGTATCTTCTGATAAGAATTTATGGCTAATATAAGAAAAGGAAGTAGCTTTTAACATCCAGTATTAGCATTGAAATATTGATAAGTACCAAAAGAACACAATGCCCAAAATAATAGTCTTTATCATACATCTCCCTTTATTCTCTATTAAGCACAGTACCTAGTGCTTAAATATTCAGCAAATACTTTAAAAGATCAAACTTTCATTTAACTGTAAGTTCTTAGCAGTATGTGTGAGTTACTTTGCTAAATATTACATATGCATTAAATAGAATTTCTAGTGTCACTACTTATATTTTTGAAAATGAATGTTTAACAATGGAAATTTTGATGTTAGCATATTATATTAATTTTAACATGTATGCAAGTTTTTCTATGAGCAAAATTATTTAGTTTCAAATATCTTACTGTCATTTTTGTTTCCCCTGATGTCAATAACTAAACTACCTTGGTTTATTGATTTAGCACTATCAAGTCTTATTTAAAACTTATCTAAAATTATAAACATAAAAAATCTATTTTTTGATAGGTGTGGGAAAAATATTTTCTGAATGAACAAACACACCAACTCTATAAATAACCTTGGTCAATTTCTATTTTATTTCAATTTCCAAAGATTATTTTGTAGTTCACAAATAAAACTGTACATAGAAAACAAAACAAAACAAGACAAAAGAAGAATCACACCGCATTTAGGGTTTATAATTTCATCAGCTGGTAGCTGTTGCCTGGAGGAAAGTGCTAGCTTATATTCTAAAGGACAACTTCAAATACTGTTAAGGTTATATTTTTTATTAAAATTCCCATTAATTTTTCCATCAATGTGATTATAGATTAATATTAATTAATTCTCATTTTTAAAAAATTAACGGGAGTCATATCTGATTCAAAGTTAAACAAGACACAATACTCAGACTTTTACGGTAACCCTTTCATTGATTTCAGAATTGGTTGGGGAGAAAGGAATAAGATATGTTTAATGACATTTTATTGAACTTAGCAATTTAAATGACCTAGTGCGATTTTTTTAAGAGTTATAAATTACCATACAGATGATGTCTTTTTCATCAAATCTAGCCCTTATTGTTTACCAGGAAAATGACAAAGGTAATTGTTAATGCTGCCTGGAGTACTTACATGCCTGCATCTGTGATATTAATTAGAGATCTGGGGTGAATTCTCTCTGAGCTAAAAGCTGCCACATCAACCAATAGATTAGCATTACATATATTGACAAGAGAACTTGCTAGCATTTCTTCTTTCAAGTTTTAAGTCTTTATTATAATAAACGTAAAAACATATCCCAAGAGGAATACAATTTTCATGTTTCTTGGGAAATGCTGATAGTAAAGTAGGCCACTAGAAGTCTGATTTGTATGATCTCCTAAGGCTTCTAGAGAGATTGGGAAAAGCACCTTGGTGTTTTCAAGGGTTCTAACCCAGTTTATTGGGAACAACATTCCACAAGCAGGTGAGCCACAAAAGGTTATCAAAAACTTCAAAAACTGAATGCTTATAAAGCAGTATGTTAAGTTACTCTAACACTTCAGTGATTAGTTTAAGCGTTCAGTTCTCTGAAGTGCTACTACAGGAAAAAATAAAGATCATTTTCAATCCCATCTTCATCACACAAGAGTGAGAAAGAACTAGTACTCTAATATTTAAAAGATGATCCAAAACTTAGATTTTAGAGCTTAGTGTTATAAGATTTACAGAAATCTAAGCATACATATATCTCTGTCTTCTCTCCTTTTTTAATACCTATAATATGTAAATAATTCTTCTATGTTTAAAAAAATGATACTGTAGAATGTAATCCAAAGTACGACAAATCAAGGTATGAGAAAATACTGAAGGGCAGAATACTGAAATGAATATCTTAAATATCTTAGGATATATATTGAGAGACTGTGACCATGAGAAAGTTATTAGATCATTAACTTTTAGCAATAAAATTAAGATCCAGCATTTATTGGATATTTCCTTTATATGCTAGACATTGCCAAGAGCTTTTCATCTCATTGACTCTCCACAGCCACCCAGGAAGACATTTTTTTTTTTTCATTATAAAGGTGAGTCAACTGAGGTTTAGAGTGTTTAAATAGCAAAGGCCAAACACCTAGCTAATAACAGAACTAATCACTAACAATTCCAAAATGGTTTAAGAGTTTTAAAAATAATAATTTTGTTTTAAATAGAATGGAAAGTACTGTTTCTAGATCAAAAAGAAAAAATCAGAATGCATTATCTGTCCTTGTCATATTTCAGAGAAGAGGTGCAGAGCTACTTTTTGAAGCTGTCTTGCAGGCATGATTATTACATTAAGATAAAAATGTTCTAGCAACCCATAGATTGATATTCCCACCCAAAGGAGAGGAAGAAAAGATCATCTTGCTCAAATCTCCCCCTAAAACATGTGCAACCCATATGGGGCTTGGGTGATCCAGAGCAGGGGTTCAGCACTTTTTCTCTAAGATTGGGTTTCATTCTGCTAACAGCACATTGGCTGGTTGCCCACTAGCAAGCAATTAAGACGATGTGCTTGCCTGCATTTTAGTAGCTTTCCTTATGAAACATGCAGCCACATGGGAGCAGACACTTTGCCAGCATGGGTCACGGTCTGGGAGTAGCACTAGCAGAGCTTCTATGCTCTGAGAACCCATGTCTTCTGGGAAGCAGAGAGGAGGCTTGACTATCCCTGAGAGCAGCTCAAGAAGGGACTCTTCAAAGAATGGAAACTATAGGGAGGTATCAAAAGTAAAATTTGGATTGGGCCGGGTGTGATAACGGGAGGTGGGAGTAGGGGAGGGGATCTAAATACCATCAAATTATACTGTATGACAATCATAAAAATTCAATTTAAAAAAGGAAAAAACAAAATTAGGAAAATTAAACTATCAAAGTACTTAAACACAAAGGAAATAAATTAATTTCTGAAAATTAAGGAGCAACTATTTTTATCAGTAAACTGTAAATATTTCCAAACTAAAATGTGCTAGGTACTGTCCTAAGATTCAGAGAGGGGCAAATGGGAAAAAGGTAAGAGCTGAGAAGAACCCTACTCATCACCACTTAGTGCTTGGTGTGCCATAAATGGAAGTCATGTCTGGAAAAACGTGGTGACTGGTCTTAGATGTGCTATTCCGAAGCAATTAGCAATATTTATATGTATATAAGCTTGTTTCTTTGGGAGGGGACAAGCTGTTCACATTTAAAAATGAAATATACCATTGATTTCAAATTGAATGATTATTTACAATCTCCCAGGCATGGTTTTCTAGAGTTCCCTGCTACAGAACTTATGGATCAACTAATCTAACCAGATATATTCCTGTGATGCAAACAAAGAAATGAAATCACAAAACAATGTTTTTGCTTTCACCATAGCCCAAGAGATGCAAATTAAAGAAGAGCTACTGTCTTGCCAACTGTGTCATAAATAATCTGAAAAGATCCTAATGTATAGAGAATTGCCCTTGAATTATTAATATGGCCCTTGAATAAGCAATCTTACTGGAATATATAAAATCAAATTTATCTATATCATTTTGGAGATAGCTTTATTATATTAAGTGACATAAATATAGGTAATTCATAATTGATGCTTGTACTCTGTGGAAAGTTAAGAATTAAGAGGTTTATATTCAGCAAAGTGTCATTAATGACTATGTGTCTTGACACTATGGGTCATGGATAATATAAAATTATAACTTTATGAAGATCATCTTGTGTATCTGAAGGATCCTCAATTTTTTTTAACATAATTAAAGAACCATGTTATAAAATTTGGGGGTATTAAATCTTCATCTTTAGAGTAAAAATCTTTGTTTAAATAAAATCTTACATCAAATCCTAATTATTAAAATTAAAGTTGGAACAGGAGTGGGGGGGAGGGGCCGGACAGATGGGTAAGAGCACTTATTGCTTGTACAAATGACTAGAGTTTGGCTCCCAGCACCCAGAGGGAACAGCTCACAGCTATCTGTAACTCCAGTTCCAGGGAATCCAACACTTCTCTGGCTTCCACAAGCAGCTAGACATTGAACACATAAATACACACAATAAATAAATTAAATAAGTAAATAAATAAATAACAATTAAAACAAATAAATCCTTTAAAGTTTGTATTTTGTTTTCTATCTTATTTATTTTGTTGTTGTTTTGTTGTTGAGCCACAGTGCCCCGTAACCCCAGCAGGCCTGGACCTCTCTGTGTTGGCCTGGCTAATCTATGCTGACATCTACCTCCAAAACGTTGGGACTAAAGGCTGGAGCCCCCATGCCAAACCTAAATCTTTAAAGTTTGAACCACTTAGTGCAGAGGAGGGGAGCGGCCTTGAGCAACTCCTTGACCACTGTGTTTGCCATATTTGAAGTTCCTCCCACCTCTTAAGGACCCTGGATTTCTACAGAGAACTGAGGTAAAACATATACTTCATTGTTTATTTTAGTTTCAAGTAAGTTCCCATTAATTAAGCACTGTGATAATCCCCATACATAGATGAGACTAATTCCTGACTGATTAACCAATTAAATAAAACCTTTATACCTTGGGCACTGTTAAAGAGCTGTATGCTTGTTCCAAAATAAGGCCCCTGAGTTTTTCCAGTTGGTCACATCTTGTAATGGAAAGAACTCTGCTCTCTCTGTTAAACCCAAATCAGTTTGAATTCTGAGTGAACAGTCAATAGTTAAATTATCTTGAGGAGTCAGAGAAGACATCCTGAAATCCTTTCCCAATGTTAATAAGGTGGGAATGAGCATTTCTTCCTTTCACTTTGGTGATTGTTTTTCTTTCTTCTTCTTCTTTTTTTTTTTGTATTGAGATTCAAGCACACTGCTTATTTTCTTTACTGTTAATAGAGCAAGTTAGTAATTTGGGAGACCTTTGCTCTAACTCCTTTAGGACTATTCAGAACTTATTCTTTGCAGGTTTTTTTTTTCCTTTAGCTGGTAGAGTGGGACACTAATTGCAAATACCCTGTGATATAAAGGAATTAATAATGAGCTTTCATAAATAAGCTGCCTTGACTTTTAACTTGGAACTGAGGAGAATATATTTGTAAATTTTAAGTTGTCGGATTAGTTTTCCATTAGTTAGGATACAATAATTATTTACAATGGTCTTCAGGTATGTTTTCTTATTGATGTCATAGTAGGTAATTGTTACAAATCACTGTACCTTCTTTGATTATTATTTTTATTTTATGTGTCTGAGTGCATTGCTTGCATGTATGTAAGTGCATCCCTGTTGTACAGTAGCTACAGAGGTCAGAAGAGAGCATCTGATCCCCTGAAACTGGAGGTACAAATGGTTGCTAGCACCAACAGCCAATGCTCTTAACTGCTCTCTCTGGCTCCAAATCACTGCATTTTCAATATACTCAGAAAAAGACATGCTTTCATATAGTTGAAAATGTAGATTAATAAGAGAAAATTAAAGCACAGAGTACTATGTGTCTAGGATTTCTTGTACGTGTTATGTGCATGCATGTTCATTCCCAAAGGAGCATAGGGAAAACAAGTATTTACAACCATGAAACAATGAACACTTCAGAAATGGGAATTCCATCTCAGTTTTGAGATTTTTTTTTTAACTTGAGCAGTAAAGGAAAATAAGTACTTAAGTTGCAGAGCTTACTGCATCCTATTTTCAAAGGAGGCAGTACAATGGCACATGGCACATGGCACATGGCACAGATATAAGCTCTGTATAGTGGCAAGATTTTTCTAAAACATAGATGCAATACAAGCATAGAAATGCAAGTATATTTCTTTCAATAGGACACCATCATGCATTAAACCAAATACATCAATACTGAGAGGAAAAGGCCATAGAATTCTGTGCTGTCAGTGCATTTCACAAAGATTTTGCAAGTGTCCAGTGCAGAGAATCCATTTTATTTGGCAAGGAAACTTTGTAGAAATACTTGCAATATTTTGTGCTAATCCCTCCACAAGCAACTTTCGTGTGGCAAATATTTGTTCTAGCAGACTTTACTACAGTATAAGTGTGCATCAATCTGTTGTTTTAACCTTCTGAAAAAAACTATGTCTTTTTGAAGGAAATAGCAGTTACTGATGAAACCTTTTAAGTTTTCAACTTTATTCCACTAAGGTGCTGGGGAGCGAAAGCAGCATTGTACCTCAAGGGAATGGATTATAGAGAATTGAGTGCATCTCTACTTACTTTCTTGGCTCGTGGCTATATGGATATGAGGGACCTAAAAACTAAAGGGTGGTCAAAAAGAACAAACACATTTATTAGAGCAGTTAGAAAAAACTTTTGATATTCGCCAAGTTCTTTCTCAGTAACATGTTTGGCAGCTACCAAGTGACATGGCCTGCCCAGAGTAGATTTTGACGAAACCTCTGGGATGTGTTAAAAAGTAAACCAGAGCAAATCACGTACTGGAAAGCATAACTCAATCAAGGAAAAATGTATGATTAAGGGTGACATGGGCAAGGAAAGCTTTGCCAGAGCTCAGGGTAAATATTTGTATCCGTGTGAAGAGAAAGCTTCATGAGGCTGATGTCAACCAGCTGGAATTTTCATTGTTTATAAACTTTTGTTGTTAGAGTTGAATTCTGGCAGAAAAGGTACCAAAGAAAGAGCCGTTTCCCAGCATGAAAGTTTGAATTGTGATAAGGCAACTTGACCAGAAATGACTGCAAGGCAAGGATTCAAAGTTTCAGCTAATTTTCCTTTTCAGATTTCTCTGCTGAGGGGGGGGAAATAAAAGAAAGAGAAGAAAATAAAAAGAAAAAAAGAAAAAAAAACTGCTTGTTGTAATTTCTATTTTGACAACATTCTTCAGAATTAGCAAAAAGAAAATGTTATGTTTGTTCTTTGTTCCAAGCATTTATGACGCCTTTTGCCTCAGTAAGATGATCAGAAAATGGAAAAGAATCTAAATGGATTTTTGCTTATTTTTTCCACAAAGGAATATTACTACACAAATCAGATAGGTTAATGATATCCTAAATAAATTATATGAGAGTGTGCCCAATTTTTTGAATGGTGTCTATTAACTTCATGCTGCTAAGGTGAAATAGTTTTTACTTCAAGATAGACCATTGAATATTTTTAAGCTGAATGAATGGTTTAGCATGTTAAAGGATTTGGGCACTTGATTGAACTTACCATCTATTCCTATTAAAATGAAATCTTTACTTCCCATCTAATCTGCTCTATTATGCTTTCCCAAAGAGTTGAAGTAGTCAAAAGTACAAATCAGGCAATATCAAAAAAAATGAGGTTGTATAAAAATTTATAGTAGTTCTGAACAAATAACTTGTAGGTAGAGGAAGAGAGGTTGTTGGAGACTGAATCCTAGTACTGGTCTTCCTTTGTGAAAAATAAGGACATAGCTGGTGCTCATATTGGCATAGAAATACGCCAAGCTTTGTTATATACAAAGACGACTTCCTGCCAGAACACCTCTCTGAGCATGGATATTCTGACTTCAGCTCCTGGCTTCTGCCTCAAGGTAACACGAATGCTACAATCTGATCACTTACAGTGCGGGCTCTGAAGTGACATTCACTAAGGAGGAAATGAAGATAATGCCAAATACTCACCAAATATCCTTTCTTAAAAAGTTATGTTTTGGTCTTATTGAGACAGGGTCTCCTTGTAGCCCAAACTGGTCTGAAACTCACTTTGTAGACCATGCTGGTCTTGAACTCACAGAGATTCGCCTGCCTCTGCCTGTTTTAAATGTAATTTCATTTGATGGGCCAAAGATAGCCAAATATGAATTTTGTCATTATGGTCTTCTCAAAATATTGCATTGCTTACATCAAAGGAGATCAATCTTGAGAGGTCTTCTGCTTGCCCACCCCAACCTAGACTAAGTCTGGCTCTGTCTGTGCAGAAACAAGACACATTGCATAACCACATTACCCAGGTGCGCTAAGAATAGAAAGCAACTCCTGATGGTATAATTAAGAAATCTTCTCTTCCATTCCTTGGGCTTTAGAGACCTGGATCACTAGCTAATTCTAATTTAGCATGCTTTTGTGATAAGGGTTTTTGTGAACCAAGAAGTGAGTTGGATTTGAAAAGTTTTGTTATGAGTTTCTGAGCTCGCACTTCAGCTTGTGCAGTGTAGTCTCCAGATAATACTGGCAGAACAAATGGCCTTCAATGTGTGACTCTGTTTCGGAAGCCAAAGAAGTGCCAGGGACTTCAACCACAGTTTGTATATTTGTATTCCACTGTTGTATACTTTCTGCATTTGGAACTCGAAGTAATTCACAAAACCAAACACCATGTGCAGAACCCATGATTCTACCAGGTGAAAGAACTTGCCTTAGACATAGGTGGACTTTAGTCTTATTCAGTCCCACACAGGTTTAATGTAATCTGTCACTGTGTTCTTTCTTATCCCCTCGAACCTCTCAATGACAGGACATTCTCTAGGTCATTCTGTGCTGTGGATTGGGACTCCCTGGCATTATATTTTAATTAAATGCTCAGATTATTAATGCATGAAAATCAGTCACTGTAAATGCTGAGCTAACCATTTTTTTCATACATAATGTGTCCATATCAAACATTTTAACAGCCATCCATTAGAGATTGACATGGTCTCTTTTGCAGAAGGAACCCTGGTGAATACTGGTATTAAAGGCTCTTGGGACCCCATGAAAGGACTGGGATGTCAGGACTCATTTCTAATTTTCATCCCTACTGTGTGATGGTAAGCCTCTCCTTATAGCCTGAGTGCCAGTGACTTTTGGCTAGATTATTAATGCCTCTACCAATGTCTCTCCCATCTCTTCCAGGAATTCTCTTTTCTCCTCACTCCAAGCTTATTATGTGATTATGGAAGGTGAGAGCTAAGACAGTTCTTGTATGTTGCCTAACCACCTTTTTCAGTCCAAATTAAATATATTAGGCTCATTTGAAATGAGAAAAGAAAATTCCAGCTCAGTTTGGATAATGTTGTGTATAGAGGAGATGCAAACGTAGGGCTTCTGATGACCTTGAATGATCAAGGGAGACAGACAACATTGGATTATAGCAAGGAAAAATAATGTCACAGGGAGTAGAAAACAGCAGAAATCAGAGCTGGCTTTTGTCCCAGCTCCCAACTATCCCACGAGGAGTTATACTTTTCTCCATGAGATATTCCAATGCTTTGAAACAAACGAAAATAGTATCTATTCAAGTTGAGTCATCTGCGTTTCTTTCAAGTGCAGCCACTGTACGAGAATAATTCTTAGAGTTACTGCTCTCAAGACAATGATACAGGTATTTATTGAGTGCTATTTGTATTCGGTATCTCACTTAATTCCTGGAGTAATCCTAGAACTTTCGGCAGTCTTACTTCCATTTTAAGAGTTTGTTCCTTGTTATTGATTACATTTTTTGTTGTTTTATTTTATTTTTATTACTTTAAGACATGGTCTCACTTACATAGCCAGGCCGACTTCACACTCACTATTTAACCCAAACTGTTCTCAAATTTACATCCATCCCCTTGACTCAGACTTTCAAATGCTGGCATTGCAGGTGTGTACCACTTCAAGCCCAGGCCTATTTTTCTTTTAAAGACATAGAAACTAAGAATCAGAAATGTTAATTAATTTACCAAGGTCACGTAATCAGTCATTTGAGATTTTTTTAATCCACATTTCATTCTCCTGCACAGCATGCAAACATTGTTAGAAATCTTACTCATAAAGAAAAACTCACCCATACAAATGATTGGAGGATATAATAAAGTGTAGAATATCAAGAGCCAGGTATCATTACAGACAAATGGATGCCCATACAGTATGGAAAACAGTTACAGTCTGGATGTTAAGTTTCTCCCAAAGCCCATGTAGTGGAGGCTTTTTTCCCATCCTGTGTTGGCAGAACCTTTAGCAATAGAGCCTAGTGGGAGTTTTTCAGGTTAATTTTCAGGTCATTTCTTCATCTCTTTTGCATTCTGCTCATGAGTTGAGCAGCTTTGCACAGCATCACCATAGGTCAAATGCAATTAGGACACTCAGCCGTGGACAAACACCTCTGAAACTGTGCCCCCAAATAAAACTTTTCTCTGATAAGTTAATTATCTCTCCATTTATTGTAGTACTGGAAAGCTGACTAGTACAATTGCAAAGGGAGAGTGTCTGGGGTAAATCACTATCAGTTACAGTGGAAGAAAATGTGCCCCCACTAACTTACTGATTAGGAAGACAAATGCCTACAGGTCAGCTTCATACACAGCTGTGCTCCGAGAAGCTCCGAGAAGCTCCTCAAGACTCTGCCCATGTCATTTGATTTTGCTTTTCTCATGGTTAGATTCACTCTAAGGCACACTTTCAATAAGTAGCGGCTGAGGCATGTTCCCAATGCTTCCGGCTTGTGTGTCTAATGACTTCTGGACTGGATTCTTTCCTGATAAAAGTGGAGTCAATGGAAGAGCTTATTATGGGCCTTTAAAAATGAAAGAAAGTTATTTAGCAGAAAATTTTAATGTGTTGATACAGAGACTAGTTTAATTCAGGAAGTAGGCTTCATATATGCCCATATCTCTTGGCTCCTTAGAGAAGGGACTTTAGGAAAGCAAGAAAAGACTCCAGAGACTCCCTAGTTTTCTACATCTTAAAATAATTGCAGCAATCTCATGCTTACAACTACTTAACAAAAAGCCCATTGGAAGCACCAAGCAAACTGAAGTCCTAAAGAAAAGCACTAGAACTGAATCCAATTGACCAGATTTGGACATCTGGTCCCTTCCTCCTTGACCCAAATCAGTGGCACCAGAGTAAATCATGCCAACTTGCTCCCAAGAATACATCTGTAACTGGTGAGAAAGTCAGCTCACAGAACCCCATGAAAGAAAGGGGTTTGCTGCCACTTAAAGCAAAACTATGGATGCTGAGTGCCTCGAAGCACAGCCATGACTTCACAAGCTAGTTTGAAGACTTAAATCTTGATGTCAAGAATAACATTGATGGATTCTGAAAATAACAGAAAAATAGTAGCTAACATTTTAATTAAACGTTTAGCATGTGACAATCATTTGCAAAAATCTTAAAATGTATCAACCTAACAATTTGTGTGCATATCTTCTTCATCTTTATCAATGAAGAAAGCAAGGACTGAAGAAGTGAATCAACTTCCTTTCTCTACTTTCAGACACTTCACATCTTTATATTCTCACTTAAAACCATTCAAAGCTTATGTCACCTACTCATTTCACACATGGGAAGGGATTCTATTTACTGTCTAGAATCTGTACTTAAGCTGTACAATTTCTTGCTCAAGAGCCATACTCCCAACACTATGACCAAAAGTCATGTAAGCCAGACACTTGTGGAGTAGCAAAGGCCCCTCAGTGTCTCAAGACTGTGAGAGCTAAAGAAACAGCATGCTTGGAACAGAGAGCACACGTGTACATGAACAGCACCAAGAAATCTGAGGACATTTGAAGACATGAGGACATGGGTGTCAAGGCAGGTGGACTGGAACCACCTAGGAGAGTTGGCAACAGACAAAACAGATGTACTTTTCATACCTTTCAATTACTTTTTAAAATTATTCTACACTTGATTCTAAATCTCACAGAGACAAATTGTCAACAAGTTGAGTTCTAAATTCTGTCTCATGTAAGAAATTATAAATGAAAGACTTTATATATGAAAGAGAGAGAAAGAGAAGAGGCTTCCTTAAAGAGGAGAAAGGTTTTTAAAATTTTGTTTTTATTGACTTTTTGTGTATTTCATACAGAACATCTCAACCAATTTTAATCATCTTTATAACTCATCCCCACTGGCACCCTCCCATAGCCCCCCAATTGGAATTCATATATTTTGTCATCAGAAAAGTCAGTAGACAAGATCAAAGTTAAATCTCTATGTAACCCTAGGATTCTACGATTCTCAGAATAACTAAACCATTTATCCATTTGATCTCACTAAGAAAGGGTAAGAAGTAGATGGTATGGAAAGAAGCAGAGCAGCCTCTGCAGATAGGTTGAAAGTGGGGACCGTGCCAAGTGCTCACCCTCAGGGAAATCATAGATACTGTCCGACCACCATCCAAATTGTGAGCAGAGCTTGATGGCCTGAAGAGTCAGAGATGAGGAAAAATGTCCTTTCATTAGCCAAAGTGCCTTTTTTTTCCCCCACACTTCTAGCTAAGATATAGAAGACTGTGTTTACTAAACAAACTAAAAAATGGAAGAGTGAAAGCAGGCTAAGTGTCTTGGCATCAAAATGAAAAAAAAAGCAAGCAACCCCACCAAAAAAAAGAAGGAAAAATGCAAACAGAAAAGAATATCTAACAGGGTATTGAAGAGATGGCAGCAGTCAATCAGAAGCAAATGGGTCCAGAAGGGTTTTCTCCTCCCCTTTTTAACTGGCACTCTAGTTAAAACTTCTCATCTGGTATCCCAACAATGTGATGAGCACCTGTCATTGACAGACTACTAAAATCAATGCTGTTAAGAACCCACTAGCCTTCAAAGGAAATCTAAATAGAAACCTAACATAAGTGCAGCTTAATTCAATTGTAATTTCTTAATTGACTATGATTACATAATTCTTTCCTGAGGGGCTCCGCTTGCCCTATCCTGGAAGAAGTGTTCTGGGGACCACAGGGACCAAGTACATTGTATGCTGAGCTTTGGAGCCCATTGACTGGCAGGCAGCTCTGTGAGCTTGCCCTCTTTCTAGAATAGCAGTATCCCTGCAGTATCCCTGCAGTCAGGAGCCTTGACTCCATTAGCTACAGTTCCATCTCAAGACTGATTCTGAAATAATCAAGCCCTAGCTGTAGCCAGTCAGAGATCACAGACTTATCTTCAGCTTCCCCTCCTCTCTCTCCATCTGGTTGAAGCAAGCATGTGTTCCCCCTAGAAAACAAAGAAAGGAAATATAATGGTCATTTCTTCAAACTTTCTCATGTAAACTCTAGAAACTTTAAACTGCTTCTCCACCATTTGTAAGCATATGTATAGGATCCAGAAGACATTACTTGTAAAGGTTCTACCTGTCAGTAAAATTGAGAAAAGAATTACTTTTCAATTCAGACCTTCTAAATCATCCTTCTCAGAATACATGCATTTGGAGTGCAGTGTTTGAAAACTTTGCCTTCTGTGACTTGATACTTCCCTGTAGATTTTTACATCAGAGGAACTGAGGATAAAATGCCTAGTGTCAGGGTGGTTGACGATAGATCAGCTAGCTCCCAGAATAATCTGAAATGGTGAATAGTACACTCTCTCATTCTCTAAATATGCAGTCAACAGTGTGGACACTTTCTCTGCACATGGCAGAGGTAAGACTGCCTCGCATTTTGCCCTAAGTTGTAACAGCCAACTTGTCAATGAATTCCATTAGTGCAGATGAGCCACAGGCACTTGGGATGAAGTGGCAGGCAACCTCAGGTCAATTCAGGAAGAGGAGGCATTGGGTGGTAACAACTTTCAGTCATTACTGACCTGGGCTCTATTCAAACCAATGACCTAGAAATGAAAGGCTCCAAATCCCATTACTAACTCCCCGAGCCATCAAGCCTCCCCTATGGCCTGGATCTTGTCCTGAAACCCAGGTCTCCTGTTGAAATAGCATTAGACAGCAGCCACTGCCCTGGCAGGCGAAGTTTGGAAAAGCATAGTGAGGAGTGAGAGAGAAACATGCACATAGTTGGCTTTAATTATACTTTAAAGTTCAGCTCCTGTAAACCCCCAAGTCTCAAACTTCTTTGCATCAAATGTTGGCAGGAAGTATAAGAATAGTGTTTATACAAATACAAACCTTCGATTTTGTTTGAATGGTGAAAATACACATGCCCCCAATTAAGGAGCAATGAGAAGGAGCTGCTGAAAAGGAATGGAGACTCAATGCGTAGTGCAAGCTCGATTGTCAGACTAGGGAGAGAGGAGCTAAGTGAGAGCCCAGCTGAACAGCTGTCCCTCTCCTTCCTTATGTGTGCAGCTCTTTCAGTGGCTGTCATCAAAGAGAAGAATTATTCTTCAGTAAAAAGCAGGTCTGTGACTAGGTGAAGCCCCTGCAAAGCAAGGGGCATTAGAAACTGCATGTAAAGTTCTGTCTTGCATTTTAAGTGAAAATCGCCAACTTTTCAAATAGTCCTGTAGATGGAGCTACACTCTGCAATTCTAAGATCTCTGCCTTAACAATGAAGCAATTGTTTCCCGTCTCCACTTAGCAATTCCTACCTCTTTCGGTTCATTCTGGTTGCATGTTCTATTTATTTTAATGTATACCTTTGTGTAAAGCCTGTCTCTGAGTGGTTAGATACCCCATCGATATGTGGCCTTTGAGGGGGAAAAGGGAGTGCAGCCCATTCCCATGACATCCTGTGTCTTGGTAGAGCCAAAAAAACCTTCTCAGGAACACCTAATCCTTGGGCTCCTTCCAAGTACCACAATCTCTCTGTACAACTGACATGGGCCACGTGGGACCCTTGAGAGTTTTAGGTGTGTCTCTCTGAAGTCAGCCTCGGCCAAGCATGAGGCAAATGTGCCCGACCAAAGAAAATAAATTATGTGGACTCCAATTTTCAGCAGTTATGAAGTATTGAATTACACATGCAAAGAATTCACTTTGGGATTAACCCTTTAGAATTGAAACACAATCTTGTCCCAGTGTCAGTGAAGGAAGCATGCTCTGTAGGGCCTGCCTTTTCAAACACAGAGGTTGCTGCCTACAAGTCTCAGCCACAGGACAGGAGCCTGGTGAACTGTTCCTTGAGCAAAGGAGAGGGTGTATGCCAGGAGATTCTGTCTTTGGATGTAGCCTCTGAGTTTTGACGGCTGTGTAAAGTTGAAGGAGGCACTGTCAACACCACTTTTAGCATTTAATCAAAATGTATTTTGAACACTTCACATAGTGCCTGAAGTTGCTTCTGCATTCAGACTTGGAAAAGTGGGTAACATCACTGTGACTCAACTGAAATCACCGCTCCAGGACTCCTGAAATGGCATTTGTCTCCTATGACTCAGGAGCAGTAGAAAAGGACATACTGCTCTGCCTTGTCAAGAATTTCTGGTCCCCACAACCCTCTGAAGCCCAAATCTGTTAGTACAGATTGTGGCTTCAACTTAAAGCGTAAACCTTGTAGTACAAAAACAAAATACTGCTTATTTCCCCTTTAAAGCTATTTATTTACCAAATGACCATAGAAAGCAAATATCCAACAATAATAGGAAGAAATCAATCTTGAAGAACTTTAAAAAGTTAACTTTTCAGTAAACTGTATGTCTAAAGTATGAGGAGCAGGATTTCCAGAAACATGCATCCTGCCTCTTCCTCTGAGGTTCAAATCAGGAGAGTGTGAGCTGCAGGAAGGACCTTAACTGGGGAGCTAGCATATCCTGTCTTCATCCCATCTGTCACTCTCCTCCCTTACATGCACTCTTGGAAAAAGCATAACTGTTCAATGATATCCCCAACGGACACATGGAAGCCATCCAATTGCCTCATTTTAACCAGTGCAAAACTTGGGTTGGCAGAGGTTCCATGAGTAACTGAAAGCCACATTACCAGGGGAAGAAGTCTCCTGATTTCTGCTGTGAGTGCATGTTTCCAAAACAAATCTCTAATTAGAGAACATCTATTCCCTCATGTCTCTGCTGCTCATATTTGATCAAGGAATGATAGGTATCCTTTAATATACTTGTTATTTTGTGCTCCATGAAATATTTTGAAGTATGATGGGGGAGGGAGGGAGAGAGAGAGAGGGAGAGAGAGAGAAATTAGGAGAGTAAGAGAGAGAAAAACGGAGACAGGAACAGATGAAGTTTCTCATAGCACAGGGTTGTTGGGTGAATAACTAATAAAATTGCTAAGCACTTTGAAATTACAGTGCTGTGTACAGCTCAATCATGATAAACTAAAACTTGCAAATGCCATGAGACTTAACAGGTGTCATTCAAGAAGCCAAATTCGCAGTGCTTGGATGGGAGATAAAGTTTAAGTGGGGAGAGATATGGGGATTTACACACTCTGGACATTAGGGTGACCCAAGAACACTACTGCCTGTTCACCATGTGAGGATGCACTTGCTTAGAGCCATTGCTGACTGGAGATATGCTCAGAGGACGTTTCACCTTCGTTTAGTGGTTGCCAGTTTCTTCCTAAAAATACAACATGAAAAAATTTGCTAAAGGGGAAAACTCAACTAGCAGTAGTCAAAGAAAAAGGTTGGGTGAACCAAAAACCAAAATGAGGAAGGCAGTAAAGCTAAACCAAACTCAGCCCACTGCACCCTTCCTGACTTCTGACCAGACTGTTCTGCCTGCATCAGACTCATGCTCACATATGTACTCAGATAAGAGAAAAGGTTTTGCTGATGTAGCCAACGTTGATTTATCAAATTCAAAAGGAAAAGACTGCCAAGTAGCCTTTATAATTCCCAAAAGTATTTTATTATTTTTATTTTATGTGTATGAATGTATTGCCTGCATGTATGTGAGTGCACCCATGTCATGCAATGCTGCAAAGGTTAAAAGAAGACTTCAGATTCCCCTGGAACTGGAGTTAAGGACGATTCATAGCCACAATGTCGGTGCTGGGAATTGAACCCGAGTCCTCTCCAAGAGCAGTCAGTGCTCTTAACCGCTGTGCCATCTCTCCAGCCCCGATAATTCCCAATTCTTAAAATTATTATCATCAGACCAGAGAAAAGGCTTTAAGGTGGAAGGGGTAAAGACAGTTTTACTAGCAAGAAGGTAGTTTGTGGAGGCTACTTCTCTGGATCTGAATGTATCACAGAGGGGCCCCTATCCAGTGGTATGAGGAGGTGGCTCAGTCTGTTGGGTGATTTTTGCACAAATGGGATCCAGAACCCATTTGAAAAGTTGGGCACAGAAGCACATACAGCTATAAGAGCATGGGAAGCAGTAAGAGATGGACTCCTGGGGCTTGCTGGTCATTCAGTCTAGCCCAGTGGGTTAATTGTAGGTTCAGTGAGACGCCCTGCCTCAAAAACTAAGGTGGAGAAGGGTTGTCAAAACATCTGGTGCTGAGCTTGTACAGATGTGTACACATGTATACTAGGACCCCTTACAAACACACACACACACACACACACACACACACACACACCTGAACATGTGTGCAAACACAAAATAAAAATAGAGATACTTAGTTCATGTCAACCTAAGGAATAACTTGCAGCAATTTGTAGATTATAGGGGATTTCTGTTAAAGTGGCAGATGTTGTATTGAATATACTATTTCTCTTTAATGTGAGATGTGGACCAAGCATTCTCAGTTATTACAATGCTGACCTGCTTTACATGGCCAGGAAATTAAAAATTACAACCTCAAAACATTTCTGAAGTAACTACTCTAATTCTGTGACCATTTGTATCCTTCCCCACAAGTGGAATACCTGATTTAATCAATTGGACATTTGAATATTTGGGATATGAGGCACTCAGAAACTTACCTATAGTGAGGAATTAGATATGATCTCACTCCTCTTTTTCCCACTAACTCCTTGTAAAAATGTATCCTTTAGAACTGGCATTGGAAGGCATGTACAACTAGGCAAGATTTAAATGGACAATGTGGGAGGCTATGTAAAAATCAAAGACAGGTTTCTAGAATCCCAACACGTGAACTCTGCTTTAGTGCATTATAAAATAGGCCAGAGGTCAGATTCATGCAGTTTAAGTTTCGATACAGTAAGTGTGAAAAATAATTTCATTTTATGTAACAGAAAACCTCCATCTTTCAAAGTATGCATAACTTACTGTATGTGCACATTTCGGAGATGAGACATTGGCTTTTCATCATTAAATTTAGTCTTTATTTTCTTGGTATTCTCTTTAGGTGTTTGTACACATTGTGAGAAACAATTTTTAGAACTTTTTGGTAGAATGCACAAAACAGACAAAGGCATTTTGACCACTGTGTAGTATGAAAGAGTGTTATGGAAATTGACATACACTGAACAGGTTTATTTGCACATGACTCAGGGGACCTAAACTCACTACAGAAACTTCTGTAATGTTTATTCCAGCCTAGTTTCTAAATTTTAATGTGTGTGGAAGAATAAATGCAAGTGGAGAATTGTACAGGAGGGAGCTACAGCCTATAGCCTACATTTATCTGCATATTGTATACAGAGTAGAGAGCACCTGACCTGGCAGAAAACTGTTTCTCAGTCTTCTCAGTTGTGTGTGTGTGTGTGTGTGTGTGTGTGTGTGTGTGTGTATGTGTGTGTGTAGATCTGTTGATAACTCTTGCAAAGTCCTGTCCAGCCACATGATTTCTACAACATGCCACTAAACTCCCAATATTTGTTTAACCTTTTTTGTTTTCAGAATAGTTAACATTATTTGATGTGACTTTTAGCTGATTTATTTTCTCAATTATATGCTCCAAGAGGGCAGGAAGTTTATGTTTGGTTCACTGACAAATCTCAAGTGCCTGGAACAGTGTTTGGCCTGCTTATAAATGGCCAATAGAAAACATCTTGATAAATGAATAAAAAACTCAAAGATGAATTTTTATCTTATTTAGAGAAATGAGAAGTTTACTATTATTTCAACTAAGTTTTTAAACCTATTTTAATTTTTATTTTATGTGTATGGGTGTTTTGACTTCATGAATGTAAGTGCACCACATGCATGCAGTGCTCACAGAGGTCTGAGAGAGAAGTGGAAGTGGATCCCCTGGAACTAGCTGCCGTTTGGGTAATGTGAATCAAACCTGGGTCCTCTGACAGAGCAGCTGAGCTAACTCTCTGGCCTTAATGTCAACTAAGTTTTGAGAATAATATTTCCTTCACTCTACTTTTTATAACCATATATAAGCAAAGGCTTGAAGTCTTTCTTGTTTGTAAGTTTCTTGAAATACAGCTACTTTCTTATCATCAAAAGCTATACATGCTAGTCAGTTGTCCATGCTAGAAATTTATTTATTATAAACGTGAGAAAGTAAGAAATCTAATATTCTGTACTCCTGAAGAGAAGGCCAAATACCATTTTGTCAAAGATGTGTCAAGTTGGTACTTGAGCAAAGAGGTAAGACTCTCCTTCAGAGAAATAAAGATAAGATAGAACGGCTTCTGGAATGGGTATAAAATAGCTGTTGATTATCAACAATTTTGATAAACAGCTTGGACATGGTGATTTTACTTGGAAAAATCTCAAATTCATGTAATAATGTACTTTCGTTAAAAGACACATATCTGGTCCAAGTGGTTTGAATAAGTGGCTGTTGACTTCTCAGTTATAAATGGAATTTCTTCATACTCCAACCAAATACCATAGAACACTGGAGAAAAAGAGACAGTAGAATGTTAGAGCCAGGATTGGAGTGATGGCTCAGCAGTTAAGAGCGCTGAGTACTCTTGCAGAGGATGTGGGTTTGATTCCCAGCACACACATGGTGGATAACAACCATCCATATTACAATCCAGTTCCAGGGAATCAAATGCCCTCTTCTGACCTCTGTGGGCATTGTACAACATGGGTGCACTTATATACATATAGGCAATATACTCATACATGTAAAATAAAAATAATAGATAAATAAATTAAAAAGAATGTAAGAACCAGTGAAGGGAAGGACTACTGTGGAGCTCTTTCCTCCAGGTATGAATGGCCATTTCACTCTTGAACTCATAGCAACTGCAATTACCTGACAAGGTTGGGCCCATCATCCTCTGTCACGGAGTAGGCATGGACTCTTAAGGGCCTTTCACTCTCTGATGATCTATACTTGTATTCCTTGCCCTGTATGTTTTATAATTATAAGTCAGCAGGAGTAAGTGAATTCCTTCCATACTTTTAAACTTTCCTTCAACTTACCTGCAGCCACATCTCTTTTGTAATTTTATAGTTAAGAGTGTCTTTTTCAAGGTACAAATAATTCATACTGGGATAATGTAGAGTAAGTCCCCACCTCAATCCCATCTACAAGGTCCATTTTGTCATTTTAAATTGAATGAAGGAGCAGAGACCAATGATCATGGGATTACATAAGGCATTCTTACTTTTGTCCATTTTGAAAGGATGTTTAATTTTGGAATAATTGATTAGCATGACTTGTTTGTGAAGACAAATAATAATCAATATTCTAATTTGAACACAATGCTTCCAGTTCATGATAAGACCATGGTATCACTATATTGACTGCACATAACCATTTGGACCTTTCAATATTCTCAATGCTAAGAATAAGATGATGACTGGAATACATAAGTTAAACTTGTGTTAAAACAAAGACAGCAACTCCTTTGTGTATATTGCAATGTGTATATCACATATTGTTTCCAGAATTTCTGAGTCAGATGCTTAGAGATAATATCAGTCCACTTGGAAAATACTTAAAGCCAGAAAAATGACACTTCAAGCACAGTGAAAAATACTACTGTGTTTGCTTTTAGTACTCTCGAGCCAAAGTAGGTCTGTATAGTAAGGAAAAAAGTGTTATTGCAAGTACGCATTCTTTTGTCTAAGAATGTGTTCATTAAACTTCCATTTAAGAGCTCAGATATCAACACAGAAAATAAAATGATACACACCTGAATTATATATCTATTCGATTTCAATGAGTTTACTTGACTTTTAGAGTGCAATTCTTTTGTTTTCGTACATTTGAGCATCTCAGAGTTCCACTTCATCTACCTCAACCTCGTAAGCACAAGTGGATGGAGAGAAAACTGAGATTCAGGCATCTATCTGTGTCACAGAACAAAATGAGGAGCCCTGTGGTGTTTTCTGTCCTCCATCCCTCACTTCCTTCCTTCATTCCTTTTTCATCTTGCCTTCCTACCTCCCTGCTTGCCCACCTGCCTTTTCCTTTCCTTCATGATTTGTGGATTATACAGCTATTATGTAAGGTTTGTGCTGGGTCTGCACATTCATAAAGAAGATGCGGCACTTGTTCTCAAGCTGCTAAACATTCAGAAGTGTGTCAGGTGTCCTCTGAGGCAAAATATAATGAGTATCTTGGTTTGTGAAGGGTGACTATAAGAGAACAAATGCTTGAGAAGTATTTCAAAGATGAAGAGGACACATTGAGAAGTTGGAGGATAGGAACCATAAGGCAACAGTGTTCTCAGGAAAGCTGCCAATGTGTAAGTAGACAGTTCCTTATAAGAAAGGAACCATGGTGGCCTGGAAAATAGGTTAAGTGTTCACTTATTCAGGATAAGCAACTATCAAAGCAATGTGTAGACAATTATGGGTTATGTACAGAATATATTTATTTTAGGGGCTGGAAACATGGCTCAAGACATGTCATTTTCTGCTCTTGCAGAGGACCCAGATTCGATTCCCAGAACCCACATGGTGGCTAACAACCATCCATACCTCCAGTTGCAGGGGATCCAGTGCCCTCTTCTGGGCCCACCAAGATTCCCATCCTTATAAAATAGTCTTTCGCCTTCATAGCAGCCATAAAATTTTTAGGTTGGGTTGATAGTTCTTACCCACTTCCCCATGTCTATGTTGACATTTTGTGGGGGCTGAACTTGTGTAGGATGTGTGCATGCTGCCACCATTGCTGTAAGTTCATATGAATAACTGACTTTCATTCCAGAAGACTCTGTTGCCTTGTGGTCATCCACCCATTCTGACTAATACAATCTTTCTGCCCCTACTTCTATAAGGGTTCCCGAGTCTTGGGAGGCAGAGGTCTGAAATTTGTGTCCTATTCAGGGATTAACATTCTTGTTCTCTGGCATTGGCCTATTGTAGGCTTCTGTGTTAATCACCGCCTACTGCATAAAGAAACAACACTAGTGATCTCTAGTGAGAGCTGAGAGATGCATTCAGCCTGTGGGTAGAGGTTGCATTGAAGATGTGTCTCTTAGGATTAAGACTCACAGATACTTATTCTTTATGTTGGACCAGTTCTGCAACTGTGTAGTAGTCCCCATCTGTTGCTAAAAAGAAGCTTCTTTAATGAGTGATGAAGGCCATACAAGTCTGTAATTGTCTTTAAATATGAAGATGCATATTCAGAATAAAGAAATTACATTGCTCTATAGATGTGGCAATATTAGGTTTTTCATGAGGATCTCTGTCCTCTCAAGCCATGTGTATTTGACTTTTTAAACTAGCAGTCATGAGTTACCTCCCATTGAGCAGACCTTAATTCCAATTAGATAGCTGTTGATTACCCCAAAGACAAATGTACCAAAACGCACTGATAACAATAGTTTGCTGGGCTAATTTGAGATTTACTGGACTTCACAACTGGGTAGGACCATTGATTAATTTTTTCCCTTGGTAACATACATAGTATGCCCTGAGACCATGAGAACTAGTGTTCCCGGGGCCGGGGGCGGGGGGGGGGGCTTCCAGGTCAGATCCAGCTCAGTTGCTCCAAGTACAGAGTCTGAAGTGTGGGTTTTCATCAGCAATAGGGTCTTCTCTTTAAATATGGGGAGGTATTCAAGGACTATGGCAATTGCCCGTGTTACTTTGGGAGCCTCTTCTACTACTCTCATCAACAACTTGCCAAGGGTGACTTCTCCTACCTGGCACTATGTTTTTTGGTTATATAACCTTCATCTATACACACACAAGCCTATCTGTATTTTTCAGGAGGTAGTTGAGCTAATCTATTTCACTCTGGTGTTTCATATCATTGAAGCATTGGTTTATCTCTCCTCTCACTCTCCCTGTATAACACTCCCTAGTCTTTCCCTAGGTAAGTACCCCCATTTCTTAGTTTACCCCATATTAACAACTTTCTCCGACTTTCCCAGGACTCTCAAACTTGTCTTGCCTTCATCCCCATGGTTCCTTTACAATTTCCTGGCTACTGTGGTTGAATCAGGATATCTACTCACATCCAGGAATTTGGAGCTAAAATACAGAAATGAGAGATATGTCACTTATTTTTTTTTCTGAATCTATGTCACTTCACTTGGTATAACAGTATCTAGTTATATCCATTTACCTGAAAATTTATGACTTTTAATTTTTCTTTACCACTAAGTAGAACACAATTGTGTGGAAATTTTCACTGTTAATTCATTAGTTGAGAGACATTTGAGTTGTTTCCATTTCTTAGCTATTGTGAAAATAGCAACAACAAACATGGCTGTGCAAGTATCTCTGTAATAGGATACACACATTGGATATAGGCCAAGAAATTATATAACCAGATCATGTAGTAGATTTATCTTTAGTTTTCTTCTAAAAGTTTTCAATATTTATTTCTACAGTGGTTTCATCAGTTTGCAATCCCATTAACAATGTATGAAGGTTCCCCTTTCCCCACATCTGCACCAGCATTTGGTGTCATTTGTTCTCTTAATCAACCATTCTGACTGGGTTTAGATGAATCTTAAACTAAGTTTGATTTTCACTTTCTTAATTATTAAGGATGTTAAACACTTTTTATGTGTTTCTTAGGCATTGCTCTTTCTTCTCTTGAGAGTTCTCTGTTCAGAACCATAGACCATTTTTTTTTAATGGGTCATTTGATTTCTTGCTTCTTTGTTTTATGAGTTCTTTCTATATTCTGGATACTAGTCCTCTTCCAGATGAATAGCTGGTGAAGATTTTCTTCCACTCTGTAGGCTTCCTCCTCTTCGGTTTGTTATTTATTTGCTATACAGCAACTCCTAGTTTAATGAAGTCCCATTTGTTAATTGTTGGCCTTAATTCCTGAGTGACTTATGTCTGATTTAGAAAGTCCTTTACTGAACCTATATGTTGTAGGGTACTGCATAAGTATTCTTCTAGCAGTTTCAGCATTTCAGGTTTCACATCGAAGTCTTTGATCCAAATGGAGTTGTTTTTTCTTGAGGGTGTCCTGTATAGTATTAATTTCATTCTTTAAGATCCAATTTTGGGAACATTTGTTGAGGATGCTTTTTTTTCTTCAATGTGTGTTCTTTGCACTTTTGTCAAATATCAGGTGGCTGAAATTGTGGGGACTCATAGTTGAGTCATCTATTTTATTCCACATCTGGTTTTGTGCAAATGCCAGGCTGCTTTTATGACCATAACTCTAAAACAAATTGAGGTCTGGTATGGTAATCCCCTCAACATTGCTATTTGTGCTGAGGATTATTTTGACTATCTGGAGTCTTTTTTCTTTCCATATGAATTTTAGGATGACTTTTTCTATTTCTATTTCATGGGGATTTTGATTGGTATTGCATTGAATTATAAATTGTTTTTGGTAGAACGGTCATTTTCAGTATATTAAGTCTACCATGAACATGGGAGTTCTTTCTATCTCCATGTGTCTTCTTCAATTTCCTTCTTCAAAGATTTAAAATTTTCATTGACTAGATCTTTAATGTCTTTGGTTAGATTTATCCATAGCTAGCTATCTCTATTAGATAGATAGATAGATAGATAGATAGATAGATAGATAGATAGATAGATAGATAAGAGAGATAGATACCTAGAGAGATAGATGATAGAAGACAGACAGATGATAGATAGAGAGATAGATAGATAGATAGATAGATAGATAGATAGATTATAGATAGATGATAGGCATGTATCCTTGAGGCTATTGTGAATGAAAATGTTTTCCTGAATATTTTCATCCGATTGGATCTTGTGTATAGAAAAGCTTCTGATTTTTGTAAATTGAGTTTGTAACCTGCCACTTTGATGAAAGTGTTGATCATTTCTACTTTTCAGGTGGAATTTATGGGATTTCTTACATATCATGTCATATAATCTCTGAATAAGGATAATTTGACCTCTTCTTTTCCAATTAGTACTCCTTTAATTTCCTTCCCTTGTCTTATTGCTCTAGCTAGAGTTTCAAGCACTATATTGAAAAAGAGTAGGGATACTGAACAACCTTGTCTTGTTCCTAATTTTAATAGGGATGCTTCCAGTTTTTCTCCATTGAGAATGATGCTGGTTGTGGGTTTGGTGTATACAGTATTAATTGTGTTGAACTATGTTCCATTTAACCCAATTCCCTCTAGGAATTTTATCATGAATGAATATTTATTTTATTAAAGGCCCTTTTCTGTATCTATTGAACTGATGTGATTCTTTTAAGTATATATATATATATATATATATGTTCATCTTTTTTTGAGACAGAGTCTCACTAGCTGTCCTGGAACTAGCTATATAGCTATGTAGACCAGGCTGGCCTCAAACCCACAGATATCCACCTGTCTTTGCCTCCCAAGTGCTGGGATTAAAGGTGTGCACCACTATGCCCAGCTATATATGATTTATTAAGTTTATTGACTTATGTGTATTGAACCATTCCTGTATCTCTGGAATAATGCCTACTTGAACACGGTGGATGATCTTTTTGATGTGTGTCTGCATGTGATTTGTATTGTTTTGAGAATGTTTGCTTCTGTGTTCATTAGATTTATGGACCTATAGTTTTCATTGTGTTTGTGTGTGTGTGTGTAAATATTATTTTTTATCTTTTTGAATAATTTAAGTAGTATTAGATCTTCTTTGAAAATCAAGTAAAATTCTGGTGTGCATCCATCTGAAATAGGGATTAATTTTTGGCTTGGATATTGGATATTACTGTTTCAATTTCCTTATTTGATATCTGTCTGTTTAAGCTCTTAATTTCTTCTTGATTTAACTTTGATGATTTCCATGAATTTAGAATTTTATCCATTTCTTTTAGATTTCCAAATTTATTAGAGTAGAGGTTTTCAAAGTATTCTTCTATAATATTCTGGATATGTTGGTGTCTGTTGTGGTGTTTCCCTTTTGGTTTTTGATTTTGTTGATTTGGATTTGCTCTTCCTTTCTTTTGTTTAATTGGGCTAAGGGTCTGACTATCTTGTTGAGCTTTTCCTAGTAATATATCTTAGATTCATTGATTCTTTGTATTGTTTTCTTGGTTTCTATTTCATTAATTTCTGCTCTGTTGTGTGTTATTTCTCTTCATCTGATGAGATTGGGTTTAGTTTGTTCTTTGCTTGTATAATTAAGTCATATATTTGTGCTCTTTCTGATTTTTAATGTAGGTGCTTAGAGCTATGTACTTTCCTTTTATGACTGCTTTTAGTGTTTCTCAGAGGTTTTATTGTGTTGTATTGCTATTTTCACTTAGTTGCAGGAATACCTTTATTTCTTTCTTGATTTCTTCTTTGAGTAATTACTAGAGATTCTTTTATGAATAGAATTATTTTAATTTTTGTATTTGTTGAAGTTTGTGGTCTTTTTTAGAGATACTTCTATGGGCTGCTGAGTGGAATGCACATTCTTTGGTGTGTGGATGGAACATTCTGTAGATGTTTGTTAGGTCCATTTGATATATGATATTTAATTCAGATGTCTCTCTGTCTATTCTTTATCCAGTTGAGCTGTCTATTGGAGATAGTGGTGTACTGAAATAAACTACTACTATTTAGTTGGGGTTATTTTGTGTCTTGAAGTCCTGTAGTATTGTTTCTATAAAATTGGGTGCACCAGAGTTTGGTTCATGTACATTAATAATTGTGAGGGCTCATTGGTCAGTTGTTCCCTTGTTCAGAATAAAGTGACTTTTACCTCTTCTGATTAATTTTAATTTGAAGTCTTTTTGCAGATATTAGAATTTCAATGCCTGCTTGCTTCTTATTGCCATTTGTTTGGAATATTGTTTCCATCCTTTCACCTTAAGATAGTGCATATCCTTGAAGGTGAGAGTTTCTCCCAGACATCAAAAAGATAGATTGTGTATCTTAATCCATTAAACTAGTCTGTGTCTTTACAGATATTTATAGTTATTACTGAAAGATGCGCATTTCCAAAATTATACCTTTTCTTTCTGTAGCCAGTTTGGTGTTGTCACTCATTTCCTCCTTCTTTTGTTTTGCTTCAAGTATTCTCTGTAGGACTCATTTTGTGGAAATGAATTCTTCCAGCTTTTTTGTGTTTTTTAAAAAAATATTTATTTATAATTATTCCAAAGAGAAGCAATTTTTAACATATTTTTCTAGAAATAACTTGAAGAAGGTTACATAAAAAATATATATGCAATGAATTTAAAGGTGGGACAAATAGGAATAAAAAATCAAAGACCAAAGAATTTGTCAACATGAGGTCAACTTTGGTGGAATAATGAAGGTTTCCATTAGATCTGTTTTTTTGTTTTTGTTTTTGTTTTTGTTTTTAAATCCAAATGAGTTTATTGAGCTTGCTAACAGAGAATAGGGTGGAGGTTTATTTAAAGAAAAGTGGGCTCCTCCCCAATTTACCTCTGCTCTGGAAAGTCTACACTCAAATATAGATCCTTTGACTTCCCAACGGCCACACAAAATGGCCTGAGAGGTGCCTCATGGTGTTCTCAACTTATATATCCTTAGCCCCTCCCCCACATGCAGCAAAGGTCAACTGATTGGATGAGAGGGATAACTGACTCCCCCCCTTGACTCCTTGATGAGAGTGGGAAGGAGGTGTGACTATAGCTTGCCAGCATAGTGGTAGGAAGACATTTCCACTTAAAACTCCACCCCTTCCTCTGGCTCTTACATTCTTTCTGCCAATATCTTCCATAAAAGTCCCTGAGACTTGGAGGGAGTGGTACGTGTGGGATGATTTTCCTCCCATTGTGGCAAGGCACTGAATTTTGGGGTCTGCATCATCTGTTTTCCATGGGTTGTTTGCCCATTTCAATGGGACTCAATCTACCAAAAAAATATAAACAGCAAGATGTAAGAACATCTAAAGAGTGGCTGCTATAATAACTTAATCTATGGTCATAAACACAAATGTTTGGATAGTACTTTAGCAGGTGCATCACATCCATATAACAAAACAATTTCAGTGGTTTCCACACTGGGGCCCATATCCTCCCCTGCCCCAGGGGGTTGCCCTGGTCTACAGTACCTGATGTGTGCTCCACCTCTAGGAGTGGGCATTATATCCAATCAAAAATTTGCTAGTTTGACATATATTAGATGTGCCAATATTGCACCAGCTGGGACATCTTGTTTGGCATGTTGATTGTGCAGCACGTGGGGTCTGTTGTTGAACAGAATTAAAGGGAATAGTTCTCCCTCAGACATCTGAACACTGCCTTCTGGTAATGTGAAAGCTACCCATCCATTGTTAGGGAGATTCCAGCTTAATCCAAGCTTGCTTTCTCCCTCTCCTGCACTCACATAATTCAGTGTCTTCAGCAATGGGGTTTTACCATCCACTTCTGGTGTAAAACCAACAGTATTGGCAATGGCTTTTATTGTTTTGGGGACCTCTAGGGCCCTTCTGGCCAACAGCTCATAGGGGCACAACCCACCTCTGGTACTGGGATTGGGATTGTCATTTAGCAATCATATGGCTTCTGGTAGGCCTTTCTTTTTTTCTTTTTCATTCCTTTTTTTCTTTTTTACTTGTATTGTGGAAGATTTTTTTTTCTTTCCTTTTCAACTTTCACTTGTAATTCTGATGTGTTTACCTTTATATGTAATTTTTCTTTTTGTCTCTTTCAACTTTCAGTATCATCTCTTGGTTCTGCACATGTAGTGTTTTTACTCTAATTTTCAGTAGGGAATTTTTGTTCTTCTATTTGATGTCTATGTGCTTCTTGTATCTGTGTGGGTATATCTTTCTTTAATTTAGAGAAATTTTCTCCTCTAATCCTGGTGAAGATTAATCAATACCATTGATCTAGATTATTCTCTTTCCTCTATGTTTATGATGTATAAATTTGGTCTTTTCATGGTGACCCATATTTCCTTCACATTCCATTCTTATGTTTTGAAAATAATATTCTTTATATGATTATTCCAGTTTTTCAACTTCATTTTCCTATCTTTTTTTTTTAATCCATTTCATACATTCTTTTGGTGAATCTTTTTCCTATAATTTCAAATTGACTTGTTAGGTTTTTTCAATTCCATCTTCATTTCAGATTTTGTTTTCTTCATTTTTCTTTTTCTTTTTATTGTTTTTCAAATCCTGATTTTTCTTTGTCATTTCATTCATTCATATATTTATATTTTCTTAAATTTCAGTCAGTAGTTTATTCCTGTCCTCAATGAGTTGTTTGTTTTTGTATTTTTAAAATTTGAATTCTTTTATCATGTTTATGATTGCTCTTTTAAACTCTGTGTCCTAGAGTTCCTCTAAGTAGTTTTCATTGTAGGACACTCCTATAGGACTGGTACGGGTTGGTAGGAATGTATTTTCTTTTTTCATAGAATTTTTATTTTTAATTATGGTCTGGGCATGTGGATGTCTTTTGCTTGTTTGTGCTTCTGGTATGAAACACAAGCCTGATTTTGTTGAGTTGAAGACTGATTCTGTTCTTATTGTTGATGTAACTTGGTTGCTTTATGATCCAGTATCAACAGTTCATCTGAGCTTCAGGCTCTCCTTTTTGATTTTTCATTGTAGGGACTGGATGGATCCAGGCAAGCAAGTCTGGTATTCTCCAGGAGGGCAAAGGAGTCTAGTCCAGTTGAAGTGATGAGAATCACCTGGGCCAATTCTAACTAAGCAAAGAAGGTTGCTCCCAGGAGCCAAGCAACTGGGGCTACTCATGAAGCAGAGGAATGGTGGCTATGCATCACATGATCTGGCTCTCTGTCCCTGTTCATCAGGGTCTCTCTAGCAGAATAGCAGGGCAGGGATAAAACCCAAGGAGAGCTGAACAGAATGGGAACAGAATGTGCTGGTTCTTACTAGCTAGCATAGAGGGTCTGAGTTCTGGAATAGGGGTGGGCTATGGTTCCAAAGCATGGGGATGGGCACAGAGAGATTTCAGTAACTCACTTTGGCTAGTCAAGTGCTCTCTGGAGGCCTCAGTGGGATGGACCCAAGGCCCAGGGAGAGTTGATGGGAACTGGACTCCACTTTTCTTTTCATCTGTATTTTGTCTCTGTACAAGCAACTAATGAGATATTTTTCCTTCCATCTCATAGGCCCCTTGTTCTCATCATCTACTCCCTTAATGCTAATGGATTTTGCTCCTCCAATTCTTTGATACAATTTCTCTCTCTCTCTCTCTCTCTCTCTCTCTCTCTCTCTCTCTCCTGGATTGTTTGGATTCTGGATAATATCAAGTCCCTGCAGAGCAGAGGTATCAGATCCTCTGCTTTTCAAGTTGCAATTGGACAACTGTGTTTATCCAATACTCACAGAACCAATAATGGAGAATGTGACTAAGGCACCACCACCAACATTTACCAGAAACGCAAGATAATGGAGGATCATCGCATAAAATTCCATATTTGATATTCCTTCTATGAATGATTCCCATGGAGATTTTCAAAAGAGTGATTTGCTGCTTCTATTTCTAAAAGAGGGCTTGGAGTGTGCCTTGAGTCTGAAGAATGAAGTGTGAGTTAGAGGAAAGGGTTAGAACATTATAAAAAATGAAAGATAATAATGATGTTCAAATTTTCTGTGAGACAGTCTTAGAAGGTGGAAAGGAAGTAAGGTGATAGTCCAGGGTAAGAAAGACCTGTACCCTGGAAGTACATAAGACATATGTGGTGGAGGTTACTTCTTACTCTTACTAGCTCTGTTACCTCAATCATTCAACCATTCTCAAGCCAAGCATCTACAAGAATAAAACAAGGCAAGCCTAGTGAATACCTTGTTTGAGTATAGCCATCCCGAGGATAAATAAGAACATTCTTATAAATTATTTAAGAAAGAAGCATAAAATAAGCAAGCATAAAATTATATTGATTTATATTAGTTTTAAATTTCTGGTTGCATTATTTGCCAACATGGCAGAAATGGACTTTGAGGCAGGTAAGGAAAGAAATGAAGAAGCACTAAAGCAGTCCTTTCAAGAAAGTGTCTTCTCCATACAGTCAGGTTTTGGGGGGCCCTATTGACATACATACTCATTAAAGTTATGTCAAAGTTGTGCTACATTAGAAATCAATCATTATACATTAAAATGGTGAGAGCTACAGTCATCAGCCCTTGTTTAAATTGGACTGGAAAAAATAAGTAGGCACCATGCTGTAAAAAGAAAACAAATTATTCTGGAAGGGAATTTACCTGAATACAGGAAGATTTTTTTTTTTTCTGTGTTCAATTACTACTATTAGATTTGACTCGAAGTGCCAAATACCATCACATCTAATGGTAGAAAGGCTAGTCATTGCTGCAGTTCTAATGATAGTCACATGTGATTCTATTCTGGAGCACTAATCTCAAGTGTTCCACATACCCTAGCAGACAGGGGAAATACAAAGTGCAGCACATGGACCCTGATCTATAGGAGCTCATTGATTGATTATGATCAATAGAAAATTAACAACCTTTCACAAATACTTGATTCTGTATCTAAATAATATGAATTATACTGCCGTCAAATAAAAGCTAAAATAATTGTTGTGATAAAGAAATTAAAAAGCTATAAATTTATGTTCAGGAGTTTTCATTTCTGAAAGGAAGAAAAAAGAAAACTTTTCTAGCTGTAGTGTGCCTCATGCTGCTGGAATTTAGAGCAGATTTTTCTGCACAGTGCATCACATTGCATCCATGTGCTCAATGATGTACAGAATATAATTGTGAGGGAAAATGAAGTAATGAAATTATCTCTGTACAATTAAAATTAGCAGCTTGCAGTAAAGAGGTCTGGGCTGACATTCCTACCCAACTCAGGCTGTCTTCTTTCCCCCTCCTTGCAGGAATAGGTCAGTTAAGATGGCACTGCCAGCTCAGGTTTTTTAGGTTTCTGTAGGTCCAAAGAGTCTTACATTGTTAAAACATTTTTCTTTTTCTGATTATGGCATCCTGGAGGCCATAATGATGCAAATATTAATATTGGACTTTCTTGGAAGTGTTAACCCTGTTGACACTGAATCTCACTTTAGGCTGTTCCTTCAAATTAAAGTGAAATAGATTTCTAAGCCAGATGTTTCTATAAAACCTTTCCCACAATTATTTATATGTTCCAGGCAAAACATATTCTTTTGACTGCATTGTTGAGCTAATGGCCTCAAGTCTCCACAAGTTTTGCATATTTTAGTACAACTATGAACTAGAATGTGGAGACATTCAGAAGTTTTTGTTACTCTTAATAGCTGTTGTTAAGCTGCATCTACTTAATAACTATTCATACAAGCAATTTAATTTTCAAATCCTCTTCTTAACAGTAGAGCTTATATGAAGAAATGTTAAAATTAAAAATTTTCTCATATAGACAAAGCACTTATTCTCTACTAACTTATTTTCTGTCTTTTGTTTAAGCCTAATATAATGTAGAAATAATTTCTATAATGAACACTCATTTCTTTTTAGTCACAATAAATTTTAATCCTCTAATATATTAAAAGGCAATATATTTCTGTTGTGAAGAAAAATGGAAAGAGAACATCCTAGTGGGTATGAAAACAGGCATATAACCTGTAAAACCAAAATAGACAAATTTCAGGGCACAGGGACTGTTAGGCAAAAGAGTTTAAACATTTAAATGGAGTCAGAATTACACAATTTAGAACAATTGGGAGTTCTGCACTAGCCAACAAACAGGATCCAGCTTAGAAAAAAAATGATCATGAGAAAAGTATAGGAAAATAGAAACCATAAAGAAAGAAATTGACATTGCTTAATTTGGGGGTGAAATGGTTTGAGGGAAACAACAGAAATTTCATCAAATGAAAAGTTATTTTATAGATGATAGGGTCCAGATGTTTCCCTGTCCCCTTAGATAATACAAAATTATGTGACAACAGAAATTTTAGGTTAATTATTGTGACTATACAGGGTGAGAAACCCTGAAATGTTTTTTAAGAGATCTGTATAGGAAGATTTATTCAGCCATGCAAATTGACATGGGGCCAGGTACCCACAGGGCCTTATTAAAATTAACCTTCAAACAAGAAGCTGGTGTTGATGACTGTGAGCATCACAGTTACATTCATATATATAAGGCATACAGTTTTTGAAATAAATCATACAATTATGTATGTGAGGAAATTCAGGATTTTATTAAGTTGAACATATATCACAGAATGGCCAATTTTCTCAGGTAAGTTTTCGGTGATTTGGATGTTTTCAGTTGAGATGCAAAAGAATGAATCCCCCTGTGAATATATCTAAGTAGAGCCTATTTAGAAATGAAATAATTAAACTAAGACACACTTAGAGTAACACAACTTTCTCAAGTATACAAAATGACTAAAATGTATAACATAAATGGCTTGCTGACTTGCCATGAAAGCCATATACTTGAAGTACTCATCCCTTTGTGTTCCCTTTAATAATAAAATGGAAAATTAAAGTGAATCTGGCTAGTCACCTAGAAAAATCATTTTGGGTAGGAGAAGAAGTGTTGAGAACAGGATATAGAAATTGGCCAGGCACTTTGGAGTGAAAAGGCGCCAAAAGAAAAGTGACCGGTTTCCTTCTTAGCTAAAAGTCAGAAACATCCTTTCCTGCCAACAACTTTGTCCCCACCATGGGCAGAAGTTAGAAATGCCAGGCTTTTCCTTAATTCTTTTCCTAAAGGAGTATCCCATTCTGGAAATCATACTGCAGAAGTGACCAAAACCAGAAGGAACCTATACACATGGAATGGGAGCTGGATTCACCAGCTCATTTTCTCCTCTCTCCATTCATCCACAAAAGCCTTATTATCTCAAGGGAAGTGATGCTCAGTGGAATCCCACTCCCCAGGACCCCTCCTGCTGTACAGGAGCCCTGTCTTTTTCTCTCTCCTAAGCACCATACAATAAAATGAATCTTTCTAAAACTCACCGTCTGTCGTCCATTAATTTCATTCTTTGAATTTGTAAGATAAGAGCCTGAAATCCTGGTTAAGAGCACTGGCTGCTCTTGCAGAGGACCAGAGTTTGGTTTTGAGTACCCTCATGGTAGCTAACAACCATCCATAACTCCAGTTTTAGGAGATCTGAAGTCCTCTTCTGACCTCTGTGGGCATTGTAGAGCACAGGTGCAATTACATACATGCAGGAAATACACTAATACACTTGAAAATGAAAACAATAATAAATAAAATATGTTTTTTAGAAAGAACCCGAAAGCCTCTTGCTTGAGGTGGTTTTGGTGACCCTTTAATTTCTGGAACCCTGGGCTTTCACTATAAGAATAACAGAGTGGCAAAAGGCTCCATGGCTCTAAAGATATCCTGATATTTCCTCATCACTTCAAAGGTATTAATTTTTTTCAGCTTAAAGAGGTGATAAGTAGAGTTGTTTCATTATCTGATGCACACATAAATATAATATTCAAAATCTAGAAACTTCAATTTAGATATGCATATATGTAAAAAATCAGAGTCATATTCTTTGTGGATTCAATGTATCAAAAGTAAATATGGATTGGACACAGAAATAATGTAACAACAAGAAAATGAGGACAAGAGCTATGACATGCTATCTGAGGCAACTCACAGAAGCTGTGGTTGCTTATACAAGACCTATAAAATATCAGTCAGAAGTTCACAATTAATCAGGTAGTGCCTCCACAGGTCACATCTCTATCCAAGGAAGGAACTACTGATGGCTTCTGAGAAAGAGTCAATTTTCTTTGAGGATGTGGCCATTGGTAGGCTGCCCAGGACCCAATGGATAGCCTCCCACCCAAGAATATATGTTCAGCATTAATTGGACTAAGGAGGTTGATCCTACTCATACTAATACTAATACTACTGGTAATAATATTAATAATAAACATTGTGACTATACAGAGTGAGTCACACCACCCTGAATTTTGGAGGGGGATTGGTTTGAGGTACTGGAGTGAAATTCCACATGAATTTTGGAGGGCGATTGGTTTGGAGGTACTGGAGTGAAGTTGGAGGAAGGCAGAAGGGAGTGAGTAAATATGATAAAACTACATTGCATACATATATGAAATTTCCAATGAAGAAATTAAAAATAGTCTTTTTAAAAAGCAATATGGAGAGTTCCATTTCTGGTTTTGCCAAGTAACCACTACAATTCATCAATTCCACTGATAGCAACAGAGAATCTAGACAAATTATTAGAAGAAACAAATAGTAGAAACCACTACTACTTTAAGATATCAGTGAGCATGTAAATATATGATTGGACTTGAGATCTGCTACTCCCCAGGAGAGAATTCATGTTTGGCGCTGTAAACTTGATCCTTAAGAGCCCACTCAATGGCAGGGGAGATTATAGGACCTATGAAGAGCCTATTACTCTTTTCTGCTAAATGGAAATGGTGTCCAACTGTCTTCTAAATGCTTATGCTTATATTCCTAATTTGATGATACTCCCAGCCTTCACTAGAGAAGCTTCACTTTGCAGTACCATAGTGCAGAGCTCAAAGCTCAGGGAATAAGTGACTGCGAGTGCTGGACTCTGAGCAGTAGTACATGTATATCACCTCCTCCATGGCTCAGGAAACATCCAGAGGAGAGCCTGTATAGAATATAAGAGACAGGGGATGGGGAAGAGTGCTCAAAACAGTGTTCACTGGAAATGACATGGCCACAGTACTCATGAACTCAGCATCTGTGGTTATCTACACAACATCTGGTCAGGATCACCATTTATCATGCTCTGGGGAACACCTGTGACAGTTTGTGTCAAGTTGACAGCAGAAACTAACTATGACACAGAGTATCCTTTTGGTAACAGGTAGAAGAGAAAGAAAATAGCCTGTAAGAAGGGTATGAAGGAGCTTTTCACCTAAAGAACTCTGTGATTCTACATATACAGTTCCTCAACATCACTTGATGTATGCCATTAATAGTAATAAAGAATGTTATATTAATATGGTGTTCTAGTTTTATTTTATTGTGGTGATAAAAAAAACTGACCAAACCAACTTGGGGAATAAAGGGTTTAATTTGGCTAACAGTACAGTCCATCATCAAGGGAAGCCAAGGCAGGAACTCAGGGCAGGAACCTGGAACACAGACCATGGAGAAATGCTGCTTACAGGCTTACTCCTCTGGCCTGTGCTCACTCTGCTTTCTTATACAACACAAAACCACCTACCTGAAGGTGGCATTGTCCACAGTGGGGTGGGCCCTTCACATCATGCAATAATTAAGAAAACGCCCCACAAACATGCTCACAGGTCAATCCAATGGAGAAAAATCTGCAATTGAAGTTCCCTCTAACCAGGTGTGTCAACAACTAAAGCTATCCAGTACATATGGCATATCACTATATAATTTGTGCATCATGTTTAATATATGATTTCTCAAAGGAGGCATTTCTCTCAACAAAGTCTAAAATTGAGGGAGCCAGTGAATTGAAAGCACAGTAAACGAACCCAAACTATAGTCTCTGCTACCTCATTATCAATACACCATAATATTCTTGAAAATTGACCCCTCCATATAGCAAGTGTCTCTGAGGTACAGTGGCCATGTTCTCTCTCTAAAGCTATCAAAGAAGAATGAAGGATACTTAGTGTGGTGGCTGCAAACCTGAGGCAACAGCAAGCACAGCCACAGAGTAGGGGTGATGTCTAGGGTGATGCTGAGAGTCTCAGTTCTGCTACTCACAGCAGTGTTCAGACATATACCATAATAAGAACATCCACTGATGCTGCCTCAGCAGGCCCCATATGTTGAAATTCCTAGCACTGCACAGGAATGCAAAGTTTCATAGTCCTGGAGAAATGGGACAATTGTATTCATCTCCAGTGGGTATTCACTGTGGATAGGAAATTGGATAGCAATAACTAGGTTCCAAATTTTTCTATTTTGTATTTAAATAAGAACGTAATGGGAAAAATTTGTTTGCTTTAGGAAATAGGGTACGGAAAGTAGTTGAAATCAATGCAGTAAATTCAAGGAGGTAAGAAATTTCACAAATAGTATACTTGAGGAAGCTATTATTTAGTTTTGACAAAAGTTAGTTTCACTTGATCAACATGACACGAAAAGTTTCCAACACAAATCCCTGCAGACATAAACTGAGTTGCTTTGTTCTGACTCCCCCACCATAGTGGATTGAAACTTTTGGAAGCTGTAAGCAAAGTGAAATTTCAAATAACAATAAAAATAAGGGAACCAAAGTGCTGATAATGGATTTGCCTGATGTCACATAGAGACTAAGTTCCAAACCTTGGCTTAAAACTCAAGATCTTAAATAGAATGTTTACTAGTCCCAGCATCATCTGAAGATAATCAGTTTTGTAACTTTTCATTTTGTTTCATTTTTTTCTTGACTTATCATGAAATGCTCTCTAGTTTGGGGTTTCTATTCAGGTTCATACAGCTTGAATACTTTAACATTGCCTTTGTTATTTGTGGATGGAAAGATTAGCACAACTTACTAAAGACATTTTGTTATCTAAAGGCCTGGATTAAGCTCTTCTGTTATAATATCCTTAATTTATGAAGAATTTGAAAGTGTATTCTTTTCACCATATGATGGAATCATTAGTAAATATGGATTTAGGACTGCTGTGAAAAGTTAGGCTAAATTGCCTATCACAGTTCAGCAGTTTGAAGAAAACCTCCAAAATGAAAGCCTTTTAAAACTTACTACCAGGGTGGCATGAACTAGCAAGGCTGTTATCACCTGATAATGCATTTCTAGGTGAGCTAAGTTTTCCAAAGGCCATTGTGTCCTGGGGTGATGATGGCTTGTAGCTGTACAGCCCACTGGGCAGCCTTGAGAGAAATTGCCCTCGATCATACAAAGAGCAATACAATTAATGTGCTCTGTTCCTGGGAAAAGCAGGGGAGATTCAACCTTTGATGGTTTCATTTAAGAAATAGTTTTCTCCTCAGCTACAAGCTGCCCCCAGCCCTCTCTCATTACTTAAAAACCCAGCTGCTACTTTGCTGACCAATACTGGGCCATGTAGTGAGCCGTCAAGTTCCTGGTCTAGGGGAGGGAGAAAGAGCAGACTCAGATGATGTCACCCCCCTGTCCCTGCCACCTGTTTATCGATTTGGAAACACCAGCTTGTTTGCTTTATCAGTGCCCAAAGTGTTCTTCATGTAGTATTTTTCTTGGCTGCCTCATTCTGCTCTCTCCTTGCTGTGTAGTGTAGATTGTAACTGGAATTCCAATGGCTCTCATTTTATGTCCAAACAGTTCTAGTTTCCCCTTACCATATGGTCATCCTGATGTTACCATTTGCCTCAATCATCCTTTTTGTGGCTGCTTGAACATCTTAATTGATCTCCTGAGCTATGTTAGGGATTTATAACAGAAATCAGTAAAATTCATCTCACATACTCGTAGACTGGGTCTTTTTCCTGATTGGATGTGTGTTTCACACACATAGATATTTAAGTTTCTCCAAAACCTGTGTTTCACCTTAGTGATAACATGAATAAGGTTTCAAGGGCTACAACTCACCAGAGGAAACAAGCACCTGTATTCCTACATCTGTTATGACATTCTCCATTTCTCTGGAGTCTTTATGTACTACACTGCATTTATCCGCTTTCTCTTCTTATACATATTGTAAAGCCAAGTTCTCTCCTGGGAGGCCCGTGCACTCTCTCAGCTCCCAGGCCCTCAGTGAGGTGTGCTGCTAATTTCTCTGCACACTGTCCTTATGACCCACCAACAAAACCAACACAATGCATTCTAGGGTTTTCGCACAGAGTTTATGGAGTCGGGGAGAGGATTATATACAAAGGCTTTTTACCATACATCTCGGCTGAGCTTTCCAGATTGGCTGCTGCCAGAGCGCCGCCAAAATGGCTACCTCCCAATGCCTCCCCCAGCTTTTTTTGGTAGCTCTTCTTACGCCCTCCCCCTCATGCAGTTGAAGCTGATCGATTGGGTAGGAGGGGTGACTATCTCCCTCTCTGTCTATGAATTCTATTAGGGTTTAGATATTCAGCTGTTGCCAGTTCTTTCGGGGGACACGCTTATCCAATACATCCTATATATGCACTCAGATTTAAAGCCATTCTGAAATAGACTAGAAAACCTTATTTTCCTAGGAACCTACATTGCTTTCCTTACTTTCTTATAAACTTCCTATCCCAGACACTTAAGCATCATGAAATCATATGAGCTAGTGATTTTTAAACTCTCAATATGTACACATTTGCATTGGTTTTCTCCAAATTTGTCTATGACTTTGTATATTTTATAAATCCTGAAATTGAAGAGCATTTGCAACTCTTCCACTTCTCATGTATTAGAAAATAAATTCCCATGCATGCCGACACTATTACTGTAGGTTCATATGAGCAAGGTCCCAGGAGGCTGTACGGCTCTATTTTCATATGGTCATCCACCTTCTCCCCTGGCTTTTTCAACCTTTCAGCACCCTCTCCTATAAGGACACATAAGGACACATGAAAACTTAAGCAGGCAAAAATACCAGCACAGAACTGTGGAAATGGGCAGCAGGCCCCAATCCTAGTCAAATAACTATTGGCAACTGATTACTGCTGGGTGAGGAAGAGGTAATATTAAAGGGAGGGTCCCTAGATAGGCTGACTAGACTTCAGTGGATGAACTTCCCCTGAGGCACATCTGGAGACATTAACTTGACCCAATAGGCTTTACCACAAATGACAGAATGCATGAAACCCTGTGGAGGGGGGTGGCTATGGGAGGGTGCCTATGAAGAAAGGGATATAAATATAATTAAGATGCTCTGTATGAAATACACAAAAATTCAATAAAAAGTTAACAAAAAAGTAAATTCTCATCAGCAATTACTGATAGCTATGTAAACTCACTTCTGTCACAAATTTAAAAAAAAAATGCATTGATGCCTCACTAACATCATAGAAGAAGGGATGGCGTTAAAATTTTCCTGCCCTACTGGGCATTTTGACAAATGTCTTTAATCCCAGCACTTGGGAAGCATAGGCAGGAAAATCTCTGTGAGATCTAGGCCAGCCCAGCCTGGGATGGATGAAAGAGCAAGCTCAGGCCAGCTCGGGAATACAGGGAGATCCTATCTCAAAAAAAAAAAAAAAGCCCAGTGTTTTTCCTGCCTTATATCCTTTAGGTCCGAACAAGAAGATGTCTGTTTAAGTATTTTTTTCTGGAGAGATGATTTCCTACCAAGGATATTTTCAGTATCAGAGAATTTGATTAATTCGATTATAAAATATTAACAAGTGAATAACTTTGATCTTTGTGGCTCTAACTCTTCTGTTTCACTTAATTTCCTAATTATTGTAAAGCAGGGATAATACCTGTGTGTATTCAACTTCTTTGTTTTATTACATTATATATATATAATCTAAATCTTATTTTTATACAGATCTTATTTTTATTTACATTTGTAAACTGTCTCAAAATTATGAATAACTCTGAGGCAGAACTTTGAAGTGTTATCCCAGTAGTTGGACTGGTTTCTTAAAGTCGTGTGTGTGAAATTATTATATTACAGTGCTTTGCAGTATCAGACAGGTTTCCTGACTGTGGAGGGGAGACCTGCTGGACATTTTATAATTTAAAGCTAGATCTCTCTGAGGAGAAAAAAGCACATTGAACATCCTAAATAAATAATATCAAAATGGATCTAAGGCAGCATGAAACCCATGGCCTTTGTTTGCATGGTGCAACTCCGCTGGGGAATTCTGGTGAACAGATCACTCTTGGTGCACAATATGGTCCAAAGAAACCTATTTAGTACACCTAGGACACTTTCTTTAGAAAAACATGGGACTCCAAAATTACACTTTTCCATTAAGTGGCTAGACGTGGGTAAATGAAGGCACGTACACAAGACAGCATTTATTTGATTACATGACTCATTATTTTGTGTTTCCTATTTTGTAATACAAGAATATTTGTACTTCTGGGATAAACAGATATGGTTTCTTCAGGTTAATTCTTTTACCTTTTAAGCTCAGAATTTTTTATGAAGCATAATTCCAATACTAGTTTACCCCTTCTAACTGGATTCATGGAAGATCTTCTCAATTTTTACTTCTTTAAAAATGGGGACAATAATATCAATCTGGGAAGTTAAACAATAAAAAAAGGCCAAATGACGTAGCATTTGTGCATAGTTCTATGATAGGCAAAGTAGCTTCAAGTTCCTTCTATTGGCATATGTAACAAAGGTCTTTTTTCTCCAAAACAATGTTAAATCTACAAAGAAACATTGGAAAATGAGATATCCCAGAAACGACGCTGTTGTAATTGACACAACACTGGTAAAATGCAAATCAAGATTTTCATTACAAAATGGAATAGATTCCCTAGAACTGAGACCCTGGAATTGATATATATTGAATGGAGATAGAGGCTTGAATGAGAAACTAATATTAAAGCTCTGTGAAAGATGCCTTGAATAAGGTTGAGAAAAAGCTGCTTTAAAGTTGACACAGAAAGGTAAAAACAGGAAACATACAGATTGAGGTGGAGAGTGCTTCATTCTAAACTTAATATCATCTAAAGAAAGAAGAGCAGGAGGAGGGCAGGGAGGGGGAGAAGGAGGAGTGGGAAAGGATTGTTTTGTAGAAGCTACAAATGGGTTTACACATGGACCCTGCTCTATAATCTGAAAGGCTAAATTATGAGACTTGGATTGGGAACTATTCCAAATGATAAACTTTCTTTAAAGATTGGATTAACATGAAGTGAATAATACTGAGGAAGGTAATTCTAGACAATAAAAACACCTAAAATATTCCTGTGAATAAGGAGAGACTGGATCAGTAAAGTCCTCGAGGTGACCCAGAAGACATGTAGAGGAAAAGGATTAAAGGATGGAGAAGGGGCATGCCTGGAGGGTGTGATCATCAAAGGAATTTAAGATTTTAAATAAACACAAAGTAAGAATGATTGACTATCCACAGGAGTCATTTCCATAGACATGATAATTGAATCTAGGACTAGATGATATTTCCAAGGGCTAGCATAAAGAAATGGACTTCAAGGATTCAATCCCTTTCGAAGACCAGGCTGAGTGATAGGAAGCGAATATCATTGTTCCGTGAAGTAGATAGAGTTTGGTTGTCAGCCTGCCTTTTGTAGGCAGTGTTCCACCGCATTTAGGAAGCATATGTGTTCGGTTAGATGCCTCTTTGCTCAAGATCTCTAAACTACCTTGCTCTACAATAAGGAATCCACATTTTTATACTAAAACAGTATGGACTTTCAAGGTAGTATTTTCTTTTCATAATTTTCTAATATATAAACTCTTTAATTAAAAGAACTTTTTCTTGAAACCCATTGTCCTCCATCAGTAAGAAGCAAGGTCATTTTATAAATGAGATCTTGGGAGTGCCTCTCAGTGCTAGATTTAAATAACAACTTCTAACAAAGTGAGGTGGAGACGTTTTACCTTCTAGTCCTTATTCAACCAAGATATGTCTTTAACATAACATCTTGTGGGTTTTAATATGAAATATACTCCAAGGTTCAGGTATTTCAACACTTGGTTCCAAGCTGCTAACACTGTTTTTTAAAGTTGCTCAGCCTTCAGGAAGTGAGTCTTTATTGGAGGAGGAAAGCAAGTAGGTGTGGAATTTGTGGTTTTATAGTCAGGACTCACTTCTTGTCCATCTCTGTTTCCTGAGTGCATATGCAATATGATCAACTGCCTAATGGAGATGCCTTCTACTCCATGATGAGTTGTATCCCCTTAGCTGTGAGCCACAAACAAAGCCTTGTGTTACATGGTCTTTGTCTGTTATTTTGTCATAACAATGAGAAAAGCAACTATTTTACACCCAAGTTCATTGAGGTGTAGAGTTTAAAATACAAGCAAGTTATTGTATTTATTTGAATTAAGGGTTAATGAGTAAGGTTATTATATGCAGATATAATTCAGCTTTAGTAAATGTCACCTGCATGTAAAGTGATCTCAAATATGTAATTTATTCTATGTATTATATTAGTTATGTAATCTTTTCTGTCAGGGTAGAAATGGGTCACTGTTTGTTTAAAAGTACTTTTCAGGAAAAAACAGATTACTCAAAAGTCACCTCAGGAATGAAGATATTTCCTACAGTAGAAAGGGCTCTGTATGTTTTAAAACATCTTTCTGATGGTCAATTTTTATGATTAGAATTACAGAAATGATTTAATGAGTATCTGGAAAACATCAGGTGTTATAATGGACTATCTGCATTTATTATTGCTGAGATATTTCTATGAATTTTTGTTGTTATAACAATAACTGAGACATTTTGAAGAAAATAAAATCCTGCTGACAATTATGAAAACACATGCCATCATCCTCATTTTGCTTCTTATAGTGATGTAGAATTGTAAAGAACTTGTAAAAATTTGTATAAGCACTGCAATGGGTATGTTAACTTCACTTTATAGCAATCTACCTATTCCACATATAAAAAGTTTAAATGTATTTCTTTTACTCTAGAGTTAAGTTAGTTTAATGGTTTAGAACCTATAGAAATAAAATCTTTAATCCTGTGAGTAAACAATTTTCAGTTTAAAGCTGTATCTTTGCCCATTCAGTTAAGGGTTCTCTTTCCCATTCTTATATCTACCACCAGTGACCTATGTCACAGGAAGCCTGAGGCATCATGCTGACACTGTGAGACAGTACCTTGTCAAAGTCCCCAGAGACATGACTATCCTGCAGTCTTTAAACATTTTCTACTGTCTTCACTGCAATTGTTGAATTAACACTTTTTCTAGATACCTAAGATTTTAAACCACTCTCAATTGATTCAGGTTTCTGTCTGAATTCTCAGTGCTAATATAAGAGTCAAGGTCCACTCTAGGCTCTTTCCTGCCTCTCTAAGGTACCTGGAGGCCCCATTTACACCATACCAAATTGTCGTACTATTACAAGGAATTTGATTGGCTACCCACTGAGATCTCAGACAAGGCAGTGTTCCATATCACTGTGCCTCTCTAAAGCATCATTCTTCTTAGTATTTAGCACAGAAAATCAGTATATTTTTAATGTTTCTCCCATTTCATCTAAAACCCTTTGTGGGGGCCAATGAAATTGCTCAGCAGGTAATGGTTCTTGCTGCCAAGGGTGATAACCTGAGCTCTATCCTCAGAACCAACACGGTAAAAGGAAGAAACTAACTCCTTCAAGGTTGTTCTCTGACCTCCAGTCATGTGGTATGGGATGCACATGCACACACACACACACACACACACACACACACACACACATTGAGAGAGAGAGACAGAGAGAGAGAGAGAGAGAGAGAGAGATTTTCAATGCTCTCCAGGTGCTCTGAAGTATTTAGTTATATCCTTATTCTTTATATAGTTGCCCTCTTCAGCCTAGTTTTCAAGTTTTTATTATAACACTAAAGTTTTTCAGTTCTATTTTATTTTTATTGAATTTTTGTGTATTTCATACTTAAGAATCATTTTTATACCCCCTTTGTCTTTGGTACCCTCCCATGGCCCCTTCCCACTAAAGTTCATACATTCTGTCATTTGTGTTAAGAACTATCATATAAAGTTAGTGTCCCCAGATGTGCCTCAGTGCAAGTTCATCCACTGGGATTCCCTCAGCCTATCTACAGTCCCTCCTTTTAAGATCAGCTCTTCCTCACCCAGCAGTAATCAGCTCCCAATAATTATTTAACTAAGATTGGGGCCCACTGTTCACTTCCACTGTTCTGTGCAGGGTTTTTGTCTACTTAAGTTTGTAAAAACATAATGGGTCTTGTGCATGCTGACACCATGGCTTTGTTTGAGAAGGGTCCCAGGGGCCTGTAGGACTATTTCTCAATGGTCATGCACTTCCTTCCTGGAATGAGTGCATTGCTATATATGTCAGTGCACCTGTGACTTGAAATGCCCACAGAATTCAGAAGAGAGTGTCTTTTTCCCTGGAACATTTGTTAGTTGCAATGTGGGTGCTGGGAATCAAACCTGGGTCCTGTGTAGGAGCCGTTAGTACTCTCTTTTTAAAAAAATTATTTTTATTGAATTTTTGTGTATTTCATATAGAACATCTCAATCAATCTTAATCATCTGTATAATCCCTACCATTGCCCCCTGTGTCCAAGGAGTACATTTTCCTTCAAGGGGTAGGTCCTGCTGCAGAGAATTGGTTGTGGAGAGTTAGCTGTGGAAGGAAGAGGGTGGGGGCCATCTTGAACAGAAGCAGTGCGGAAAAAATGGCCCCAGTGTCTCCCCCGTATGGATGCGAGAAGCAGAAATTACTGACCTAGGGTGAGACTGCAGGCCCATGAAGCATTGGTGAAAGCTAATGGAGACTGTGGGCAGGGCACAGAAGTGATCTGGAATGGTGGGCTACTGAGCCACAAAGCAGAACGGGGCACCAAGTGTGGGGCTCCCAGGTGTTTGCTGTTGTAAGTTATTCTATTTCCCTTACCTTGGATATAAACTATGAAAAATTCAGATAAAGATATGTTATGTGGTTTATCTAATAGCACCAGGAGCAAGGGACCCTAAGAGAACTCGGGTGACAGCTTCCCCTGAGTAGAATTGATATTCTGTTGTGTTAAGGCCTATTATATCAAGTTAGTGTCCCCAGACATTCCTCAGTGCAAGTTCATCTACTGAGGTCTAGTCAACTTAATGAGAGTCCCTCAGTTTAGGAAGATCAGCTCTTTATTGCCCAGCAGTAATCAGTTGTCAATATTTTTTCAGCTAAGATTAGAGCCTGCTCTCCATTTCCCCAGACCTATGCTGGGTTTTTGTCTGCTTGAGTTTGCATGGGACTTGTATATGTTGGCACCATTGTTGTAGATTCATATGAGCAGGGTCTTTGGAGCCTGTGGGACTCTGTTTCTATATGGTAATGCACCTCCTCCCTGGCTCTTACAATCTTTCTGCCCCATCTTCCACAGTGCTCCCTGAGTCCTGGGTGGGTGAAAGTTAATATAGGAGTCCTATCCAAGAACCTACGTTCTGCAGACGATATGCCTTGGTCATTTGTGATCATTTGTGTTCATAGCCATCTGTTGCATAAAGGAGCTTCATTAATGAGAATTGAGAGAGTCATTGGTGTCCATTTTAACCCTATTCTCTGTTCTGTGAGCATTAGGTGTAGAGGTTGTATTATAGATATGTCACTTAGACCTGGATGATTCATAGACAATGTCTGTGTGTGACAGTTGTGGTACTTGGTAATAGTCTCCATCGGGTGCAAAGAAATACTTTTTAATGAGTGGCAACTGGGATATTTGTCTGAAACTATAAGGATACATATTTTTCACACAGTAAGAAATTACATTAGTCTAGTGATGTGACAGTCTTGGGATGTTCTCTAAGATCTATCACCTCTTCAGCCATGTATTTGGTTATGCTTACAGTACTCTTGAGTTTCTTCCCATTGAGTGAGGTTTTAGTCCAATTAGGTAACTGTTGATTGCTCCCAAGACAAAAGTGTCACTACTGCATCAATGTCCTTTGCTGTGCCAGCCATTGATGTAGTTATTTGGTCCTGAAGCTGGTGTTGGAAGATTGGTTGATGTTTTTCCTTGGCATCTTCAAAGTGCTCTCCAAAGCTATGAAAGTCAGCTTCTAGATCAGTTCCAGCTCCATTGCTCTGAATCCTGTTTGTGAAGTGTGTTCTGTCTTCAGCAGTAGGGTCTTACCTTCAAGTTCTGAGAGGCCATCAATAGCAGTCAATACTCTTAACCACTGAGTCATCTCTCCAGCCCCAAATTTTGCATATATAAAATACATTTTTTGATCTATGTTTAGCCCATTTACTTAAAGGTAAGAGTACTTTTGTATTGTCATATTCTTTGTTTAGATATTAACAGATAGCTACAAAAAACCCTTAAAACAAGTATCCAATAGTTTCTCTATTGTCCTATGTCTTCCAATGTGTAATTTATGAATATTGATTTCTGTACAATTTTTATGGAAGAAAAGTGTAGAGGAAATAGTGCTGAGGGGCTTGGTGATTAAAAGTACTGGCTGTACTTATATACATGCGGGCAGTACACTCATACACATAAAAAGAATAATAAATACATTTTAACATAGTTCTGAGAATTTTAAAAGGCTATCAATAACTCTTAAAAGGTAATTCTCTACTCAAGGAAAGGGGATACTGGATTTCAGAACAGAAGATGGGACACTTGGTGCGGACAATATGCTATGTTAGATATTACCTGCTATTGCAGAAGAAAAATAATATTTCTAATTTTAAGATGGTATTTTCTCATTTTTCAAAAATTGCTACATTTAATATTGTGGCATATATAATGCTGATGTATGTGATACTGAAAATTAGCAATTAAATATCCTATCCTTATGGTAATTATAGAACAGTGAATTAAAAAAGTAAGGAACATAAGTGTTACAGGCTCCTGGGACCTTGTTCATATGAACTTAAATCAATGGAGTCTATAGGTAGACATCGCATGAAAACTCAATCAGACAAAAAATCAGCATAGAAATGGAGAAATGGACAGCTGCCCCCCAACAACCATAGCCCAAGAATTATTGACAGCTGATTACTGCTTGGTGAAGGAGAGTTGATCATCTTTAAGGGAGACTCTAGATAGGCTGACTAGACATCAGTGGATGAACTTGTACTGAGGAGCATCTGGTTACACTGACTTGACTCAATAGGCCTTAACATATATGATAGAATCATGAAATCTGGCGTGTGTGGAAATAAGGGGGAGGATGGAGAAGGGGTATAAAGATGATTAAGTGTTTTGTATGAAATGCACAAAAATTACATAACAATATACATTAAAAGACAGATTCAGAACTTAATAATTAAAAAATATGGCAGGAAACAGACTTCTGTAAGATGGCTTCACCATCCTCTGCTTGCAAGATCCACTGTGATAGACAATGAGTAATTGACTCACTTGAAGTTTTTGAATTATTAAAATATACTATATACATTGACACTTTGAGGAGCTAGAGATGCAGGTCAGTTACAGTGCTTGTCTCACAAATAAAAATCCCTAGGTTTAATAAAAAAGCACTGTATAAAATGGGCATGATGGCACACACCAATAATCCTAGTACTTGGGAGGTAGGGGCTGAACGATTAGAAGTTTAAGGTCATCCTTATGTAGATAGTGAATTCAAGACTAGTCTGAGCTATATGAGGCACTGTTTCAAAAATATGAAAGAAACCAACTCTTCGGAATTTGTGTTATTCAGTTATAAGCCCATTTTAAGATACAACATGTTATAAAGCTAAGCTATTTCAATTTATATTCAAGAGTAGCACCTAAAAAGTAAGATATTAATATCAGATGCAAAGATACCTGATATCTTTGTAAATACGATATTAATATCAGCAGCAAATACCAGTAAATCTAAACAAGAACAAATATGTAAAAAAATATATGCACGCACACACACACACACACACACACACACACACACACACACACACGGAAAAGGTTCTGTATTTTTTGGACCCTTCTGCCATATCGTAGCATGAAGATGATTGCGAATGCATAGAGCCATTGCCATCCTATGAGTTTTTTATAACCATGGAGACAAGCAGTAGTATCTTGTCTTACTATAAACCTAAGAACTGGAACTTGATGGAACTGCACAGAATCATAAACATTTTGCCCTCATATTGGAATACACACTGTATTGGCTGATACCTAAAACAGCAAAAGTAATTGTTTTTTACAGGAAAGAGGTACAGGTTTACTAAGAATTCACTGAAACAAAAGATACAGGGCTATTTCTTATTGGAATGAAAGAACTTTTATACCAGAACACTCCAGAAATATATTCTCCAAGTGTTATATCTGTACAAATTAAAAGAAGTCCATCACATAAAGTTAGTAAAATAGAAACCTAGATTTAAAGCTTAGACCTGATATTAATTACTTAACGCTGGTTTAGGCAGTGCTTTTGACCAAACAGCCTCATCTTCCTCATCTGTACAAAGCCAGCGATATATTCTTGATTGAATTGTTAAATGAAGTAAATGCGATTATGCATAAAAAGGGCAAAACATGAGACCTGAGAAATACTCCTCAATTAAAAGAGGGTCTTGATAAATAAGTGACAGTTCCCATAAAAATAGTAACCCATAATGCATCAGGCCTTTAGGCTTTATAAAAAAATATTTTATTTATTATTTTTGTTTTATGTATATATGCTTGTATTGTCTGCATGTAGGTAAGTGCACCTGTGTCATGCAATGCCAGCGGAGGACAGAAGAGTCTGTCGGATCCCCTGGAACAGGTGTTATGACTTGTTAGCTGCCATGTGGATGCTGGGTTAAGAACCCTGGTCTTCTGTAAGAACATCCAGTGTTCTTAACCACTGAGCCATCTCTCCAGCCCCTCTTTTAGGCTTTTTACACTAGGATTTTTGAAATCTTAAAAACAAGAGCCAAAGATCCTCCATTCCCAGAATGCTTTAGTTCATCATATTCAATCTAGCTTCAGAAAGGTTAACTCACTTCTGGTTCACTTTAGGACTTTAAAGCTAAAATTCACCTTTGTATTAGCTGAGAGAAAAACCGATGATATGAGTCTTTGAGAATTCCCCCAACCTTGATGTTATGCTGTGATTTAAAATAATTGTTTCATTAATATATTAAAAGAATTTAATTGAAGAAATCATTATACAAGATACTATCTTCTCAATGAAATCAATAACATTTAAGTAGACTGTACTATGATTTTCAGATTGCGCATTGTGTTTTTATAAGAGAAATGTGAATAAACCTGTATTTTTCCACTGAAGGTGAATTTGATATTCAAAAGAATAAGAAGACTAATGGCTCTGATTAGAGAGAGGTAGAAACTGTGGAGGATGTGTGAACTTCCCCATACAGACATTTAGCTAGATAATTTAAGCTTGGATGCTTGTTACTTTATTTTATTTAAAACAAAATTGACTCTATTTCTAAAAATCCATGACTTAACTAGGTACTTCTACCTCCACTTGAACTAATATCTTTATATGCTTAAGACCCAAAGAGCAAGTTAGGAAAAGATCATAAGGCACAAACTTGTAGCAAAATTTTGATGTATAATCACTAACATATTTGGTGCTTAGAGATGTCTATATTAATCACTAACAGGCATTTTATCACATTATTTATGTATATTTTGTTCATGAATTTTTAAAATGTCCTCCATTAACAAGTCTTATGTGATAAAGAAATATATGGTGAATATCAACAAATGTGTGATGTTGAACTAAATTCCCCATGTATTTAATCATGATCCAATTTTATTAAAGTCTTCAAGTTATTTGATCAAGAATCAATAAAGTCATAAAACATTTTATTTTTATTGTTTTTCGGGACTTAAAAGGTCTTAAATCAGGCTTTCATAAAGACCACTTTTAATAGTTTTCTATCTTAATTCTCATATTCTCATTTTTTTTGTTATGAGAATAAATGTAGAATATCCACCTTTGTGTTTACCTAAGATTTTCCTAGTTCAGGCATTAAAATCTCTGCATCCAAGGAAACCAATAAAATTAAGGCAAACTGGACTAATAGACACCTTCATATTGCACTGGGTGTGATTAGATACAAAAACTTAATATTTGAAAATCTAATTGTTGGGTCTGGAAAGATGGCCCAGTAGTTGACAGCACTGGCTGATCTTGCAAAGGACCTGTGTTTGGTTCCCAGCACCCAGAAGGCAGCTAACAATTTTCTGTAACACCAGTTCAAGGGAATTCAATGCCCTCTTCTGGCCTCAATGGGCACTGCAAACATGTGGTACAGTTACATACTGTTAGATGTGTACAAGACTGGCCTATAACACATTATACAGGTGAAGATGGCCTTGAGTTTCTGTTTCTCCTTCTTCTACTTCCCAATGTTCTTGAATTATAGACTAGCTCCTGCACATCCATGTGTCAGGGCAACATGCATTCTAGGCAAGCACTCTACCAACTGAACTACATCCCTATCCACACTGTACTGGTTTTTAAACATGTTCAGAAAGATTTTCATATACCACACTCATCCAGAAGATCGAGGTCCCTTCTCTTTGGATGCAAAGTAGATTTAGTGAATTGCTGTGTGACTACATAAACCAGAAAATGAAGGCTAATACAACTCCTGTGAGACTCTCTGCAATGTGGTATGTTTTGAGAATCTCAGAGGCCAAGTTAGAAGTCTCACTCTTCAAAAGCTTCCAAATTGGGCAGGTCACACCAAACTCTGTAAGTATCTTTAAAGATTCATCTCTTCTAAACACCTTTCCAAACCTCTACTCGTACTCCAGATCCTGCCTCCACTTTGAGGTCTATAATAATTTGGTCAGAAGGACATAAAGGACACTTTCTGTTCCTTGCCCTCCTAGGTTGACTAGTTCCAGGGGACTATGGGCATCTCTCAAAATGCCCTGTAATTGTGGTGGGTCACCTGTCCTCTTGATCAAGGAGACCCCACCAGATGGGCTTGAACCAGTGTCCAGTCTATAAAGAGGAGGGTCAACACAGAGGAATCATTTCCTCCATGCTTCCAAGTGAAGCCAACAATGGTCGAGCAGGACCTTTGACTTATAGGAGGGTCAACACAGAGGAATCATTTCCTCCATGCTTCCAAGCGAAGCCAAGCATGGTCGAGCAGGACCTTTGACTTATCTTCACATAGGCAGAACTGGTAAAAGAAAGGAGCCAGGGGCTCCTCCCAAGCCCATGTGACCCCTGAGGAACAGATCTTCACACAACCTTAAGAGTAAAAATAAATTGGGTTATCTGGTCCAACTGTATGGCCTTGAACACCCAAAAGGCAAGTATAACCAAAGATTAAAGGGCCCAATAAAATTTCTTAAGAGTCCGTATGCATAGCTAAAGTCTACATAACAAGCAACATTGCCAGATAGGAGATACCTTCTATTGAGCTGTTGGCCATGGTGGCCAAAGAGACTCCCACATAGTAACCCAGCATAGAACTGGGAAAATGAACAGCAGACCCTAATCTTATGTAAAGGAATATGGACAACTGATTGCTGATAGATGAGGAACAGCTGACCCTCCTAAAACAAAGACCTCTAGGTAGGCTGACTAGATTCACCAGATGGACAAGTAGTGGGGAATGGCTGGGGGTGCTGACAACACAGCAGACAGAAGCTATTATATTTGAGGAGGAAGCCTAGAAATTTACTTCAGGTTAATTAGTAGAGGTGATAAACATTACCACTGAAATCTTCCTGATGACTTTATAGACATACACAGGCACCAAGGATCCAAGTGCAATGTATTATGACTAGTAATAAACAGATACATACAGATTAGAGATGCATGTGCCAATATCTCAGTGTTAGTAGCAGAAACAAAGAGTCTTTCTGCAAGGAACAATATATTCTAAAATGAAATGGAGATCTTTTTTAAAGGTTAAAAACTCATTCAATTTTATGTCTTACAGGGCTTATACTGAGTTCAATATTGTATAACTGTATTACTTCAACTGTGAACCTAGAAACTTGCACCCACTTGTGAAAGAGATGTACTCTTGCTCTGGAGTGTGTTACTGAATATGTTAAATCTGTAGTGAAATGCTTCTTCTAATCATGTAGTTATTAAAAATTATAAAAATGATTAAAAAATAATAAATATGTACAGAAAGCCTCAAAAAATAGGGTTTTCAGGGCTGGAGAGAATGTCTCACCTGTTAAAAGCAGTGACTGATCTTACAAAGTAGCTGAGTTTGAATCCCAGCACCCACATGTTGGTTAACAATCATCTGTAACTCCAGTTCCAAGGACTCCAACGCCTTCTGACCTTCGCAGCATTGTAAAACATGGGTAAACCTATACACGTGCAAGCAATACACTCATACACATAAAATAAAAATAAATAAAATGTTTTTAATAGAATGTGAATTTTAATAATAAGACCAGATCTTGATGTTTTTTAGAAACTGTTTAGGATAAGAGTTGGGTGATCATTCCTTTCCCTTTATCATTTTGTTTTAACGACATTACACAAATCATCAATATCTCCCTCCTTTTTCTGCCACTGCCAACCAAATATTTATTTGTTCTTATCACTAAGGCATCTGTTTACACCAGTCTGGTAACTTACAGATTTGAATTGGCTTGCTAAAGATATAAAGTCTGTCATGATCTCCTTTCTTTCTAATGTTCTTTCCATATGTGACTTGGATTCAAGATCCTCAGGAAGGAAATATGATTAGTGCAATTAATCAGCACCAAACATCATTGTTCATAGTCTTCATGTTAGGTGCCATCACACCTTCTACACTATTACTAGCACATCCAAAGAGTCTGCCCTTGAATTAAAAGCCCACTTGTTCTAATAAGCTTTAGTAGTGCTATCCTCACACTAGCCACTTGTCTGTTCAGTCATTCTCCCATTTGCAGTCGGTTCTTATTTAGGAATTTCTGTACAGAAGGCTGTAGAAATGGCAGAGTCCTTGGTCCAACTTACTACAACACACGAAAATATAATTGTAATTTTTGTATGATGTATTTATTGTTTCTGGTAACAACTTGTAGACCATTGTTACACTCCCCTCAAACACAGGTTTTAACTATGTCTCCAGCTTAATTCCCATAATTCACTTTCATATATCCATGGCTTATCCATATAAAATGCTTGACAATTACTAATGATGTATCTTGCTTGTAGTATTTCTTTTAAAAATTCTATATTCCTCACTGTTAACTAAAAAGTTCTGCAATAGTGATATCAAATACTATGAAAATATTTTTGATTATCACCTTTATAAATGATCTTCAGTTTGCAGACACCAATATGGATGGATGGTGGCATAAGAGCAGCCCTAATACAATAATTACATAACATAATCTTTCGATAACTTAAGTTACAAGTGTCTCAAAGACAAGTTATTTTTCCAGTATCTTTTCCTTTTTTTAAACTGATTTTTTGTGTATTTCATACAGAACAGCTCAAACAATCTTAGTCATCTTTATACCCTGTCCCTACTGGCATCCTCCCATAGACACCTCCATTGGAGCCAATATACTCAGTCATCCCTGTTAATGCCCTCTTAGTTGTCATTGTCTGCAGCCATTCCCCAGTACAAGTCCACTCAGCCTGTTTTAGGAAGATGAGCTCTTCTTCATGTAGCAACAAGCAGTTGCCAACATTCCTTCAGATAAGACTGAAGTCTTCTGTTCATTTTCACAGTTCTATGGTGGATTACTGTCTGGTGAGTTTGCATGGGACTTATGTATACAGACACCATTGCCAAAGAATCATATGAGCAGGTTCCCAGGAGCTTATAGGACTCTGTTTCCATATGGTCATGCACCTCCTCCCTGGTTCTTACAATCTTTCTGCCCCCTCTTCCACAGTGGTCTCTGAGCCTTGGGTGGATGAAGTTTCATAAAGGAATGCTAAGGACCAGCATTCAGCAGACTCTTGATCGCTACACTTTGGCCATTTGTGTCTTTTTGTATTCCCAGCCCTGCAATGCATGAGGATGCTTCATTATTGAGAACTGAGACATCAATTAGCGTCCTCTACATTATCCCTGTTCTATGTTACATGAGCCCTAGGTGCAGAGGTTGCATTGTCGATGTGTTACTTAGGCCTGGGCAATTCACAGACAATGTCCATGTGTGAACAGTTATGGTGCTTGGTAATAGTCTCTAACTACTGTGAAATGAGCCTCTTTGATGAATGGTGACTGGGATATTTGTCTGTAAATATAAAAATACATATTTTGAACATAGTAATAAATCACATTAATGTAGCAATGTGACAGTCTTGGTTTTTTGTTTTTTTTTTTAAAGATCTATGGCTACCCCAACCATGTGTATTACTACACTTGAGTTTCCTCCCTTCAAGTGGGTATTTAGTCAAATCAGGTAGCTGCTGATTGCCACTACTGTGGCAAAAGGGGAAATGGATAAATCTGGGGTTATTTAAGTGGCAGGGGAGAGGGAGGGTTATACAGGAACCTTGGGGATAAAGGAAAAGAAGGAGCTCAAGAGAGGTGGGTCCATAGGTGACAGGTATAACAAGGGAGAAATGGGAAAATAGGGGGCATTTTAAATGAGGAAACCATGGTGGAAGGGTTAGATAGATAGATAGATAGATAGATAGATAGAGAGAGAGAGAGAAAGATAGGAGATAAATGATGCCAAGCTAATTAACAAAATACCAGCGGAAGCCATATTCGTCCAACAATGTACTGACAAATTATCTCTACATGAGTCCATGTGTATAGCTAATGGCTACATAACAAGAAACTGTGCCAGACAGGAGATACCTTCCTTTGAGTTGTTGGCCAGGGTGATTCAAGAGACTCCCCAAATTACTCGAACTATTGCCACCGTCCATGATGACCTCTGAGAACTTGAAGGTAAGACCCTACTGCTGAAGACAGACATATTTTTGACACAGGATTTAGAGCAATAGAGCTGCCACTGACCTGCTATTACTTACCCTGTAGGTTAGCTCTTATAGATTTGGAGAAACCTATGAAGGTGCCAAGGGAAAACATCAATGAATGATTCAAAAATAGTTATTTTTAAAAGTCACAGCATTTGTCTTCTTCTTTCTCTTGACCAGGAAATTAAAAATATTGCTATGATGTGATAAACATAATTTGCTAAATAAATTTATAATTTTCATAAGAAAAGTAGTTAAAAAGTAGTATTTAGAGGCTGGGAGAGTAGCTCATTAGTAAAGCATTTACTTAGCATGTGTAAGGCCTTAGATTTAATACTCACCCTCTTCCCCAAATAAATGAAAAACAAACACTTGATCATTGTCATATTTTGTTTCAGGTGTCAACTTGACCTACTTTAATACAAGTAGCCTACACTGAGAAATTTGCTCTATCAAATTGTCCTGTGGCCAAGTTTTGAGACATTTTCTTGATTGTTGAGTGACACAGAGAACCCAGTACATATACCCCAAAAGATTGAAGAACTACAAGAATACCAATTAGACATGACCAGAAGAGAAACTCCCCACAGCATACCACAGTAAAAACACTAAATGTACAAAAAAACGAGAGGGTACTGACAGCTGCAAGAGAAAAACAGCAAGTTACAAAAAAAAGAAAAAAAAATAGAATTACAGCTGAATTTTCAATGAAAACTATAAAAGCCAGAAAAGGATGGAACAAATTATTCCAGGTTCAAATAATCATATATTCCAATGCCTAGCAAAACTGTCTATCATAGTTGAAGGAGAAAAATATTAAAACTTCCATGATACAATTAGGCTGAAGGAATTCATGTCCAGCCCTACAGAGAATACTGGAATAAATATAAAGGACTGAAGAAAGAAATGACCATACCAAGAAGGCCACAGAGTGAAAACAAATGAATGTATAATTATTGGAACACAAAACAGGATTAAGAACATGAACTGAAAATAAATTTATAGAAACAAATACATATCTTTTAATAATAACTTTAAATATCGATGGCTTCAGCTCCCCATTCAAAAGTCAAAAGCTATGAGATTACATTAAAATACGAAATTTAACATTTTGTTTTCTACAAGAAAGTTATCTTACTTCCACAGATAAGCACGGCCTCAGGATGAAAGAATGGAAAAAAAATATTCTAAGCAAATGACACTAAGAAACAAGCAGGCATTGTAATTCTAAAATAAAAAAAAATAGACTTCAAAGTAAAATTAATCAGAAAATATAAAGGATGTCACATTATTTTGATCAAGGGAACAATATACCAAGAAGATATTTCAATGATGAACATATATGTACCAAACTCTGGTGCAATATACTGAAATTCAAGTCAAAAATTAATATCTACCCAATAATACTAGATGACTTCAATACCCCACATTCCCTGACAGAGCATGTGTACAAAGAACAGAGAGAGAAATATCTGAATTAAATGATATCATATATCAAATGATCATAACAGACATCTACAGAATATTCCACCCAAGCACCAAAGAATATACATTCTACAGAGCAACCAATGGAAACCTCTTCATAAAAACCACATACTGGGACACAAAAAAAGCATCAACAAGTACAAAAACCTAAAATAATTCCTCATATACTATCAAATCACAAAACAATAAAACTTAAATTCAACAGGAAATGAAGCTCTAGTAAATACATTAACTAATGAGGATTTAGCAGCAAACTCATAAATGATGAAATAGTCAAAGAAATAATCAAGAAAGAAAGTATTCCTGGAACTAAATGAAAATTATAACACAACACAACCAAACCTCTAGGGGACATTAAAAGCAGTCTAAAGATGGAAGTTTATAGCTCTAAGCGACTACACTGAAAAATTAAGAGTGCAAATAAATGACTTAATGGTGCAATTCAAGAATCTGGAAAAGCACGATCAATCCAAACCCCAAACTAGCAGATGATTAAAAATAATACAAATCAGAGAAGTTACATTGTATTCAGTTACATAGAAACAAATAAAACAGTGCAAGGAATCATTGAATTTAAGAGCTGCTTCTCTGAAAAGATAAACAAGATAGATCAGCCCTTAGCCCAGCTAACCAAAAGAAAAAGTGCAAATCCAAATAAAGAAAATCAGAGATGAAAGGAGAATATCACAACAGACAACAAAAGGATCAGAATATTATAAGAGAACATTTTAAAACCTATGCCCTATTGAATCAGAAAATCTAAAGAAATGGATGAATTTCTGAATCCAATGGAACCACAAAGGTAAACCAAGAAGAGATCAACAACTTAAAGAGACTCACAACAAATTAGGAAATCAAAACAGCAGTACGAAGCCTCCCGACTAATAAAATCTCAGAACCAGGAGGATTCGCAACATGATTTTACTCCCTCTTTAAAAAGATCTACAGCAAATTTTTCTTTAAGTTATCAAAAAGATAGGAACAGAGGGAGAAATCCCAAACTCCTTCTGTGCAACCCGCCGGGGGTTTGAACCAGCGACCCTGGGCAGTGATGATTGGGGATGAGTAAGCATGCCATTCACCAGCCGATGCCACCCCCAATACCCGGGGACACTCAGATGCAACTGGGAGTCTAGTCAGGCAGGGACTCATTTATTACAGGTATTACAGAGCTTATAAAGGCACCTGGAACTCCCCCACTGAGGGTGTATCTTAAGGATGATCATGCGCTGATCATGCACTCCTCAGCAGTGTGGAAGTATTCTTAGACTTTCAAAGCAAGCCAGGCCATGCCCCCAGGAACTTCCTTTCTGACCTATGCAAGGTGGGGCCTTTAGGTCCCCACATAACAAGTATTGCATTAATATCAAAATCCAGTATCTTCATGACAGAAAAGAAAACTATAAGGTAATATCCCTAATGAACATACATACAAAAGTTCTAAAAAATAAAAGTCACAAATCACATATGGACACATATCAAAAAGGTCGTCAAGATGGGCAGTCCCCAACTTCCTGGGGCCAGCATCTTTCCTGGGTAACTTCGCTATGCCCACTGGGCCTTGACTCCCCCAGCTACCCTACCCCATCTCCCCTCCTAGTCTGGGCACTGGCACATTTCTTCTCTTGGCACCCCAGACCTCTGGACTGCCTTCTTGGCCAAGACTCCCACTGCTTCCCTATCCTTTGCACCTAGACCAACCCAGTTCCTCAGTCTAGTCCTGGGAGCCCTCGGGGACTGTTTCCTCCCTTATCTCACCTTTGCATGCCTGAGACAGGCCCTTGTCCCAGGCCAGGTAAGCCCTCAACTTCCTGAGGCCAGCATAGTTCCTGGAGGATCTAGACCTTGGAAGAAAGACAGAGCATTTGATCCTCACCACACATAGGACCCTGTAGGAATTACTGAGCAGCAAGATGAAAGCCATCTGGCCCCTCCAATATAAAATCAAAAGACAGAACCTGAAGCCTAGACCAACCAGATTTTCAAGCCCAACAAGTAAACCACAAAGGCACATAAAGTTTACAATAAGGAGACCTAAATTCAACAAAGGAAGGCTTGAGTCTCACACAAGAATCAGAAACTACAAAAGTCCACATGTCAAAGTCACAGAGAAAATATAGTAAGATGAAAAACCAAAATAATACATCTCTACCAAGTACCAACAGTCCTATAGAGGAGTATAAGGAAAACCCCATAGAGATACACACAGGACATGAAATTCAAAAGAATAATTATATGCACGATAAAAGAATTCAGTTAATTTAAAGAATACACAAACAAAGAAATCAAAGAACTGAAAGAAGATAGGTATCAACTGCTGAATGAATTCAGAAAAGAGTTAGAAATATGGAAGAATACTCAGGCTGAAATGAAGAAGGAAGTGAAACCCTCAAGAAACTAATTAGAAATGACAGGGGAAAGCCTCACCAATAGGATGAATGAAATGGAAAACAGAATATCAATATTGGAAGCTGAAGTGGACAAATTAGACCATCAGGCAAAGATTCTGAAAAGTTTAAGAAAACAGAAGAATGGAATGTGCAGGAATTGTGGGAAACCATAAAAAGACCAAACTTATGCATCATAGGTATAGAGGAGGAAAGGAATCTCGGGATAATGGTATGGACCAGATCTTTAACAGGGTTGTAGGGGAAAATTTGCCAAAATTAAAAGAAGACATGCTCATACAAATACATGAAGCCAGCCCATAGAACACCAAATAGACAGGACCAGAAAAGAACTCTCTACGTCACATCATAGTAAAAACACTAGATGTACAGAACAAAGAGAGAATATCGAAAGCTGCAAAAGAAAATCAACAATTCACATGTAAAGGAAAACCCATCAGGATTACAGTTGACTTTTCATTGCAAACTATAAAAGCCAGAAGAGCCTGGACCAAAGTATACTCAGTTCTAAATGACCACAGAGGGCAACCCAGATTACTTTACCTAGGCAAAATATCTATTGTAGTCAAAGGGGAAAGAAAAATCTTCCATGACATAAATAGACTGAAAGAATATACATCCACAAAACCAACCCTTCAGAGAGTTCTTGAAGCAATACAAAGAGATGAAGAAAGGAACAAATATACCCAAAGGGTAACAGAAAGAAACTTAATGAAGGTATAACGGTGGAAATACACAACTATACCAAGAATGCGAACAGAAATCAAAGTGACAGGAATCAATACACATCATTCATTAATAACTTTAAATACCAGTGGATTGAACTTCCCAGTCAAAAGACACAGACTAGTTGAATGGATTAAGAAGGAAAACACATCTTTTTTGTTCTCTGCAAGAAACCCATATTACTTTCAAGGACAGGACTACCTTAAGGTGAAAGGATGAAAAAATTATTCCAAGAGAATGGTATTAAGAAAAAAGCAGGAGTTGCAATTCTAATATCTGCTAAAATAGACTTCAAACTAAAACTAATCAGAAGAGATAAAGTTGGCCACTTCATGGTGACCAAAGGAATGTTTGACCAAAAAGATATAACAATCATGAACATATATTCAGTAAACTCTGATGCACCCAAATTCATAAAAAGAGTACTACAGGACTTTAAGACACAGATTAATGCCACCTCATTAATAGTAGGTGACTTCAATTTTCCATTGTCTCCATTAGATAAGTCAACAGGACAGAGAATGAACAGAAAGGCATCTGAATTAAACAATACCATACATCAAATGGGCCAGATATCTACCAAATATTCCACCCAAGCACTAAAGAATATACTTGCTATTCAGCACTCCATGGGACTTTCTCCAAAATCAACCATATACTGGGGCACAAAACAAGCCTCAACATATATAAAAAGATTGAAATAATTCCATGCATTCTTTCAGACCACAATGCAATAAAGCTTAAAATCACCATTGGAAGAAACAATAGTAATGACATGAACACATGGAGATTAAACAACACACTCCTGAAAGATGAATGGGTCAAAGGAGAAATTAAGAAAGAAATAAAAGTATTCCTTGAACTAAATGAAAAAGACAATACAACACAATAAAACCTCTGGGACATGTTGAAAGCCATCCTTAGAGGGAAATTTAGAGCTCTAAATGCCTACATTAAAATATCAGAAAGAACACAAATAAATAACTTAACATTACAACTCAAGACACTTGAAAAGCAGCAACAAATGAACCCAAACTAGCAGACAAGAAGAAATGACAAAAATCAGAGCAAAAATTAATAAAATAGAAATAACAAAAAAGTACAAAGAATCAACAATGCCAATAGCTGGTTCATTGAAAAGATAAATAAGAGTAACAGACTCTTAGCCCAGTTAACCAAAAAAAAAAGGAAGAGCACCTCCAAATCAACAAAATCAGAGATGAAAGGGGAAACATCACAACAGACACCAAAAATTTCCAGAACATTATAAAGAAATATTTTAAAAACCTATATGCTACTAAATTTGAAAACCTAAAAGACATGGACAGGTATCTATAAACATGGGAATCACCAAAACTAAACCAAGAAGAGATCAACAGCTTAAACAGACCCATAACACATAAGGAAATTGAAACAGTAATAAAAAACCTCTCAACTAAAAAAAAGCCCAGAATCAGATGGATTACTGCAGAATTCTACAAAACATTTAAAGAAGATCTATTCTAATACCACTTAATTGATTCAAAAAGAGAGAAATGGAAGGAGAACTTCCAAATCCCTTCTATGAGCCAGCATCACTCTAATACCAAAAATAGGTAAAGATACAACCAAAAAAGAAAACTAGAACCCATATCCTTAATGAACATAGATGAAAAATTTTTCAACAAAATACTTGCCAACCTCATACAGACACACTTTCAAAAAGATCATCCACCATGATCAAGTCAGCTTTATTCCAGAGATGCAGAAATAGTTCAATATATGCAAGTCAATAAATGTCATAAATTATTTAAGTAGACTCAAAGACAAGAACCTTGTGGTTATCTCAATAGATGCAGAGAAGGCCTTTAACAAAATTCAACATGCATTTATATTCAAACTCTTAGAGGGAGTTGGAGTGGAGGGAACATACCTCCACATAATTAAAGTCATATACGACAAACCCACATCGAACATCATTCTAAATGGAGAAAAATTGGAAGCATTCCTTTTTCAAATCAGAAATCAGACAAGGCTGTCCACTATCACCACTCCTTTGTAACACAGTGTTTGAAACTCTTGCATGAGCAATAAGAGAAGAGAAGAAAATTAAATGGGTGATAATTGGTAAAGAAGAAATCAAATTATCCTTTTTTGCAGATGATATGATATTATATCTAAGGGACACCAAAAATTCCACCAGAAAACTCCTAGAAATTATTAACATGTTAAGTAAAGTGTCAGGTTACAGAATTAATCTATAAACGTCTGTAGCCTTTCTATATACCAATAACAAGCAATCAGAAAAAGAGTACATAGAAACACTCCCTTTTACAATAGCCTCCAAAAACAAACAAACAAAAAAATCTCAGAATAAACCTGACCAAAGACATTGAAGACTTCTACAATGAAAATTTTAAATCTTTAAAGAAAGAGATTGAGGAAGAAACAAGACAGAAGGACTTCCCATGCTCATGGATTAGAAGAATTAATATTTTGAAAATGACCATCTTACCAAAAGACATTTATAGATTCAATGCAATGCCAATAAAAAATCCCCATGACATTCTTCAGAGAATTGTAAAAGGCTATCCTAAGTTTCTTATGAAGCACAAAAGACCACGGATAGCCAAAGCAACCCTGAGCCCTAAAAGCAATGCTGAGTTCATTACTATATCAGATTTTAAACTGTATTACAGAGCTTTAGTCATAAAAACAACATGATACTGGCACAAAAATAGACCAGTAGATCAATGAAACAATATTCAAGACCCAAATATGAGTACATGCAATTTCAGCCATCTGCTATTTGGCAAAGGGGCTGAGAACATTCACTGGAGGAAACAAAGCATGTTCAGCAAATGGTGCTGGCAAAACTGGATCTCCACTTGTAGAAGAATAAAACTAAACCCCTCTCTTTCACCTTGCACAAAGTTAGCTCCAAATGGATCAAAGACCTCAATGTGAAGCCAGAAACTCTGAAACAGCTAGAAGTAAAATTGGCAATAATCCAGGATTTTCTAAACCGGACATCAATTGCTCAGGAAACAAGGGCAAGAATTAACAAATGGGACCTCTTTAAACTAAAAAGCTTCTGTACATCAAAGGAGGAAACCAGGCAAGTGAACAGAAAACCTACAGAATGGGAGAAAATCTTTACCAGAGACACATCCGACAGAGGTTTAATATCCAGAATATATAAGGACCAGAATATATAACGAACTCAAAAAACAGAGAATCAAGACAAGAAGTAACCCAATTAAAAGATGGGCTAAGGAGCTGAACAGAAAGTTCTCAAAAGAAAAATGAAGATGGCTAGAAGCATCTAATAAGGTGTTCAACATCATTAGTAATTAGGAAAATGCAAGTTAAAATGACTTTAAAATTTCATCTTACCCCAGTCAAACTGGCTAAGATCAAGACAACAAATGATACCAAATGTTAGAGAGGACGTGGGGAAAGGGGAACACTCATCCACTGCCAGTGGGATTGCAAACTTGTCAAGCCCTATGGAAAGCAGTGTGGAGAACTCTTAAAAAACTACAAATGAACCTACCATTTGACCCAGTTATACCACTCCTTGGCATATACCCAAAGAACTCATCCTATTGCAGAGACACTTGTACATCCATGTTTCTTGCTGCTCTTTTCACAATAGCCAAGAGATGGAAGCAACCTAGGTGTCCCTCAA
>NW_008360320.1:6889792-6898575 GCF_000622305.1 Nannospalax galili
TCAACAGAGGTAGGATCATAGGAGCAAGGGTATTAGTAAGGAAGAAAGGGGGGAAGTGGGGGCACCTTAAGTGGGAAAACAAGGATAAAGGGGTGAGATGACACAAGAGAGAAACAATGCCTAGCTAGTCACAAAAACCAGAGCGAACCATATTATTCCTACAATCTACTGACAAATTATACATAACAGATCAAGAACCTTATCTCTAGATAAGGTTTATTTGAGACCAACTGGTCATTACCCAAGATTTATCTGCAGGACACACAGTAATTAAAAATGCCAGAATGGTGGAACTAACCTTCTTGGATGTTTAACAGACATACCCTGAGATCTATACTAATTGGGTCAGAGGGATACAAAGGACACTTTTTGCTCCCTGCCCTCCTAGGTCAATTAGTTCCCAGGGATCATGAGCATCTCGCAAAATGTCCTGTAATGGGTGGTGGGTCAAGGAGGCCAAGGTGACCCCACCAGATGTACTTGAACCAGTGTCCAGTCTATAAGGAGGAGGGTCAACGCGGAGGAATCATTTCCAAGAGAAGCCAATAATGGTTGAGCAGGACCTTTGACTTATCTTCACATAGATGGAACTGGTAAAAGAAAGGAGCCAGGGGCTCCTCCCAAGCCCATGGGACCCCTGAGGAACAGATCCTCAAACGACCTCAATAGTAAAAACAAATCAGTTTACCTGGTCCAATGGTATGTTCTTAAACACCCAAAAGGGAAGTATAACCAAGGATTAAAGGGGCCAATATAATATTTAAAAAAAATCATATTCTTTGTGATGTACCTTTGACTTCTATTGCTATTGAAAACTCTAACTCAAACCTGTCTCTTTGCATCTGCCTCCTGTCATGGTTGAAAGTTGGTTTGATGAGTAGATAGACGCATTCTTTTCACTCCACTATCTCATCCTCTAGAATACTAATTCATAAAACTCATGCTAACCTGTTATAAATGATGTTCCCTTAATTCTGTTTGTGCATTATATTGATTTTTTTAAAAAATGATGTGTAGGTAGATTATATCATCCATCATTTTTATTTCAGAATCATAAGAGGAGTATTATAAAAATATTTATTATTTAAAAGAGGGCACAAATGTTGAGAACTGGTCTAGAAGATCCTAAAGATTTTCACTTGCTGCAAAAACTCTGGAGGGGGGCACCTCTCATGTGATGTAGGATGGACTCAACAATTGCATGCTTTCAATTGCACATTAGTGACATTGGCAAAAACTCAATTATCCCACTCTTCCTATTACTGGGGCGGGAGTGGGGAGGGGGCGATCTCAGGCATTCAAGTTAGTGGCCAACACTGCTCACTCTAGGACCAGAACCAGAGAGGCAACAGGGCCCACAATAACTCCTATGTGAAACGGTCTTTCATTCAGTTAGAGAAATCAAATAATCTTGCTGTCTTTTCTAGTTCTGCAGAGCCTACAGGAAATGCTATATCATAAGCCTGGAGAAGCAATAGGGAAGAATCTAGAGCTGTAAGTACGCTAAGAGGGACCATTGTTGGCAGTTAGCTGACACTGTAGTGAGCTGGATCATGTGTAGGGAGAAAGTGTGGGAGTATTTTGGCCTCAGCACCTCATTGCTGTGTGGGTTGGGCTCATAGGTCTGTATGAGTCTACTGAATACTGAGTGCTTGTTTCATGGTTTCTTAAAGTCATCACTCAGCATCTGAGACAAAAGGAATGAAAGAGGGACTTCCCCAGGTTTCTAGGCTGATGGACAAGGGGACAGAAGAAATCAATGAACATCACCACTAAATAAATCATTTAGAGTTTACAGTACTTTTGCCACTTCTAATTGACTGTGTATCTACTGGTGCTGGAAAGGCTTCCTTCACAGATTCTCTGAGAATAGCAACATAAAATAAACTGAGGTAACCTTCATCCAGGCACTACACCCTCCCAATTATGGATAAACAATTACACAGACTTCCTGATGAACTTCTGGCTACTGAGAGCTTGCAAAAGTAAAGCAACAACAGAAAATGGAACGGAAAACATTCATCCGTAGTCTAGTTTACTTTAAATTAAAACAGGTTTGAAAGCAAGATTAGCTTGGGATGATATGTAAATGGGTGCCCTGTTTCCTAAGACTAATGTGCTCCTCCTGTTAAAGTAAGGAACTATAACTGGAGCAGAGTAGTAAAAAAAAGACATTTTATACAGATAAATGAAAATTCATCAAAGATGAAAATCATAAAACTGGATGGATAGATGGATGGATGTGAAGTATCTCCCACATTTTGGTGGGAGGAGGGTCAGGAGTATCTACTGTGTCACTCACCAGATCTGTCAGACACAAATCTGACATACGCATGTGTGCATGTACATGAAAATTCGCACACACATTTGCACATTATAAGTATATATATATATATATATGTCTTTTTGAGACAGTGTCTCCCTGTAGCCCCAGCTGTCCTGGAACTCACTATGTAGACCAGGCTGGCCTTGAACTCACAGAGATCTACCTGCCTCTGCCTCCTAAGTGCTGGGATTAAAGGCATGCACCACCACGCCCAGCAAGTATATATTTTTATGAAACATATTTGGATATGGTTGTTAGAAATAGGTAAATACATTTATTCATTCATTTGTATGAAATTAAGTATTGTTGACCTAGGATATGCTAGAATTTATAGTTAGTGCACAAGACAGATACCGGTCTGCCCTCCCAAAGCTAATCTACTGAGGGAATTATGCTACAAGGAGGCAATAACAGTACAAACCCATTCTGTGTGAAAGTGTAAGAGCACCCTGGAAGGACTCTGATTCTCATCCTGCACATTCAGGACAGGCTTCCCAGGGGAAATGAGGTCTGAACTGAGAGTCGAAGAATGGGTTGAAATTATCCAGGGAGCAAGAACAGCAAAGAACTGGAATATTACACGCTGCAGAGGCAAGAGAAAAAAAAAATTGAACCTACCATATTACAAGGAACTCATGCTATTTCAGAGACACTTGGACATCCATGTTTGTTGCTGCTCTTTTCCTAATAGCTAAGAGATGGAAGCAACCTAAGTGTCCCTCATCTGCCTAGTAGATAATGAAAATGTGGTTCATTTATACTATGGAGTTCTACTTATCAGTAAAGAAAGGTGAAATCATGACATTTGCAGGTAAATGGACTGAACTAGAAACTGTTATAGTAAGTGAAGCAACACAGACTCAGAAAAACAAATGACTTATGTTCTCTCTCATATATGGATTCTAGCACCAAATCCTTATAATTGAGTATGTATCCAGACATAACTACAAGAACCAGGATAATGAATAGAAACCAGGGAGGTAAAGAAAAAGAAAGAACCTGAAAGAGAAGAACAGTAGGAAACAGTTGTTAATAAGTGAGATATGGATAAAAATGGGGCTATTTTAATGGGAAGGGGGAATGGAGTGCTTATACAAGGAACCTTGGGGATAAAGAGAAAGAAGGAGCTCAAGAGAAGTGGGACCATAGGGGAAAGGTATTATTAAGGGAGAAATGTGAAAAATGTGTGCACTAAATGGGGAAAATGTGGTGGAAGGGTTATACAATGAAAGAGATAACTAATGCCTAACTAGTTTAGAAAAGAAAAAACAGAGGGAACCATATTAGTCCAACAACCTACTGACAAATTATACACACAACTAGCTCAAGGAAAATAATATATGTCAGGTCAAAGATTATGTGAGAACATTTGGGTTTTGCCCAAGATTTTATCTACATAGTACATGATAATTAAAAATACCAGACTGATGGAACTAACCTTGGATGTTTAACAGCCATACTTTGAGGCTTATATTAATCTGGTCAGAGTTACTTAAAGGACAGTTTTTGCTCCTTGCTCTCTAAGGTCAAATAAGTTCTGTAGAATGATGGAGCATCACTCAAAATGTCCTGTAACTGGGTGAGTCACCTGTCCTTTTGATCAAGGAGGCCATGGAGACCCCACCAGATGGACTTCAGCCAGTGCCCAGTCTACAAAACGGAGGGTCAACACAGAGGGTATATTTCTTCCATGCTTCCAAGTGAAGCCAGCCACGGTTGAGCAGGACCTTTCATTTATCTTCACATAGATTGAACTGCTAAAGAAATTGAGCCAGGGGCTCCTCCAAAGCCCATATGACCCCTGAGGAACAGATCTTCAAATGAGCTTAAGAGTAAAATAAATTGGTTTCTTTGGGCTAACTGTATGTTATTAAACACCCAAATGAAAAGTATAATTAAGGATTAAAGTGATGAGCATAATTCTTTAAGAGTCCATGTGTATAGCTAATGGCTACATAACAAGAAATAATGCCAGACAGGAGATACCTTCCTTTGAGTTGTTGTCCAGGGTGGCCCAAGAGACTCCTACACAGTAACCCAGCATAGAATTTGGAAAACGAAAAGCAGTCCTCATCTTATTTAAAGGAATGTTGGCAACTGATCACTGCTAGATGAGGAAGAGCTGATCTTCCTAAAACAAGGACTCTAGATAGGCTGGCCAGACTCAGCAGCCGGACTAGCACTGGGGAATTTCTGGGGACACTGATAACAGTGGAGAGAAACAGGGATGATAGAGTATATGGGCTCCAGTGGGCGAGGGAGGGTATGGGAGGATACATTTGTGATGTGGGTATAAAGATGAATAAGATTGTGTGGGATCTTCTGTATGAAATACACAAACAAAAATATCAGTAAATTAAAAATGAGTTATATTTGAGGAAGAAGCTAAAAATTTCCTTCCTGGTTATTAGCAGATAGGAAAAACATTACCATTGATATCTACCTGATGATATTCTGCGCTCAGGTGCCAAGGATCTCAGAAAGTAACCAACTGTCACTGGTAATCATCAGACATATAGAGATTAGAGATGCATGTGCAAACACAGGTTAGTTGCATTAAAAATGAGTTTCTCTGTATGAAACAGTATATTTTCAAATGAAATGGAGATCTTTTTTAAAGGTTAAAACCTCATTCAATTTTATGTTTTATAGGATTTATACTGAGTATAATAATGTACAGCTGTATTAACTCAACACTGTGAACCTAAAAATTATAGCCAATTTTGAAAAAGATGCATCTTTGCTCTGGAAACTGTTATTGACTATGTCAATGCTGTTGTAATGAAATGCTTCTACTAATTATGTGGATATTAAATAAATTTCAAAAAAATAAATAAAAGATCATCCACCTTGATCAAGTTGGACTTATTTCTGAGATGCAAGAATAGTTCAAGTCACATATATCAATAAACATAATAAATCATATAAATGAATTTAAAGATAAAAATCACATAATCATCTCAATAGATGCAGTGAAGTTGTTTGACAAAACCCAGCATGCATTATTGGCAAAATTTCTAGTGGGAACTGGATGGATGGAAACATACCTCAACACAAATAAGGGTATATGTAACACCCACAACAAAGATCATTCTTAGTGGAGAAAAACTCAAAGCATTTCCACTAAAATAAGGAACCAGACTAAGCTGTCCACTATCACCACTCCTTTTCAAAATAGTGCTTGAAATCCTAGCTAGAGCAATGAGGCAAGAGAAATAAATTTAAATTAGTATTAATTGAAAGTGAAGAGTTCAAATTATCACTAGTTTCAGATGATATGATATTATACATAAGAGATCACAAAAAATCCACCAGAAAACTCTAGAAACACTCAACAATTTCAATAAAATGGCAGGTGCAAAATTAGTTTACAGAAATCACTAGCGTTTCAACATATTGATTCTAAGCAATTAGAGAAAAAGTTCATGGAAACACTCCTATTGACCATAGCCTCAAAAAAAATAGCTTGGAGGAGATCTATAACATGAACATTTTAAATCTTTGACAAAATAGAATGAGGAACATACAAGGAAATGGAAAGACTACCTGTGTTCATTTATTTGTAGAATATTGTGAAAGTGATATTCATGTCAATAGAAATGTATAGATTCAGTGTAATTCCAATCAAAATCCCTAAGACGTTCTTCATAGTAATAGAAAAAAAATTATCTTAAAATTCACAAGATCCCTCTGCTTCCCTGGGCCTGCAGGACCTGCTGCAGGTCTCTCTCAGGGACCAACCCAACTCCTCAGTGAAGTCCCCAGGAGTCCTTGGGGTCTCTTCCCGCCCCATCTGCCTTTTCATTTCTTGGTGGCACAGCCACCAGCTACCCTAGACCAGCATCTTTCCTGGGCCAGGCTCACAGGCCAGTCCACCCCCCAAATTCCTGAGGAAAAGATCATTCTTGGAGGGATCCAGACCTTAGGAGAAAGCCTGAAAACATCTGACCCTCATCTGAATTGGGCATCTATGGAAACTCCTGAAGACAAAGCAATCTGGCCACTCCAATATAAAATCAAAAGAGAGAACCGGAAGCTTAGACCAAAAAGCTTTACATGCCCCAAAAGGAAACCACATAGACACATAAAGTTCACAAAAAGAAGCAGACCTAAACTTGAAGGCTTAAGTCTCACACAAGAATCAGAAACTACAAAAGAAATTTGCATGTTAAAATCACAGAGAAAAAAAATAACATGAAAAACCAAAGTAACATATCCCCACCAAATACCAATAGTCCTCTAGAGGAGTACAATGAGATCTGCCAAGAGATGACGCAGGACATGGAACTCAAAAGAAAAATTATAAACATGATAAACGAATTCAGTGAATTTAAAGAACACACAAAAAAAGAAATCAAAGAACTGAAGAAGATAGGGATAAACTTCTGAATGAATTCGGAAGAGTTAGAAATATTGAAGAATATTCCTTCTTCAGGCTGAAATGAAGAAGGAAGTGAAACACTCAGTAAGCCAATTAGAAATGACGGGAGAAAGCCTCACCAATAGGATGAACGAAATGGAAAACAGAGTATCAAGATTGGAAGATAAAGTGGATGAACTGGACCACTCAAGCAAAGATTATGAAAAATTTAAGAAATCACAAAATGGAATATGCAGGAATTGTGTGACACCATAAAAAGACAAACTTACAAAACATAGGCATACAGGAAGGAGAAGAATCCCAAGATAATGGCATGGACCGATCTTTAGCAGAATCAGGGAAGAAAATTTCCCCAAATTAAAGAAAGTCATGCCAATACAAATACAAGAAGCATATAGAACACCAAACAGACAGGATCAGAAAAAAATTATCCACGGCACATCATAGTAAAAACACTACCAGTACAAAACAAAGAGACAATTCTGAAAGCTGCAAAAGAGAAACAGCAAGTCACATATAAAGGAAAACCCATTAGGGTTACACCTGACTTTTCAGTGCAAACTACGAAAGCCAGAAGAGCCTGGACCAAAGTATTCCCAGTTTTAAATGACCACAGATGCCAACCCAGACTACTATATCCGGCCAAAACTTCTATTATAGTCGAAAGGAAAAGAAAAATCTTCCATGACATAAATAGGCTGAAGGAATTCATGTCCACAAAACCAGCCTTTCGGAGAATTCTGGAATCAATATAAAGAGCTGAAGAAAGGAGTGACTATACCCAAGGGATTGCAGAAATAAATCAAATGAAGGTATAACTGTGGAAAAGTACAGCTATATCAAGAATGTAAACAGAAATAAAAATGACAGGATTTAATACTCATCTTTCATTAATAACATAACTTTAAATATTAATGGAATGAACTCCCCAGTCAAAAGACACAGACTACGTGATTGGATTAAGAAACAAAACCCATATTTTTGTTGTCTGCAAGAAACTCATCTCACTTTCAAGGACAGACACTATCTCAAAGTGAAAGGATGGAAAAAAATATGCTAAGCAAATGGTACTAAGAAAAAAGCAGGTGTAGCAATTCTAGTATCTGACAAAATAAACTTTAGACTAAAACTAATCAGAAGAGACAAAGAGGGCCACTTCATTTTGATTAAAGGAACAATGAATCAAGAAGACATTACAATCATGAACATATATTCACCAAACTCTGGTGCACCCAATTTCATCAAAACAATACCACAGGAATTTAAGACCCAGATTAACCCCAACTCATTAATAGTAGGGGACTTCAATAGCCAACTATCTCCACTATATAGGTCAACAGGGCAGAGAGTTAACAGAGAGACATCTAAATCAAACAATACCATATAACAGACATCTACTGAGTATTCCACCCAAGCACAAAAGGACATACTTTCTTCTTAGCACCCCATGGAAACTTCTCCAAAGTCGACCATATACTGGGGCACAAAACGAACTTCAACAAATACAAAAAAATTGAAATAATTCCATGCATTCTATCAGACCACAATGCAATAAAGCATACAGTCAACACCCGAAGAAGCCCTAATCACCACATGAACACATGGAGATTAAACAACACACTCCTAAATGATGAATGAGTCAAAAGAGAAATTAAGAAAGAAATAAAAGTATTTCTGGAATTAAATGAAGAGGACAATACAACACGGAAAAACTCTGGGACTCCCTGAAAATGGTCCTTAAAGGGAAGTTTATAGCTCTAAGTGCCTACATCAAAAATCAGAAAGAATACAAATAAATGACTTAACATTGCAACTGAACACACTTTGAAAGCAACAGCAAGTGAAACCCAAACCCAGCAGACAAGAAGAAATAACAAAACTCAGGGCAGAAATTAATGAACTTGAAACAAAGAAAATGATAGGAAGAATCAACAATTCCAAGAGCTGGTTCTTTGAAAAGATAAACAAGATTGACAGACCGCTAGCCCAGTTAACCAAAAGAAAGAAAGAGCACCTCCAAATCAACAAAAATCAGGGCAGAAATCAATGAAATTGAAACAAAGAAAACAATACAAA
>NW_008360320.1:6898734-6899203 GCF_000622305.1 Nannospalax galili
TGAATAGGGTTCAATGGTGGTGGTGGAGTATGGGGAGGCATAGGTGGGGAGGGGGTCTGGATTTGAGTGGGAAATGTATGAAATTTAAAAGGCTCAATAAAAAATGTTTAAAAAAATGAATGAATTTCATCTAACTTAAAAAAAACACATGTACCGGGCATGGTGGCACAGGCCTTTAGTCTCAGCAGTCCAACAGTAGGGACACAGGCAGATCTTTATGATATGAAGACCAGCCTGGTCTACAAAGCCAGTTCTAGACCACTTCGGGCTACAGGGGACCCTAAACAAAACAAAACAAAACAAAACAAACAACTATAGATCCATATCCTTAATGAACATAGATGCAAAAATTCTCAGCGACATACTTGCAAACCTCATACAGACACATATCAAAAAGATCATCCACCATGATCAAGTCAGCTTTATCCCAGAGATGCAGGGATGGTTCAATATACGTAAGTCAATAAAC
>NW_008360320.1:6899391-6900826 GCF_000622305.1 Nannospalax galili
GACTAAAGAAAATTTTAAATCTTTAAAGAAAGAGATTGAGGAAGACATCAGAAGATGGAAGGATCTCCCGTGCTCATGGATTGGAAGAATCAATATTGTGAAAATGACCATCCTACCAAGAGTCATTTATAGATTCAATGCAATGCCAATCAAAATCCCCCTGACATTTTTCACAGAATTGGGAAAACCCATCCTAAGATTCATATGGACGCACAGAAGACCTTGGAGAGCCAAAACAACCCTGAGCACTAAGAGGAATGCTGGGAGGGATTACTATACCAGATTTTAAGGTGTATTACAGAGCTAGAGTCACACAAACAACATGGTATTGGCACAAAAATAGACCTATTGCTCAGTGGAACAAAATTGAAAACCCAAATATGAGTAAATGCAATTTCAGCTATCTGATATTTGACAAAGGGGCCAAGAATATTCACTGGAGGAACGACAGCATGTTCAGCAAATTGTGCTGGCAAAACTGGATCTCCACTTGTAGAAGAATGAAACTAAACCCCTATCTTTCACCCTGTACAAAAGTCAATTCCAAATGGCTCAAAGACCTCAATGTAAAGACTCTGAAATTATTAGAAGAAAACATTGGGAAAAACCTACAATATATAGGCATAGGAAAGGATTTTCTAAACTGGACCTCAATTGCTCTGGAAACACGGGCAAGAATTGAAAAATGGGACCTCATTAAACTAAAAAGCTTCTGTACATCAAAGGAAATAATCAAGGAAGCAAACAGAAAACCCACAGAATGAGAGAAAATCTTCACCAGCGACACATCCGGCAGAGGTTTAATAACCAGAATATATAATGAATTCAAAAGACAGAGAACCAAGACAAGAAGCAACCCAATAAAAGATGGGCTAAGGAGCTGAACATAGAGTTCTAAAAAGAAGTAAAGATGGCTATAAAACATCTTAAAAGATATTCAACATTACTAATAATTAGGGGAATGCAAATTAAAACCACTTTAAGATTTCACCTTACCCCAGGCAGACTGGCTAAGATCAAGAGAACAAATGATACCAAATGTTGGAGAGGATGTGGGGAAACGGAAACACTCATCCACTGCTGGTGGGACTGAAAACTGGTTCAACCCCTATGGAAAGCAGTGTGGAAAACTCTTACAAAACTACAAATGAACCTACAATTTGACCCAGTTGTACCACTCCTTGGCATATACCCAAAGAACTCGTCCTATTGCAGAGACACTTGTACATCCATGTTTGTTGCTGCTTTTTTCACAATAGCTAAGAAATGGAAGCAATATAAGTATCCCTCAATTGATGAGTGGATAATGAAAATGTGATTCCTTTATACAATGGAGTTTTACTCAGCAGTAAAGAAAGATGAAATCATGAAATTTGCAGGTAAGTGAATGAAACTAGAAACTGTTATACTAAGTGAAGTAACACAGACTCAGAAA
>NW_008360320.1:6900847-6923789 GCF_000622305.1 Nannospalax galili
CCTCATACATGGATCCTAGAACCAGACCCTGATAAGTGAGTATGTGTACAGACATTACTACAGGAACCAGGATAATGGACAGGAAACAGGGAGGTAAAGGAAAAGAAATAACCTGAAATAGAAGAACAGTAGGAAACAGGCCTTAATAAGGAAGATATGGATAAAAACTGGTGCAACCACTGTGGAAATCACCATGGAGAACTCCTCAAAAACTACAAATAAGTCTACTATATGATCAAGCTATACCACTCCTTGGCATATGCCCAAAGGACTGATTATCCTACTGCAGAGATACTTGCTCAGTCATGTTTGTTGCTGCTTTTCTCATAATACCTAAGAAACAGAAACAACCTAAATACCCCTCATCCAATGTATGGAAAATGAAAATGTGGTACATTTATACAAGACGTTAAAGACAAGGGGATAGTAGGAGATAGGTGTTATCAAGGACTAAGTGGGAAAAATGTAGGTACTTTAACTAGGTGTGGAGTAAGGAGGGTTATATGTGGGTAAAGAGCGGGCAGATAAATAATGTTTAGGTTTTGTGAAAAAACAAATTGAAATATATTAGTTCAAAGTTCGATTGTAAAGAATGCATAGAATAAATAGATGAGTGCCTATGCAGAGCTGAAGACTACATAACAACAACAACAACAAACACAGTGCCAAGCTGGGGAAATCTCCATTCGTGTTGTTGTTTGGGGTAGTCCAAGAGACTTACAAAATAGCACAGGCTATTGCCACAGCCTTTGATTGCCTTCTAGAACTTGATAGTAAATCCCTATTACTGAAGGCAAAACATATTTCAGACACAGGACTTGGAGTAATGTCTCTGGAACTCTGAAGATTAATTCTTTTAGTAACTGCAAAGGAAAAAAAAACAATCAGCTATTCAATCAACTTGTAAAGTGTATGAATCACCAACAAATATTCTCTACTGGTGCAGAAGGGGCACTTTCCATAGTGGTTGCACAAGCTGGTAATCCCGTCAGCAGTGCATGAGCATTCTCCTTTCCCTGAATCCTCCCCAGCATTTGGTGCCATTTGTTCTTTCAGTCTTAGTCACATTGGCAGAGGTAAAATGAAATCTTAAACTGGTTTTTATTTTGCCTTTCCTTAATTACTAAGGATGTTTAAAACATTTAAAGGTGTTTATTACCCATTTTATGTTGTCTTTTGAGAGTTCTCTGTTCAGATTTATAGCACATCTTTCATTTGGGTCATTTGTTTTCTTGATTCTTTGTTTCTTGACTTCTTTGTATTTTCTGGATATCAATCCTCGGTCAGATCTGTAGCTGAGGAAGACTTTTTTTTCTTATTTTGTGTGCTTTCTTTTCACTCAGTTGTTCATTTTCTTTGCTCTACAGAAATTTTTTAGTTTAATGAGGGTCCACTTGTCAATTGTTGACCTTCATTCCTGAGCAACTGATGTCCTGGAGAAAGAGATAAGTAATGCTTAGATGGTGTGAAAAACCAGACAGAAATGATTTATTTCAAAAGAATACTGAAAAGTACATATACAATATCTGAATCCGAGTGCATGTGTATAGCTGAAGACTATATAACAAGAAACACAGAACCAAACAGGAGGAACCTTACTTAGAGATTTTAGTTAGGGCAGTCCAAGAGACTCCCAAAATAGCATAGGCTATTGCTATAGCTCTTGATTCCCTCCTAGAACTTGATAGTAAGTTCCTGTTGTTAGAGACAGAGCATATTTCAGACACAGGACTTAAAGCAATATAGCTGGATCTGGTCTGGAAGCCTCCTCCATGAAACTAGCTCTTGGAGTATCAGAGGATGCTATGCAAGCTACTAAGGGAGAAATATCAATCAATGGTCCAACCCAGTTGTTGAGCTTAATAACCACAACAATGACCATCACAGAAAAATATTTCTGTTTGTGTTATAGTAGCAGTTTTATCTTAGGGTTAATCAACAGTTGTCTATTGGAACTAAGGCCTACTCAATGGTAAGAAACTTATGGATGGTATTGTAAACAAACAAATACACATGGCTGGAGAGGTCATGGATCCAAGAGAAAACCCTATTATCTATCAAATCTCTAGGTAAACATAATTTCTACTGTATGCTAAATATGTATACTTATTTTTACAGATAATAAATGTCTCATCACTTGTCAAAGAAGCTTCTTTTTGTAACATGTGGAGACTATTAAAGTTATACAACTGGTCAAACACAGAGAATTAGTGTCTGTGAGATGTCCAGCCCTAAGTGACACATCTACAATGGAATCTTTATAACCCCAGACTCATAGAACATATCAGAACAGTGGGCAGAGAGAATATTAATGCATCTTTCAACTCTTATCAATGAAGCTTCCACATGCAACAGAGGGGGATTAACACAGAAATTCACAACTGGATGAAATGTAGAAAATAAGAGACTGCAGAGTGCATGTCCCTGGATAGGACTCCTCTGTGGAACCTCTACAGTCCAGGGTGAAGAGACAGTTTTAGAAGAGGGAGCAGAAAGACTGTAAGAGCCAGGGGTACTGGATGACCATAAGGAAAGGAAGCTTTCCAGGCGGCTGAGAATTTGCTCATATGAACTTACAGCAACGTTAACAGCAATGCACAAGACCCATGCAAACTCAAACCAGACAAAAACCCAGCATAGAACTGTGGAAATGGGTGAGAATTTTCAACTGTAGTTGAGGAACTATTAGCAGCTGATGACTGCTGGATGAATTGATCTTTAAGGGATTGATGCTTGTTGGGCTGACCAGGCTCCAGCAGATGAACTCAAACTGAGGGACATATAGGAACACAAACTTGACTAAATAGACCTTAACATATACAACAGAATGAATGAAATCCCACTGGAGGCTTATGGGCTGAGCACATAGGGGAGGAGTATAAATAAGACTCAAAGGTATTGTATGAAACCCACAAAAATTTAAACAATTATGTATACATCAAACAAAGCTATCTGTATTTGTCTACATTTATGAAATACAAAATCTTTAATAAATTATTCAAATTTACAGTCATCTCATAAAATAAATAACAACACATATCTTTTATTGCTTCCATATCTTTCACTTGAAGTTAACATTTACTCCTTCAAATAAAACCAATACTAATTTTTGCCAGTACATCAATTAACAGTTATCATAGTCTTCTTAGTTTTAACATTTCATAATGTCTAGAATTTTACCAAATCACATAATATGTCATGAATATATAATACCATTTGATTGTTATCTATTTCTAACACACTCCCCTACCAAAGAAATCAACAGTAAGTTAGTTTTGGTCAAGTCTCTATGAATATGCATACTAAACATTTAAATAGGGAAGATGGACACTTATTTCATAAGCACATGATTTTCTAACTTACATAGATTCTTTAAAGTTATTTTTGTAATTTTTTTTAAAATAGTTTTTTCCCATTTATTCTTTAGTTGTATGAGAGTGTCTGAAGTTTGTTTGAAATTTATTTTTATAACGATTATTTGAATTTTGATTTTTCCGTCTCTCCCTGCTCATAGTTTTATTTTACCCTTATGTGCTCTCTGTGCTTGTAGTTTCTTTTGCCAGTTTTAATAGTCCATAATATCCAATGGAAAAGTCTGCTGCCGGAACCTTCTTTCTCCCAGTGTTAATGGTTGCTCTTGAGAACCTGCCTGCCCTCCCTCATCTAATTTGAGTCGACGAGGGGGCAGACAAAACAGATGGTTGGCACAGGATGGGGTGATTCACTGTTTGAAATCATGGGGAAACATTTTTGAAATTGGTGAGGAAGAGGAAAGCCTGACATTTGACAGACCATGTAAAAACTGCAATACCCAGACGAAGTTCAGTTTAATTTTCACTGTTATTTTCCAGATGTCCTGATCATATGATTATAATTTTAAGATTATATCAGAAATATACCTTTTCCCTAATGCACTGTAATCATTTCAGCACAATAAGTTTATCATCATGTTTTAATATGAGGACTGTTAACAAAGTCACTTTGTGGTCTACCCAGTTTCATAGTGTGCCTCATAATTTCTTCAGTTCCTTCTCTCCTTGCAGTCCTTGAAGCTTACTGCTTTGAATAATATTTTCTCATGTCATGTGACAGATTTCTCATCTAATTATGACTGTAATATAACCTAAACGACACTGTTAGTGAGTAAATAAACTATGTACAAAAGCATAGTTTACATTACATTTGAATTTACTGTTACTGATTTATATAATATGATAAATCTGAAAGTATTTATCATGGAACTAGATTACTATTTATATATAGAGAATTATACAACAATGAAATGTAGATGAGCAAAATATATAGCACTTCATACTGAAAAATCTCTTTCATTGTTATCAAAGGTATTTAATTATTTACTTGTTTGTATATTTGAGGGAAGTTGGTCTTTTTGGACAGGATCTCCCTGTAGCCCCAGCTGGCTCGAACTTGCTATACATACTAGATTGGCCTCTATTTCACTGAGATTTGTAGGAATTAAGGTTGTGTACCACCACATCCAGTTTGTAGCAAAGATTTTAAAACTGTTATAAATTTGATTTCTCAAATAAAATAGAACTAAAGATATCAAAAGGCCATCATGATGAATTAAAATCATAAGACATCATTTTTCTTTTGAGTGCAAAATAATCCCAAGAGGACAGGATATTTACTCAAAATACAACCAGTATTAGATATTACAAAGTTTTGTGGCCAGATAAACAACCGTGTGATGCAATAGATCATGAAGCTAAAATTGTATAAAATGGATGATTAGAAAAACATAAAAACATGTTGGGGGTATGCAATTAAAATAACCATCCCTTTCTGGTTTGTCTGTCTGAAACAAAATACTCAAGGCTTTATGGGGAAATAGTTTATGCAGTTCTCAATTCTGGAGTTCCAAGAACATGGTGTCAATAATGGGTTCTGGGAAGAAGTTTAAGATGGATACATAACTAAAATCAAAGACAAGGTCCATGCATATTGGGTACTTCAAGGTGATATCATCAGTGAAAAATTAAAAGTTCATAAAAATAGTTAGCCAGGCGTGGTGGTGCACACCTTTAATCCCAGCACTCAGGAGGCAGAGGCAGGAGGATCTCCATGAGTTCAAAGCCAGCCTGGTCTACATAGTGAGTTCTAGGACAGCTGGGGCTATAGGGAGACCCTGTCTCAAAAAGATAAAAAAAAATAATTAAGACTATGGAAGGAATAGATGACACAGCAGTACAGTACGTGGACTTATCTTACAGAAGACGCAAGAGGGGGCTCACAACTTCAGCATCTGGCTCCAGGGGAGGAACAGCTTCTTCTTCCCTTCACTGACTGCTGCAGTCATTCGCACATACCCCACAGCGATGCACATACATTCACACAGCTTTTAAAATTTTATTCCTATTGAATTTCTGCAAATTTCATAGACTATATTTTGATAGAATTTGGAACATCTCTCCCATCTGCAACATCCTTACTACCCCCTGCACAATTTCATGTACTTTCTTATAGATGTATATTTCATGTACTCATATAAAGGCCTCTAGAGACAAACTGGTGTCCCCAAATGTCCTCCATGTGGGTCCATCCACTAGAGTGGATGGCTATGGAGTTCAACCTGTGCCCACAAATATTCTTCACTGTTGGTCCATCCACTGGAGCCTTGTTAATCTACTAAGCCTTCCCCTTCCAATAGTTGCCAATAGTTCCACAGGTGGGGATAGGGTTTCTTCCCTACTTGCCCACATCTATGCTGGCTGGGATTTTGTCTGATTTGAGCTTAGTCAAGGGTTAGTAAGAAGATGTGCTGATAGGGGAAAGGGGTTGTTTAAATACAACCAAAAAATATTGTATGGTAACCACAAAAATTTAATTTAAAACACAGATATGTGATTTGAAAGATGCAGAAATGAAAATAGACTAAAATCAGATTACAAGGGAAAAGTTGTGCTGCTCAGTTTCATCTGTTATAGTGCCTGTTTACACAAAGCTAAATTTCCTTGGTTTCTTCATTTATTCATTCATAATAAACAATAAATCATAGGGTAGGACTACATTTTTCCTTGTTTATCACTAGAATGACTATATATGTATCTAATATGTGTGCTCATGTGAGTGTGCCTATGAACTAAAAAATTGTTTTGTAACTTAAAGAACTGTATATGGACAATGACAGATGCTTGACGGAAGAGTGTAAGTTGCTAATGTTTTGATGGCCAATACCTCGAATATCTCCACTGAGTAGTACACCAATTGAATGTGAACTAGTCTTTGACCAATTTGGTTCATATGATTTTGTAATTTAATTGATTTGAAAATAGTAGGAAATTGTAAGGAATTTGTGACATGGAGTTAAAATGCTCATTAAATATATTACAGAACCAGTTATAATTGAGTCCAATTAAATCTTTATTGTTTAAATTTTTGATGCTATTTTATTATAAATCATCTGCCTTTCACATTTTATATATTTTTATTGAGCACAAAACATTGAGATACACTATTAATTCTTTTTGGGGGGTCTTTTTTCTTCTTATTGTTTTTATTGAATATTTCTGGATTTCATACAGAACATCTCAATTAATCTTAATGATCTTTATACCCCTTTCCCCATTGGCCCCCTCCCATAGCCCCCCACTGGAATTCATACATTCTACTATTTGTAAGGCCCATTGTGTCATCTTAGTGTCCCCAGATATTCCTCTGTGGAAGTTCAGCTACTGAGCTCTAGTCAGCTTCTCTGGAGTCCCTCACTTTAGGAAGATCAGCTCTTCCTCATCCAGCAGTAATCAGTTGCAATATTTCTTCATCTAAGAATGGGGTCTGCTGTCCATTTCCCCAGTTCTATGCTGGTTTATTGTCTGCTTAAGTTTGCATTGGACTTGTGCATGCTGACACATTGCTGTAGATTCATATTAGCAGGGTCCTAGGAGCTTGTAGTACTCTATTTCCATATGGTTGTGCACCTCCTGCCTGGCTCTTACAATCTTTCCAACCCCTCTTCTACAATGCTCCCTGAGCCCTGGGTGGGTGAAGTTTAATATAGGAGTCCTGCCCAAGAACCACCATATTTCAAACTCTTAATCTCTATCATTTGGTAATTTGTAAACTTTTCTGTTCCTGGCCCTCTGTTGCATGAGGTAGCTTCCTTAATGAGAACTGAGAGATTCATTAGTGTCCTCTTTACCCCTGTTCTATGTTCCCTGAGCCAAAGGTGCAGAGGTTGCATTGTACATGTATCACTTAGGCTTGGGTAATTCACAGAAAATGTCTATGTGTGACCAGTTGTGGTACTTTGTAATAATCTCCATCTGGTGCAAAAGAAGATTCCTTTGATGAATGGTGACTGGGATATTTATCTGTAAATATAAGGATACATGTTTTGTACAAAGTAAGAAATTACATTAGTCTACAGATGTGACAGTCTTGGGGTATTTTTTAAGATCTATGACATTTCCAGCCATGTTTATTTGGTTATGTTTACAGTACCACACTTGAGTTTTTTACCACTAAGTGGGCTTTTTGTCCAATTAGTTAGCTGTTGATTGCCCCCAAGATTAAAGAACCACTACTGCACTAATGTTTTATGCTGTGCCGGACATCGATGTGGTTATTTGGACTTGAAGCTGATGCTGGAGCATCGATTGATACTTGGAACTTTCCTATAGTGCTCTCCAAAGCTATTAGAACTAGCCTTCAGGGGAAGTGACTTCCTGATCAGTTCTAGTTCCATTGCTTCAAATTCTGTGTCCAAAGTATGTTCTGTATTCGGCAGTAAGATCTTACTTTCAAGGTCTGTGAGGCAATCAAGGGCAATCTGTGGCAACAGCTTGTGTAATTAGGGGAGTCTCTCATACCACCCTGGCCAACAATGCAAAGGAAGGTTTCTCCTTTCTGTCACTGTTACTTGTAATATAGCTTTTAACTATATACATGGACTCATGCAGAGATATTGTATGTGTAATTTGTCGTTAGGGTTTTGGATAATATGATTCCCTCTGTTTTTTTAAAACTAGCTAGGCATTATTTATCTCACCTATCTCTCCCTGTCTAATTTTCAACCATCAATTCCCCAACTAAAGTGTCCCCATTTTCCCCATTTCTTCCTTGATAATACCAGTCTCTTATGATCCCACCTCCCTTGAGGTCCCTTTTCCCTTTTCCCTTTATCCCCAAGTTCTTTGTATAATCCACCTCCCATTTAAGTACCCTCATTTCTATGCATTTTTCCTTTAGTAGCACTTGCCTCCTATTATCTTTCTCTCTCAGGTTCTTTCGTTCCCTTTAACTCCTTGGTTCCTTTTCATTATCCTGGTTCCTGCAGTTATATCTGGATACATACTCACATACAAGCATTTGGTGCTAGGATCCACATATGAGAAAGAATACATGTCCTTTGTTTTTCTGAGTCTGTATTATCTTACTCAGTATAACAGTTTCTAGTTCCATCCATTTACCTGCAAATTTCATGATTTCGTCTTTCTTCACATCTGGGTAGAATGCCATTGTGTAAATGTAAATTTTCATTATCCATTGGCAAGTTGAGGGACACTTAGGTTGCTTCCATCTCTTAGCTGTTGTAAAAAGAGCAGCAATAAACATGGAGGTACAAGTGTCTCTGCAATAGGATGAGTCCTTTGAGTTTACGGCATGGCATGGCATAACTGGGTCAAATGATAATTTTTATGGTTTTTAAAGAGTTCTCCACTCTGCTTTACATAGGTGTTTCACAAGATTGCAATCCTACTAGCAATGGATGAATGTTTCCCCACATCCTCTCCAGCATGGGGTAAGATGAAATCTTAAAGTGATTGTAATTTGCATTTACCTAATGAATAAAAATATTGAAAACCTTTTAAAATGTTTCTTAGCCATCTTTATTTCTTCTTTAGAGAACTCTCTGATCAGATCCTTAGCCATCTTTTAATTGGTTCACTCGCTTTTGTGATTCTATTTTTTTTTTCTTTTTGAGTTCTTTATATATTCTGGATGTTAAACCTCTGTCAGGTGTGTCTATGGTGAAGATTTTTTCCCACTCTGTGGATTTGCTCATTATTTCCTTGGTTGATTCTTTTGCTGTACAGAAACTTTTACTTTAATGAGGTCTCGTTTGTTGATTCTTGACTTTGTTTCCTGAGCAATTGATGTGTGATTTAGGAAGTCCTTTCCTACACTTATATCTTTTAGGTTATTGCTGATGTTATCTACTAACAGTTTCAGAGTTTCTGTTTTCACATTGAGGTCTTTGGTCCATTTGGAGCTGATTTATATAGGGTGAAAGATAAGGGTCTAGCTTCATTCTTCTAGAGATAGAAATCCAGTTTTTGTAGCACCATTTGCTGAAGATGCTGTCTTTCCCCCAGTGAATGTCCTTGGCTCCTTTATCAAATATCAGGTGACTGAAATTGTACTTATGTTTGGATCTTAAATTATGTTACACTGAATTATAGGTCTATTTTTGTGCCAGTACCATGCTGTTTTTATGAGTATAGCTCTGTGATATAGTTTGATATCTGGTATAGTAACCCCCTGATCATTGTTTTTTGTGCTCAGATTTGCTTTGGGTATCAGGGGTCTTTTGTACTTCCACAAGTACCTTAGGATGGTTTTTTACAATTCTTTGAAGAATGTCATGGGGATTTTGATTGGCATTGCACTGAATTTATAAATGGCTTTTGGTAGGATGGTCGTTTTCAAAATATTAATTCTTCTAATCCATGAGCATGGGATAACCTTCCATCTTCTGGTGTCTTCCTAAATCTCTTTCTTTAAAGATTTGAAATATTCTTTTTATTTATTATTTTTATTTTATGCATATGCATGTATTGCCTTCGTGCAGGTAAGTATACCCATTTTGTACAATGCCCATGGAGGTCAGAAGAGGCTGTCAGGTCCCCTGGGACTGGAGTTAGAGACAGTTGTTAGCTGCCATGTGGGTGCTGGAATTCAAATCCAGTCTTCTGCAAGAACAACCAATGTTCTTAACTGCTGAGCCATCTCTCTAGCCCCAAGATTTAAATTTTTCATTGTAGAGGTCTTCAATGTCTTTGGTCAGGTGTATTCCAAGACATTTTTTTTTTGAGACTATTGTGAAAGGCTGAGTTTCCATATGCTCTTTATTATTGGTATACAGAAAGGCTACAGAGTTTTGTAGATTAATTTTGTAACCTGCTGCTTTACTGAAAATGTTAACCATTTCTAGGAGTTTTCTGGTGTAATTTTTGGCATCTGTTAGATATAATATCATCTGAAAAAAGGGAGAATTTGAACTCTTCTTTTCCAATTCATACGCCTTTGATTTCCTTCTCTTGTCTTATTGCTCTTGTAAGAGTTTCAAGTACTGTGTTAAAAAGGTGTGGAGAGAATGAACATCCTTGTCTGGTTCCTGATTTTAATGGGGCTGCTTACAGTTATTCCTTATTTAGAATGACTTTAGCTGTGGGTTTGTTGTATATAGCTTTAATTATGCTGAGATATGTTCCCTATAGTCCAATTCCCTCTGGGACTTTTATCATAAATGCATACTTCTCTGCATCTATTGAGATGACCTCGTGGGTTTTAACTTTGAGTTCACTTTTATGATTTATGATGTTTATTGACTTGTGTATAGTGAACCATCCATGCATCTCTGGAATAAAGCCAACTTGGTCATGGTGGATGATCTTTTTGGTGTGTGTCTGTATGTGGTTTGCAAGTATTTTGTTGAGTATTTTTGTATCTATGTTCATTAAGGATATGGGTCTATAGTTTTCTTTTTTGGTTGTATCTTTACCTGGTTTTTGTATTAGAGTGATGCTGGATTCATAGAAGGAATTTGCCAGTCCTCCCTCTTTTTCTATCTTTTTGAATAATTTAAGTAGTATTGGTTGGAGGTCCTCTTTAAATGTCTTGTAGAATTCTGCTGTGGATCCATCTGGGCCTGAGCAATTTTTAGTCAGGAAATTTTGTGTTACTGTTTCAATTTCCTTATAAGTTATGGGTCTGTTTAAGATGTTACTCTCTTCTTGATTTAGCTTTGGTGATTCCCACCATTTTAGATAGATTTCCATTTCCTTAGGTTTTCTAATTTAATAATGTATGGGTTTCTAAAGTATCCCCTTATAATATTCTGAAACTTTTTGTTGTTATCTGTGATGTTTCCACTTTCATTTTTGCTTTTCCTGATTTGGAGTTGCTCTTTCTTTCTTTTTGTCAACTGGGCTAAGATTTTGTATATCTTATTTATCTTTTCAAAGAAACAGCTCTTGGATTCATTGATTGTTTCTTTTGTTTTATTTCTTTTTATTTCATTGATTTTTGCTCTGATATTTGTTATTTCTTCTTGTCTGCTGGGTTTGGGTTTCATTTGTGTTTGCCTTTCAGGAGACTTGAATTTCAATATTTGGTTACTTATTTGTTTTCTTTCTGATATTTTAATGTATGTACTCAGACCTATAAACAACCTTCTTAGGACTGTTTTTAAAATGCCCCAGAGATTTTGTTGTGTTGCATTGTCCTTTCTGTTTAGTTCCAGGAATACTTTTTTATTTCTTCCTTAATTTCCCCTTTGACCCATTCATCACTCAGGAGTGTATTGTTTAATCTCCATGAGTTCATGTAGTTAGTTACTAGGGTCTCTTCCAGTGTTGATTTTAAGTTTTATCTGTTAGATAAAGCTTAAAAATCTGTTAGATTTTAGCTTTATCTGTGATCTGTTAGAATGCATGGAATTTGGAAATTTCTTTTTGTATTTGCTGAGGCTTGTTTTGTGCCCCAGTTTGTAGTTGATTTTGGAGAAAGTTCCATGGGGTACTGCATAGAAAGTATGTTTTTTAGTCCTTGGGCAGAAAATTTGGTAGATGTCTGTTAAGTTCATTTGATGTGGGATATTGCATAATTCAGATGTCTCTCTGTTTATACTTTGTCCTGTTGACCTGTCTAATGGAAACAGTGTGGTATTGAAGTCCACTACAACTAACAAGTTGAGATTAATCTGTGTCTTCAAGTCCTGAAATGCTGTTTTTAGGAAATTGGGGGCACCAGAGTTTGGTGCATATATATTTATGATTGTAGTATCTTCTTGGTCAATTGTTCCTTTGTTCAGAATGAATTGGCCCTCTTTATCTCTTCTGATTGATTGTGGTTTGAAGAGTTTTTTTTATCAGATATTAGAATTGTAACTTCTGCTTGTTTCTTGGTGCCATTTGCCTGGAATAATTTTTTTCTGTTTTTTTCACCTTAAAATAGTGTCTGTCCTTCAAGGTGAGATGGGTTTCTTGTAGACAACAAAAAGTTGAACTTGTTTCTTAATTCATTCAACTAGCCTGTGTCAAAGGGGAGTTCAGTCCATTAATATTTGAAGTTATCATTGAAAGATGTGTATAGGTTCCTGTCATTTAATTTCTGTTTGCATTCTTGGTCTAACTGTGTATTTACACATTTATACCATCATTTACTTTCTTTCTGTTGCCCATTGGGTATAGTGATTCCTTTATTCAGCTCTTTGCATTTCTTTAAGACATGAATTCTTTCAGCTTACTTATGTTGTTGAAGATTTTCTTTTCCTTTCACCTATAATGGACATTTTTTTTTTCTTTTTGGTCTTTTTGAGACAGGGTCTCCCTTTAGCCCCAGCTGTCCTGGAACTCACTATGTAGACCAGGCTGGCCTTGAACTCCAGAGATCCACCTGCCTCTGCCCCCTGAGTGCTGGGATTAAAGGCATGCACCACCAAGCCCAGCTAAAATGGACACTTTTGCTGGATAAAGTATTCTTGTTTGACATCTATGGTCTTTTAGAACTGGGAATACTTTGGTCCAGGCTCTTCTAGCTTTCATAGTTTGAACTGTGAAGTCAGCTGTAATTCTGTTGGGTTTTTCTTTATATGTGACTTGTTGATTTTCTTTTGCAGCTTTCAGAATTCTCTCTTTGCTCTGTATGTTTACTGTTTTTACCATTATATTATGTGGGGAGTTTCTTTTCTGGCCCTGTTATTTGGTGTTCTATGTGCTTCTTGTATTTGTATGGGCATGTCTTTTATTTTTATTTTAGGAAATTTTCTTCTACAGTCCTGATGAAGATATGGTCCATGCCATTATCCTGAGATTCTTCTCCTTCTTTGATGCCTACAATGCATAAATTTGTTCTTTCATGGTGTCCCACATTTCCTGCATATTCCATTCCTATGTTTTCTTAAATTTTTCATAATCGTTGCTTGGGTGGTCCAATTCATCAGCTTTATTGTCCAGTTTTGATATTCTGTTTTCCATTTCTTTCATTCAATTGGTGAGGCTTTCTCTGGTCTTTTGCAACTGGCTTATTAATTTTTCATTTCCTTTCTTATTTCAGCCTGAGTTTACTTCAATATGTCTAACTATTTCTGTATTCAGTGAGTTTACCCCTGTCCTCTTTTAGTTCCTTGATTAGTTTGTGTGTTCTTTAAATTGGTTGAATTATTTGATCAATTTTTATGATTGTTCTTTTAAATTCTGTGCTCTGGGTTATCTGTGGGGGTTCTTGTTCTATAATTCCTCTATAGGACTGTTGGTATTAGGTGGGGTTATATTGTTTGTGTTTTTCATATTTTTATTTTTTCATTGTGATTTTGGCATGTGGATTTTTCTTTATTATTTCTGATTCTGGTGTAAGACTCAAGCTTTCCTTTGTTTAGTTTGTCTGTTTCTGTTGTATACTTGATGTGCCTTTGTTATTTTCTTATTGGGTATGAAAACCTGGTTGGTCTAAACTTCAGGTTCTCTCTTTTGATTTTATGTCAGACAGACCTAATGGCTCTAGTCCAGCTACTCAGGAGAACCCACAGACTCCCAAGTCAGGTGAGAATCACATAGTCTCAGGCTTCCTCCTATGGTTTGGGCCGCTCTAGTCAGCAGGCACAGCACAAATTGGGAAGCTTGATAGGTGGAGGCTGGATTCAGGTGATCTCAGGCAGTCTGGAAAGGTCTGGGAGCCTACTAAAGGGCAAGGAAGCCTAAGCCTTCAGCAGCAGGATGGGCTATAGGCATCCAAATGTAGGAGAATGGACACTGCCATTTAGAAAGTTCATCACCACGTGGAGTTAGAAGTGTAGTCCATAGATCTGTGGTGCTAAGAGCAAAAAACGTTCTGTGCCCAAGGCAAAAAAGAGAATAAATGTGGGGTCTGGGAGATTGGAGTTGTTCAGGTTGTAGGGGAATCAAGTTGCCATAGGTGGGATTAGATTTACCAGGGAAGAAAGCTGGAATCCCAGGCAAATTGGGGGTCTGGGAACCAGGATAGAAGGCTGGTCTCAGTTAAGCAAAGGTAATTTTGGGATGGGGAGAGCCTGTGAAGGCTTTAAGAAAGCAGACTGAAAAACTGAGCTGGTCTGGGTTCAGGGGATCAGGACACAGTGGACTGGCTAGGGCTAAGATGGTAGTCCAGAAATATGGGGTTCTAAGAGCAGAAGCAGGCCTGTACCCAAGGCTAGAAGGATAATAGAATGTGGTTGGGGAGATCAGATTTGGTCAAATTGTGGGTGACTCAAGGTGCAGTGGGCAGGATCAGATTTACCAGGGAAGAAGTCTGGTCTCAGGTATGCAAAAGCAAGTTGGTTGTGGGGATAGCCTGTGACGGCTCTAAGAAACTAGACTGAAGAATTCAGATGGTCTGAGTGCAGGGGATTAGGGCTCATTGGGCAGGCCTGTGCTAAGAAATCTGGGGTTCTAAGAACAGAAGCGGGCCTGTTCCCAAAACTAGATGGAAAACAGGATGTGGGGTCAGGGAGATTGAATTTTCTCAGGTTGTGGGGGAAGTCAATGCACAGGCCCAGTATTAATTCTTATGTTAAAATCAATGCATACAATCCTTACATACAATGCACATTATCTGTCTTTTGAAATTTGTCTTATCAAATATAATGTGTTGCCAAGGAAATTTAGAGCTACTATGATTAATGCATTAATGACTCTAAAAGAAACTTAGACAAAAAAAAATTTAGAGGGGAAATTTCAATAGAAATAAGAGCTATTTTAATAAAAATATTTTGAAACATTACAGCTAAGTAGTTATGTAAAACTACAGATGAGAAGTAGTTTGTAAAATTCCTCTCCCCATGATTTTGGCAACATGGCCACCATTTAATATGTGATATTCAGTTTACTGAATACAATAGACATATAGAAACCATGAAAGAATGAAAAGCATTATGTACAAAAGTAGAAAAAATACGCTGGTACTCTCTAAAAGTACACAAGTCAGAAAAAATGTCAACATATTTAAAATGTTGAAAATCAGACAGCAAATTGAAAGAATAAGTTAGACTTCATCTCCCTACATAAAAGTTTTTTGGGAAAGGAAAATGTTCCTTTGTAGTTGGAGATAATAATTGTTTGTTTTCCTTTTTTTAAATGTACTCTTGGAGAATATCATACATATATAATGCAGTATGATCATATTACCACCCATCTTCCTCCACCAACCTCCCCTGATTCCCTCCACACATACCCTTGCAATACATGTTCTTTAAAACTAAAATACCAACTAAATTTAATCAATGCTGCCTGTATGTTCATGGATGTGGGGCTATCTACTGAAGCATAAGCAACCTACCAGTGGCCACCCAGTCAGTGGGGAATGATTCTCCATCCTGAAGTATCATCTACCAATACCTCTTCATTTGGGTGGTACCTACTGAGCTCCTCCCAATCATGTTGTAATTTTGGCTGGCCTGATGTTGTTCAGGTCTTATTCAGGTGACAACAGCTGCTCTGAGTTCATTAGTGCAGTAGCCACACCATATCCAGAAAACAGCATTTCATAGTACTCCTACCTATTCTCCAGCTCTTATATACTCCCTGTCTCCTCTTATGAGTAATCTTCCATGTACCATGGTGAGTGATTGATAAAAATGTCTCATTTAGTTTTGAGCACTCACTGTTACTTATTTTCAATACTTTGATTAATCTGAGTCTCAGCATTTACTGCTTTCTACAACAACAAGAGGCTTCTTTAACCTAGGTTGAGGTAAGTCCAGGTCTCTGGGTATAAACGTAAATATTTGGAAGGCAGCTTGATGACATGACCATTTAGCAATGTCACATTAGTAAGCTGTATTCCACAACCTATGAATTTTCCATTAATGGGCTTTTCACCAGGCTTGCAGTACCAGGCATGAATTCTCTCTTGAAGAGTGGGCCTCAAATCCAATCAGAAGGTAGTTAGATACTTCAAAACAGTAATGCCACTATTATAACAGAGGGTACATCATGCCTGGTAGGTACAAGTACCGTGTGAGACCATTGATGCTTTTACTTACCCAGCAGCATTCATAGCACCTTTCAGCACTATGAAATCTAGCCAACATGGAAGAAGCCTCCCACTCAGGCTGAAATTGATTCTCAATGTCTTTGAGCCAAAGTGTGTGGTGTCCTCAACTATAGGGTCTTCCCATGTGTTATGGTGGGTAACCAAGGACAATGGCCATGTTCTGTGTTCTTTTAGAAACCTATGGGGCCTCCCTAACTTCAAGGGAGGTATCCCATGCCTTATCACAAATGGATAGTGTTGGGGGTGTCCTGGGGCCCTCCAGGCCTGGGTAGAGTCAGCTCAGAATCACAACGCAGACTCCAGGAGTCAGGTGAGAGGCAGGCAGTGCGAGCAGAGGAACTGCAGACTCCTTTATTGGGGATATGGGGCTCCCTTATATCCCTCCTCCCGGTGTCCCATTGGTCCATTGATAGGTCGTGTCTGTTCCTCATTGGCTGTCTGTATCAGGCCATTTTCACGTCAGCCTCTCTGTGTCTTTTGGCAGGACATAGGTCTGCCTCAGCAGGATGTTTTTGGCGTGTTTATAGCACGCACGTGCTGGTTGTTCAGGCCGCACTTCCTCCTACAGGAGAGGTCTTAGTATTCCATGGGAAACAGAGCTGTTACACACAGAGCCCCAAAAGCAGATTTACTGAAGAAAATAGAAATTTCAGTTTACATATATCATCCTTAGCAGCAGTACAATTTAGCCCACTTTTTTGTTTGTTTTCTTTTTCTTTTGTTTTGTTTTTGCTACGACGAAACTGACCACAGAGTGTCTGGTTATGCCAGTCATGAGGGATAGCTAGCAGCAAAGAATAAGTGTAGAGAATCACAGACAAGGTGTGAGTTCAAAAGGCTATGGTTTCTACAGATCTCATGAATTTCACTATGAGCTTAAGCATGAAACTTGAAGGATCTGTTCTCTTCAGACCCTAAAAAATATTCCACACACACATGTGAAACATTATATTCCCTGTATGTGATCCAATACAAGATATGTGACAGTTTCTAGAGAACATGCACAAGCACATACGGACAACTAGCTTGATTCTGTGGTGTAAAAAATAACTTCATAATTCCTAAAATGACAAGGAATTGCTTTCAATAAAATGAAAGGAAAACTCCTGTGAATTGTTTGGCTATCCTGGATTGAGATATTGTGATAGACCTTTAAGATTATCTTACCTGGCTAGCTCTGTGACTGGGTGACAGTAATTCATATCATTAAGGAACATGAAAGAATCAAAGACATGTACTCTCATCAAGGAAACGATGATTTTATAACTATCCTCATATTACCAATTTCTATGAATTAATCAGTAATTGAGAAGGAAGTATGCTGAGGGGAAGAATAAGTTGGGGAAGGACCTAGACATGGGGAAAATGAATATGATCAACCCATGATATACACATGCATGGCAGTATCACAGTGAACTCCATTAGTGAGTGCAATGACTATGAGCCAGCTTTGTAAATAAGTACCTTGATCTGACATCACAATTACAAGTAATAATAGAATATGTAAAAAGTTATTTATGAAGGTGGTGATGTACATGCTTATACATTAAGAAACTTCTATGATGGTAGGGTTTCAAATGGATTTTTTCCTAAAGTTGTAGTGTTACTGTCGTTCTCTATACTCCATCCTCTGCCCTGACCTCAAATTCCCCACCCTATTTAACCTTTCATAGTCTAATATTCCCCTTTTCCCCTTTATATCAACGCATTCTATCACCCCTCTCAGCGAGCCGTCCTAACCATCCATGATTATTTATTCCATTCTTGACCTGTCTGAATTTTCAAATTGAAGCATATCTATCTAAGATTTCAAAGGTAGCATCCAGCAATGAGAAATAATATATGACAGTTGTCTTCTGAGTCTGGGTTACCTCACTCCAGGTGAATGATTCTAGTTCCATCCATTTATGTGTGAATTTCATAATTTATTTTTTAAAAGCTAAATAAAGTTCTATTGTGATTAAAGTGTGTTCCACACCTTAATTATTCATTCATCAGTTGATGGACATCTAGGTTGCTTCCAATTTCTGGCTATTATGAAAAAGACAGTAATAAATATGAATAAACAGATATTTCTGTAGTAGGATAGTCTTTTTGGTATATACCCAAGAGTGGTATGACTTGATCATATGGTAGCAATTTGAAGTTTTTTGAGTACTCTTCACACTGATTCCCATAGTAGTTGTACCAATTTGTATTGCCATCACAGTGGCTAAGAGTTCCCCTTTCTCCACGTGCTCATCCTCATTTGTCATTGTTTTTTGGTCTTTGCCATTCTGAAAGAAGTAAAACAAAACACGTCCAACAAAGTGAAGATTGATATTCAACACTCAGTAGACTAATGAGTGTGCTGAAGCACACAGTAAGAAATAATCAGAGAGAGAGAGAGAGAGAACTATAAAACACTGAAGATAAAATTGAATGAAGCAGTGAAAGATGAAAATTCATCCCATGTTTATAGATTGCCAGAATTAATACTATTAAAATGAGTGTATTAGTGAAAGACACTAATACTAGGATTATAATACAAAACTGCACTCTAAAACAGAAAAAAATAATGATCAATAAATTTACATATTTGTCCCTTGTCATGAAGAATAGATTATGTAAATTTACAAAAATATTGATTGAAGAGAAAAACATGGGAGACTCAAGAGATGAAAATCATAAAGAGGAGACAGCAATGATGAGACAAAACATTAAAAAGGTTATAAGGAAATGCATATTACAATTACCCACTAATTCGAAAGTTTACATAGAATCCTCCAATATTCTGACAGTAACCAATTACAGATCCATTTAAGAATAAAATGATGGTGTGACTTATGCTCTGTATAGCTTAAATACTTAATTATACTTTAGAGTCTTCCAAACAAGTAAGTCTCCATCAGAAAGTTTTTTTTTATTGGTAACTTCTACCAAGCACTTGATATAAAAACAATATGCATTCTACACCATTTCCTTTTTATATATTTTTTGAGAATTTCACAAATGAGCATTGTATTTGCTTTGTTTTCACCCCTCCAAATATTCTCATGTCCCCTCTCTTTCCCTCACAATTTCTTATCCACTTCTTTAATTACTAGTACTAAATATACATATGCATATTTATAAACATGCATATATACATAATGCACTGAGTTCATTTAGTGATGCTCGTGTGTCCCTTTACATCTGCCCACTTGGGATTAGATAACCTCTCAGGGAGGTAGTCCCTGAGGAAACGGATTCCCCTCTCCTCAGCCTCCATCGACTGTTGTAATCCTTAATCTTGAGGTGAGACCTAGTGAAATTTTCCCCTTCCAAACTGATATGTCAACTGCTTTTGTCATTATGGAGGTCTGTTGGACTTCCATGCTGTGGAGATTTCATGGGTGAAGCTTCCCTATTATGTCTACAATGCATTAACTAGAAGTCATTTCTTGAAAAAAATAGGGAAGAGACTAAACACTTCCCAGGTAGTTCTATGAGTTTACATTGCCCTGATATAAAAACTAACTGAGTATTAAATTGAATAGTGCCAACATTACAATGACCAATCAGGAACTCGCCACATTAAACAAGTGTCCTTTATGCACCACACTGTTACTACATTGCACCTGATGGGTAACATTTTCTAAATCTCCCTCACCTGAATCTAATAACGGAACATCTTCAGAAAAGGTTAACTTGAAGGATGTCTTACATAGTACCTAAATACAATTTAGTGTTGAGAAGATTGTGAAAGATGAAGAAAACACAACAAATTTTCACAGATTGGAGGAGATTTCAGACATGCTATTACAAAAAAATCTTACATAGCAGTTGATTTTTGCAAATTAGACAGTAGAAGAGCTGAAAACCTGAAGGTAAATAGTAGTTTAATAAACACTATTCATACCAGTGTCAAAAGTTTTGATGAGTATGTGACATAAGAGTGTAGTATTCCCCATCTGAGTGACAATTATGAGAACTCTTCAATATTTTGGAAATTATTGGCAGTAAACATTCTAAGTTTATCCAAGAAATAATAGATTTCAAATAAATAAATATTTTAGGCAAGTAGTGTCATGTCAAAGATCTTTGAAACCCATTGAAGTTCTTGTCTGTGTTTTATAAGCTGCACCAAAACCTAGAAATACTATTTGTATACTCAGTTCTGTTTTTCTAACATAACTTAAGAGTGGCTTTGTAAGGGTACTGAGCTATGGACAATATTCAGCACAAAACTGTTTCTAAAAGGATAAATTTTAAAAGTCCAATAACTTCTTATTTTGCAAGGAATTATAAGCAAATAATCTCCTGTTCTGTTCATGTGGCTGTTTGATGCACAAATTTAAAATGGAAGTTATTCCCCTGCAAATACAGCTGGGGCTTGCATAGTTTAATAACAAAAGAATTTCATAAAGCAGAGTGAAATTTTGAAGAGGAAATTTTAATGAAAATGCCCTTCACTTAAATATTGTAAATTTATTTCACTTGTGTTAGAAGCAGCTTTTAGAATTAATTTTTTCTTTTTAAAAATCTCATTTATTTTTGTTTTGACAGAGTCTCACTGCATAGTTCTGAGTGGCCTGAAAATTCCTGTGTAGATGAGGGAAGCATTAAACTTGTAGCAATTTTTCTGCCTCTGCCTCCTGAGTGCTGGGAATTCATTCATGCACCACCACACCTGGCTTAGAATTTTTTTTCTTACATTTATCAAAGATTTGGATGCTGACAATATAACTTCTTAATTCTTATCTTGATGATTTTAAAATTGTTAAAAATAGCTGGGCGTGGTGGCTTGTGCTCCCAGCACTTGGGAGGCAGAGGCAGGCAGATCTCAATGAGCTCAAGGCCAGCCTGGTCTACATAGTGAGTTCCAGGAAAGCTGGGGCTACAGGGAGACTCTGCTTCAAAAAAATTGTTAAAAATAATAATCAAACACACAAAAAAGCAAATTCATGTTAAATTCATAGAAAAGTGTACCATGTGCATGTTTGAAGTCCACGGAGGCCAGAAAAATGCACCAGAATCCCTGGTATTTGGGTTAGGTATGGATGTTTGTTAGTCACTATGTGGGTGCTGGGAACTGAACCCATTTCCTCTGGAAAAGCAGTAAGTGGTCTTAACTACTGACCTATCTCTCCAAACCCATTAACCATATTTTTTTAACATTTAAGCATATATATTCATTTTTTAATTTCATATGTACACTTATAATTTCATTAATTCATTTGAATTTTGAAGAATCACAATTCTGCTTCCTAGGCTGCTAATCCAATAAACTATATTTATTTTATGACATAGAAATTTAGAAAGGATATACTTTAAAGAGAGATCTTTGCAAATATTTCACTGAGATGGCATTTAGGATTTATTAATAAAGTAATCTTATATTTGACACTAAAATTACTTTTAAAAAGTAATGTAGTCCTTTATTCATTAAATTCAGAGTTTGCCTTAAAAGTTTACATGATAGACATACATAAACTTATAAAAAAGACTTAAACATAAAGTCCTATCTCTGCCTTGTTTTGTTAGGTCAGAAACAAAGGCTGCAGAAGCATGCTCTGTGGAAACACAAGCACCAGAGATTCTGTAGAAGCTTATATCTTCTTTTAGAGACAAACAAGTCAGTACTGCTGAAAGTCGAGGTTTGGGGAGTAGCTTTCAGGATCCACAATCCTTCAGGCTTCTTTTCTGTCCTTCCTTAGACATGTGACCTCAGTGGGAGTCACCATCATTTTTTATAAAGCAGAAAAATATCTTCCAAAAAATAAGTCATTAATGTACACAATGAATCTGTAAGATTACAAAGAGCTTTCTTATAGCATTCTGCTGCTCTAGTAAGTATGTACATGCAACAGTATTCAACAGAAAACTTCCTCTGTCAATGTAAGATTCATCAACAGTCACTTTTTAAACGATTTATCTATTTTTATTTTATGTGTACGAGTGCCTACATGTTTATATGTGCACCATGTGCATGCAGAGGGCGTCAGAGTTCCTGGAACTGGAGTTACCAATGGTTGTTAGCAGCCATGTGGGTGCTGGGGACTGAACTTGGGCCCTTGCAAGGGCAGTCAGTGCTCTTAACCACTGGACCATCTCTCCATCCCCTCAACAGTTACTTTTTTATAATTTATTTTTTTAATTACTTATTTAATAACCATATAATTAGAAGAGGCATTTCATTACAACAGCATTGACGTATTCAATAAAAATTTCCAGAGCTAAGATGCTTAATTTATTGAAATTTTCAGCATTTCATATAATACATCTTGATCATATTTAGACCGCCTCCATTATCTGCACTCTCCATAGCCTTCCTGCTGGATTTCTTGTACTCTGTCATGTATGTTAAGGCCTATCAAGTCAAGTTTGTATCCCCAAATGTTCCTTGGGAGCCTATCCTTTGGAACCTGTTCATTAACCATCTTTATTGCATCTAAAATATGAATGTCAATGAACATCCCTGGATTAAAAATATTTCTCTTGATTAATTCTCTTTGAAAAACTCTCTCTCTCTCTCTCTATATATATATACACACATATGCTAATTTATTATTTTTATTTTATGTGTATGAGTATATTGCCTGAATGTATGTGAGTGCACCCGTGTCGTGCAATGCTGTGGAAATCAGAACAGGGCTTCGGATTCCCCTGGAACTGGAGTTAAGGATGGTTCGTAGCCACCATGTGGGTCCTGGGAATCGAACCC
>NW_008360320.1:6924164-6933383 GCF_000622305.1 Nannospalax galili
ATATATATGGCACCGTTGCATGGGTGAGCCTATTTTGCCAAGCCAGTTATAGTTCTCAGGCTTCACATCTGGGTAAAGTTGATGTTTTTCCCTTCCGGTACCATATATAGCACCCTCCATCACTATGAATGCTAGCCAGTAGAGCTGAGGCTTTGAAATCATCACTAGCTTGAATATTTCTTATTAATTCTACAGCTCATGTATATAGTGTCGTCAGCAATAGGATCTTGCCATTCATTTCTGGTGGGTAATTAAGAGCAGGGGCAGGGCTGGAGAGATGACTCAGCAGTTAAGAACACTAGCTATTCTTGCATAAGCCCTGGGTTTGAATCCCAGCACCCTCATGGCAGCTAACAACTGTCTGTTACTCCAGTCCCAGGGGATCTGACAGCCTCTTTTGACCTCTGTGGGCATTGCACAACACGTGTGTGCTTACCTACATGCAGGCAATACATATATAGCACAAAATAAAAGTAAATCAATAAAATTTAAAAAACAGTTTTTTTTTTTTTTGGTCTTTTTGAGACAGGGTCTCCCTGTAGCCCCAGCTGTCCTGGAACTCACTATGTAGACCAGACTGGCCTTGAACTAACGGAGATGCACTTGCCTCTGCCTCCCAATTGCTGGGATTAAAGGCATGCGCCACCATGCTCGGCAGAAAAACAAAATAAAATAAAATAAACGATTAGAAAAATTCAGAAGTTGTAATACACTAAGATAACTGGCCTAATCTCATGATGAGAGGATCTTTAGCATATTAAATTCATTTAAGGGTCTAGCAATCATATATTTTAAATGTTTATAAGTACTTTTGATACTCAGCATTTATCAATATAAATCCATATTTAGATGAGATCATTGAAATAGAAATATCTGAAGATGAGTTATTGAAAAACATCAGGGTTATGAAAAGATACAGTATCTCTTCAAATACATAAACTATTTATAAAATAGTTAAAGAGCAGGCCAGAGAGATGGCTCAGTAGTTAAGAGAATTGACTGCTCTTGAAGAGGACCAGGGTTTGGTTCCCAAAATCAACACTGAAGCTAATAACTATCTATAACTCCAGTTCCAGGAGATCTGACTCCCTCTTCTGGCCTCCATGGGTATTGCATGCCTCTGGTGATCTTATATACATATAGGCAAAACACTGAGGAATTCAGTGTACTCTGATAAATTTTGAAGGTAGTTTTATTTTAATGTGCACAGTGCTTATTAACATATTTTGGTATAGTTTGTTGATGTCAGTAGGAATTCAGCATGAAAGACTGAAAATTTGTTTTAAAATAGTTTTGAGAGTGAAAATGGTACTTAGAATCTGAAGTACTTTCAGTTCTTGAGCATTGTATTAACACTCAACATTTTTTGATGATTTCCGTTGTTCTACTTCAGAGTGAATAAAATAGGTATTATATATTTTTTTAAATAGCATTTTATTATTACAGATAATACAATACACAAATTAATTATATTTAGATAAGCAAAATGGGGGCTGGAGAGATGGCTCAGTGGATAAGAACACTGACTCTTCTTTCAGAAGACCCAGGTTTGAATCCCAGCACCCACATGGCAGCTAACAACTGTCTGTAACTCTAGTTCCAGGGGATCTGAAAGCCTCTTTTGTCCTCCATGGGCATTGCATGACATGGGTGCACTTACCTACATGCAGGCATAAAACTCACATACATAAAATTAAAATAATAAATGATATTCAAAAATTATAGATAAGCAAAATGAGAAAAGGTGGTACTCCCACTAGCTATAAAGTGCCTGACAATTTTTATTTTTGAGCCTATAAACAAGCAAAATATATAGATGTACAGCAAGTATATGCTAACATTCTTATTTACCTTTGAAAACAACTTTTTGTAAACATTTATATCTTTATTTAAAATATATTTATTTAATTTTATGTATTTGAATGTTTTGCCTGTGGGCCAGAAGGTAATCCAATCCCCTCCTGAGAGCAGGAGTTGTGGTCCCCTGCTGTGAGCTGGAACTGTGGTCCCCTCACGCTGTGGTCCCCTGCTGTCAACAGAAGCTATGATCCCTTTCAGTGAACCTAGAACTGAGGTCCTCTCCTGTGAGCTACATGTGGTCCCCTCACATGAGCTAGAGCTGTGGTCCTGTCCTCTGAGCTGGGTCCTCTAGTTCTTGTGAGTCGGTTAGTGTCCCCTCCTGTGAGCTCAAGTTATGTTTCCTTCCCATGAACCTGTAGTCCTGCTAGCTTTCTGTGAGCCTGGAACTGTGATTCCCTCTTGTGAACCTGGAATTGTGGTCAGAGGCTATCTCTGTCATTTGCAGATTCTTGTCTTGGAAGGACTGATTCTCTAGCATCTCCTACATCCCCTGAGGCCCAGCTGTGAGCTTCACTCCACATGTGGCCCTGGGTATCCAGGCCTTGATATTGAATTTCTTCCATTACTGGACATCAAATAGTTTTTCATTATTTTTCTATTAATCTTCTATAATTGTGGTATGCCTTCACCTCTGCAGTAACTGATCTTCTAGAGATAAAAATAAAAATCTGGGAAGTTAAAAAAAATAAAGTGCTTTAGTAACTAAATTGATAAAATCCTCAAACTGAAAATTTATATTTATGTCTTAGAACACAAATTTAAAGTTCTGTGACTAACACTAATTTTTTAACATTGTTTTTGGACAAAACTGTACTATGAAGCCTCAACAATAGTGTGAAATTTGTCACTGTTCTTATATGTGAGTTTGCCATTCACTCCCTTTCAAAATTTCTCTGAAATATAAAGACTTTCAAAGTAATTATGTTACTTCTTAAAGGAAGCAATGCTAATAAAATCTTTATACATGTTGAAAAAAATCCAGTGTAGAACCCAATGACCTACTGACCTATGCTGCTGAAGGGGCAGTCTACTCCACTCCTTCGCTGGAGTTTAGTTTGTTTCTCTAGGCAAAAAGATTCTTAAACTGTGTGTCTCAGCTGAATTCTTCCCCTGGAGAAGCCTAGATCTGAGCAGAAAACTTTACCTGGTAGAAGCTGCACTGACACTTTTAAATGCTACTATTACTAGTTCTTGGGAAGGTTAAAATTATATCCTTTTAAGTATCAGTTATTCATTGTGTGATTTTCCATTTTTCTCTAAACTTGGGTCATTCAATAAAAAATTAAAGGTTTCAACTAGTAATAAGAAGGAGTGTAGTTTGTAATATTACCATGATTAACATGAATCCTAAGGACAGAAAGGAATAGTTTAAACCTTTGTAAATTTGTATTTTATTTCTCTGACCTTAGCTCAGTTATGAGTTTTTCAATATATGTTCCTTAGATTGCTGTTAAGAATAAATCACAAGCATCTCCAATTTGAAAAATATAAAACATAATTAGTACTTACAATAAAATTCACAATTGATTGTCATATTACATCAGTTCATAGAACTTTTCATCTTATATTATTGTTAATGATGAATAAAAAGATTATTGTGTATGATGGATGTGACACTGCCATTTAAGGAATGCTGTGGGAAATGTCCTCTAACTTTTTAACACTCATTAAAATATGTTTTTAGGTCAATCAGAATTTGAAGATGTGGGGAAATTTTTAGACTGAAAATGCTCCAAATCAAAATAAAGTTAAGTGTTTAATTGAAGTTGAAATTACCAAAATAAGCTTGTGTACCTAAACAACTTAGTAAAGAATATAGAATGATGGCAAATTTAAAGAAAACAATCATGTTTCAGCAATAGTTCTTTTCTGCAATATTGCTGTGTGAAGCTGTCATATCAAACTTACTTTCAATGGGTTAGGGAGACAGCTCAGTGGATACCACCCTTGCCATACATGCATGAGGACTTGAAGTCAGACTCCCAGGGCTCATGTAAAGCCAGTCACAATAGAGTGTGTTTGTAATCCCAGTGCTCCTGCAGCAGTATGGGAAATGTGACCGGAGTGTCCATAAAAGTGCTTGGGCAAGCTCACCTGGAGTATGAAATGGCATACGACAGAAAGACAGACCTTGTCTTAAATGAAATGGGAAGCAAAGACCAACAGCCGAAGTTGTCTTCTGTCCTCCACGTTCATGCTGTGGCATGAACATGTCCATGCCCATATTCCCAGACACAAACATAAGCACACATAAGCATTCATGTACATGCATAATACATACAGAAAATAACACACCATGATTGAATTGGTTTTACTGTAATGCTAGTTCAACATATGCAAAGCAGTAAATGTAATAAGCACATGAATAAAGCAACGGAAAAAAATCACAGATTCATCTCAATTGATATATCAAAGGACTTTGACCAAAATGAATAGCCTTTCATGAAAAATGTTCTAAACAATTTAGGCATAGGCTGATCATACTCAAATAATGTGAGTCACATTTGACAAAGCTGTACTAATATTATACTGAATTGGGGGAAAACTAATAAACTAAAATTATAAGTTAAGGTATCCATCTACTCTCCCCATTTTTGTTCAATATAATGCTTAAAGACTTAGAGTAACAAAATAAGAGAAAGGGAGAAAGAATGCAAATAGCATAGTAAAAAGCGAACTTATTCCTATTTACACATGATATGAACTTACATTTAAAAGATATCAAAGGCTCTGACAGTGGACACTAAGCCCAGATAATACTTTTAGCAATGTACCAGGAAACAAAAATCAACACACACAAAATCAATAGCTTTTCTCAATGTTACAACAAATGTTATGAGAAAGAAGTCAGGAAAACAATGAGATTCACAGTAATGTGAAATTTAGATTACCTATAAATAAGCCTAATGAATGCAGTGAAAGGCCTCTAAAATGAATATCTTGAACTGAAAAAAGCCAAGGGACACTAGACAATGGAAACTTCCCCATATTCAAGAACTGATGTCAGAATTAATACTGTGAACCTGGTTATATTAGTAAGAACTGTAGAAAAAAAACCCTTTTTAAATGTTGGTGTGGTATTGCCATAAAAACATACACAGTAGTGGTCAATGAGATGGTTCAGTGGCTAAAGACACTTGACATCAAACCTGAAGATGTAGTTCAAGTCATAGGAGCCACATGGCAGAATGAGAGAAATGACTCCCTCAGCTTTGCTCTGACTACAACAAGCATGCTTTGGCTTATGTATTCATGACATGTGCACACATACACACACACACACATACACAGGCATGCACAACACACAAACATAATGAATAGTTTTTAAAATTAGAAATGAAACTGGATACCTAAGCCAATGGAATAGAACAGAGGGCCCACAAAGAAATCTACATATCCATACCTATAAATCTCCTGAAATGTACCAAAAACTTAGAAAGGACTGCCTTTAAAAGTCACAGTGTTGGGAAATACTGGTGTTGCCAAAATTCTCTCAGAGTCTCTTGCACAATCTGACAAACCATATAATATATTTTTATGTGAATTTATTATGGTTTATGCCCTCAGGTAAGGAGGGGGTAAATGGGGAACTTACACAGAGACAAGCACCCTTGCACCATGGCTCAGAGCCCACCACTTCAGATGCTCCCTTTGCCCACCCATTAACGAAAGTTTCCATTAACTTTTGCCCATGCATCTTGGGCCCTCAGCCTCATCCCAGGTCGGTAAATGCTCCCTCTCATGTCCACATGGGTGAGGTGCCAGGGCCATCTCTCTATACCTGCCACCTCATGTTCCTCCCGGCTCCCAGCTTCCATCCCAAGATGTCGCAGAAAACCCCTCCCCTGTCCATTTTCTGCAGCAGGCCCTGCCCCTCAGAGGAACCAGTCACCTGGGAGACACTCCACCCCTTTCCTTTGCTCTTACAATCTTCCCATTAATCTTATGTTAAGGTCCCTGAGCCTTGGAGAGGTGACAGATGTAGGGTGATCTCTCTTGTATCATGATGAGATAGTGACTTCTTGGGGATCCCAATTAGTCATCTTTAGGCTATGGCCACTGATCTATCTCAGTGGTGTTTCTTCTACTATAAAGACAAATGGAAGGAAGTAGACACATTTAAACAATCATGAATGTAAATACAAATGCCAGAAGATATCCCAGTAGGTGTACTATATTTATGAAACAGAATACTTGTGATGGCTTCCCAACTAGGGCCAGTAGCCATTCTCGACACAAGGAGTAGGCCTGGTCTACAGAACAAGATGTGTGTTCCACCTCTAGGAGTGGGCCTTATCCAATTAGAAATTTGTCATTTGTATGTATGTTGGTTGAGCCATTATTGCACTTGCAGGCATTGCTTGGCATGTCCATAGTGTGTAGCACTTGGTGTCCATTTTTGAGTAGAATCATAGGGGATCCTTTCTTCCCCAACCATCTGCTTAGCACCTTCCGGTACTATGAACATCATCCATCCAATGGCATGGAGTTTTTCTGGCTTAGTCCAGCTCCATCTCTTCTTTTTCTCTCATGTTCAAACATGCAGTATCTTCAGCAACATGGCCTTACCGACCTTTCTAGTGTACAACTGACATTAGTGGCAACAGCCTTGGTGAATTTGAGGACCTCTTGGATCTCTCTCTGACCAACAGCTCATAGGGGGCAATCCACGCCTGGTACTGTAGATTTCCTTAACAGTTGTATAGATTGGGAGTCTCAGTTTTCATCTTACCCAACCTACATAAAACTTCCAAGAATCTTACAGCTATAGCTGGCCTTTTTCTTCAGGTATCTTTCAAATAGGTTTCACATCTGTAAAGCACTCGAAGGAAGGTTAACATTATTTATTAAATCAATCATAGACAAGTTCTCATACAGTATGGAAAGGTTTTGTCCATTTGTATTAACTATTTTCTCCATAGATCCTTGTTAGGTACTATAGCATAGGTACAAGGCATTAATTTGGTTAGTTCTTTATCACTTTTAGTTATCCCTTTGGAATCATTTCACACTTGGGGGATTTTACATGTGGTGTCTTTGTGTTCTTTCATTCTTGATAGACTTACAGGTGTTGGATCCAGTTGCCTGACCCCGCACTGGGCTAAGGAGGCAGGGGGCTTCTCCTGTCCCTGCCACACTTGTTGGTTTCCTGAGTCAAGCAGGTCCTGGGTCTGCCTCCTGACTGTAGCCGCATATGTCATCTTCCTGTTGACCACACCAGGTTGCTGGGGGAGATCTTGGTGGGAAAACCTGCTTCCACCCCTAGTATAGCCTTTATCAGAAGAGAAATGCATCTTATTAAATCCTTGAGGATACTTAATGACCCCTTTGTACAGTTTTTATCCTTCAAATGTCTTTTGTAAACTGTTCTGGTTTCAAAGCCCTCCAGAAATGCTTTAGTACTGAATTTGGTTTTCTATCAATTTTTTCTATGGGAATTTGGGCTTGACATAAGTCTTGCCACATTTGTCTTTGAGCAGCCCAAGCGGACTATTTCCTCTGTCTGATCTTTTTTATATCTCTTATACTGTGTTCTGTTATTTTATTGACACATTTTCCATGCTAGTCAGAATCATTTAGATTTGCCAAAGCCTCTCTCACTTTACAAAGATCTTGTCCCATCAAATGGCTTAGTAAAACCATTAAAGCCCCATACCATTCTCGAGGTCCCAGCTGAATTAAGTTTTCCTTCATATCTCTGGTGAACATAGTCTTATCTGGCCCAGTGAACTGGACATAATATATTGCTTTTCTCATACCTAGTTCTCTCAGTAATGCCTGCCCCTCCTTTATAGTCCTCCAGCCCCTGGTAATCATGTTAGTTTCCCTTGGTGACAGCCATGCATCTTTAATGCCTTCAACCAGCCATCCCATTAAGGACTGTCCCCCGCACCCACTTTGGCCTAGGTTGAACAGCCTATATTGCAAGGATGGATGGTTGATTATATAACTCAGCTGTGAAGCTTCTGAAGGACTTAGACTGACATCATTTGCTCCCATGTCCCATACTCTCACAAGCCATGTGGCTAGGGGCTCTCTGCTTGTTTGCTTATAAGTGTTTCCTAGTTTTAACAGTTCCAGCAAGAAATACTTCTTAGCTACAGCACAGTTAGCTTTTTTTCCCTTTTGTATCAATGGTTGAATCTGAAGGGCAGCTTTAGCTACTTTTATTTTTAGGTCATTTTCTTTTTTACTATTCTATGTTGCTTCCTCTGAGTCCTTGGACCTTATACAAGTTAAAGTGTAAAGCTCCGCAACTGGATCTGCCAGGACTTCCCTAGAGTTTTCAGCTTCCCCTCCCTGGGGCACATCTTTTATTAGGCAAAGTGTTCATGCTCCCTCTCTGAGCACTCCTTTTGGGGGTAAAAGTTTTTCTAGCTTCTGAATAACCTTTAACAAATCTTCACATAACCGCAACATATCCCCACATTTACAACATAGCTGTGGCCCACGCTTCTGTGTGGCTGGCCTCTTTTTAGTTACAGATTTTATAATCCACTGTATAACCCATGTGACTATCGTTAACCCCATTAAGTGACTGGCTTCTCTCCTGGGTTCCTGGCAGCTGCTCCTGGATTTGGAAATCAGAGCCCAGCTGACCTGCCACAGAAGCAACAAGAACAGCACTGCTTTCTGAGACCCACATCCCCAAGGCTGGACTATGCCAGTTTTGTCACCAGAGTTCTCTTGGGGTCGAACAGACAAACCATATAATATATTTTTATGTGAATTTATTATGGTTTATGCCCTCAGGTAGGGAGGGGGTAAATGGGGGAACTTAGAGACAAGCACTCTTGTATGCGCTCAGAGCCCGTCACTTCAGATGCTCCTGCGGCCTATCCATAGTCTCTGTTAACTTTCACCCATGCATCTTGGGCCTGCAGTCTCATCCCAGGTCAGTAAATGCCCCCTCTCATGTCCATACAGGTGAAGTGCTGGGTCCCGCCACCGAGCCTGTTCCTCTGGGCTGCCTGCTTCCATCCCAAGATGGTGCAAAAAACTGCTCCCCAGTCCATTTTCCGCAGCAGGCCCTACCCCTCAGAGGAACCAGTCACTCGGGAGACAACTGGGTATCTACATGTAAAATACTAAACCTAGATATATGCCATCATATATAAAAATCAACACAACATGCATCAAAGACTTTAACAATGGAGCTTCTAGAAGAAAGCATAGGGGAAACATTTAATCTATAAGCATAACCAGGTAATTTGAAAATTAGAACACCAATATCTATGAAAATGCTAACAAGAATTGACAAATGAGATTAATAATCTTCTGCACGGGAGAGGAAACAATTACCAGAGCAAAGAGAGGGGAGAGAGAGAGAGAGAGAGAGAGAGAGAGAGAGAGAGAGAG
>NW_008360320.1:6933394-6936468 GCF_000622305.1 Nannospalax galili
AGAGAGAATATAGAGTGGGAGAACATTTTGTCAGGTGATAAGAAATTAATTTCAACAATATATAAAGAACTAAAAAAAATGTAAGTACCAAAGGAACAGCTAAACCCATAATTAATAAATATTCTAACCAGGCAGTTCTCAAAAGGGCTACAGTGGCCTATAAATACATGACTTCTTTTCAGCATCTTAGTTATAGGGAAATGCAAATCAAAAATACACTAAGATTCTATCTGTGGTTAGTACTTTTCACCACTTTGATCAAAATGCATGGAAGAAATAGTTTAAAGGAGGAAAGATTGTTTTTTTTGACTCAAGGTTTCAGAGTATTCATTACACAAGGATGGGAAGGATGAGGTAGAGCCGAAAAGGTCAAGTCATGGTGTGTCAGGGAGATGAGAAATGGACACACTGCTTCTTGGCTATTTTTTCATTCCCTTTTTGTTCAGTCTGTATACCTAGGCCACAGGAAAGTGCTAGCTGTATTAAAGTTAGATTGCTCTGTCAGTTAACCACCTGTAATTAATTTCTTTCACAGACAGACCTCAAGGTTATAGGTGATTCTAAGTCCAGTACAAAATGTCAATGAAGATTTACCATTACACCATTGTTTCCCAGTCAGATAATTATTATCAAGAAAACAAAGTACAAAAATGCTGGAAAGGATGAAGGGAACACCTATACATCATTGGTAGGAATGTAAGTTCATGTATCCACTATGAAAATCAATATGAGATTCCTCAAAATTAAGATTGTAAATAAAATACAATAATATTTTAAAGAGTTATCTGTGTGTATGTCAGTCTATGTAAGTGTATGTGTATGAATGTGTGCAGGTCCATGTGTCTGTGGGGACTCAGTGAGAAAAGGGCATTGGATCCCTCAGAGTTGAAGTTATAGGCATTTATGGGATGCCTGGCTTGTTATGTCATTGTTCATATCCAAATTTCAGTCTTAATGATAATAAACCAAGTACTACTCTTAACCAACTCATTTCTCAAGTCCTGAAAATATTAAGTATACTCTCCCTGGATATATAAGAGAAATCATAGCACAGAGATAACTATGTATCTACATTTATCATTTATCATTTATCATAGTTATGAGGCTATAAAATTATCCCTTGTGACTCTGATGGTAGGTTTTGATGAACAACTTGACAAAATTTAGAATGATTTAGAATCTGAAGAGATGGATCAGTGGTTATGAGAATGTGTGAATCTTATAGAGAACCTAGGTTCAGGTTTCAGCACCCACATCATGGCACAGAATCATCTGTAACTCCAATTCTAGTGCATTTGGTACCCTGTTCTCACCTCCAGGGAACCATGCACGAGTTTCACATTTATACATGGAGGCAAAACACATTAAGTAAAATAAATAGTTCTTAGAATCACTTAGAAGACACAATTCTAGGTTATCTGTGAGATTATTTCCACAGAAGACAAGTTGATAGTGGAATGCCCACCTTCAAAGTGGGTGGTGCCTTACACTGCACAGCCCAGATATGAAGGGGTTGGAGGGAAATCTTTGCTCTCTGCCTGCCTGGATTCTTCTCAAATGAATCTTTTATTGCAGCTGCCACCATCCTCCACTGATACCATATTCAAGGTCTTCAGCCTTGAAATCTGAAAGACATTACAACAACTCCTCATGGATCTTTCAGACTATCAGTGTTGAATGGGGACAACTTCTTTTGCTAAGAAATTATCAGGTGTTCTGCCTCTCCAGTGTGCAGACTGCTCGTTTTGGATTACTCAGTCAGCAATGTGTAAACCAACCTAATGAGTCTCATATGTGTGTGAGGATGTACACATGCATATACAAATTACATTACTTTTGTTCTTCTAAAGAAAATTGCCTAATACAGTGTATATCACGGATTAATGACATAAAATGTGCTTTATATAGACTGTTGAATATTCTTCAGCCATAAAAAATGAATTTAGGAAATTTTCAGGAGCATGGAAGGAACTAGATATCATCATGTTAAACATTTTCTCATGTGTGAAAGAAGGAAAACTAAAGACATGGAACTGTAAAGAAGGCTGTTTTGGGAACAAAGGAGATTTTGGACTTGCAGGGGGCATAAGACAGGGCAATGAAGGATGAAAATTATCAAATACTTTATGAGCATGTGTGAGAAGAGTAGTGAAACCCACTGTGTACAATTAATAATGCCAATAAAAAGATATGCAGCTTGTAAAATACTCATTTTATATACACTTTAAAATTTCAATAATATAAATACAAAAGATTAAATGAAAAGAAATAGAAAAATATGCTATTCTAACTCTAATTTTATGAAAGGTGACTATATTCATGTCATATAGAATAAACTTCCTAATGAACATTAGTACCAGAGATACAAAGATATGCCACCAGTTGAAAGAAAATGATCCATTTTGGATATCTGTTTGTCAATAACCTATAAAAGTAAACTTACTCTTCATATTAGCTAGTTTACTTCTTAATAATAACCTGAAATAAAGGCAAAGATGCACACACAAATATGGAAGGGGAATATGGAGAAGCTCTGTTTACAGTACTTCAGACCTAGGTCCAACTTCAGTGTCTGTCCACATGTGCATTGATTAAATACACTGTCAAATATGCAGTATGAAGTCATAAATTTTTAATGCAATTTAGGGAAAAGAAAGCTACTGATTTTTTTCATTGTTGAATTCTTGAGAATTTCATGCAATGCATTTTGAACATATTCAGAACCCTTTCTCCATCTCCTCTCAGACCCATCCCCCTCCATACCACCACTCACTTCATGTCCTCTATTAGTTTTTCTTAAGGCCTATTTGGACTACTTTGTGCTCCCCAGATAATCTTGGCTGTAAACATATCCCCTGGAGTGTGTTCAACCTAACCAGTGTCATACCATTAATGAAAACCAATTCTTTCCCAGCAGATATCCATTACCAAAAGTTCCTCAGGTAGGTGAGGGATTTTTGTGACCACCTCTGCCCTCCATACTGGGATTTTTTTTTTTTTTTTTTTTTTTTTTTTATTATTTTTATTTTATGTGTATGAGTGTATTGCCTGCATGTATGTGAGTGCACCCATGT
>NW_008360320.1:6936526-6962117 GCF_000622305.1 Nannospalax galili
TGCCCCCCAAACTGGGGTTTTTTTTTTTTTTTTTTTTTTTTGGCTAGGGTTTGCATAGGTGGTGCACATGCTGGTACGAGCTTTGCTGGTTCTTATGTACAACTGCCCTATTTGTCAGAAAGCATGGTTTCCTTGAATTTATCTATCATCTCTGGCTATTACAATCTTTCTGCTCCCTCTTTCACAGTGATCCCTGAGCCCTGGATGGTCAGGAATTTGATATAGTTGTCCTATTCAGGCTGACCGCGCTGCAATCTCTGGTTCTCTGCACATTGACTGTGTAAATTATCATCTGCTCCAAGAAAAAGCTTCTCTGGTGAGAGTTGAGAGATGCACTAATCTATGGGTATAAGGCAAGTCATTAAGAATCCTTTTGAAGTATGCCTTAAACCTAATGAATTTAGTTTGTTGGTTACTCCCATACATTTGTGTACATATTTCACTAGTGGGCTTATCTTGTGAGGACAGATTTTAATGGAGCTCCCTGGGTTTCACAGTTTGTTAAAACTGGTGATAATTTTTCTCTTCTGGTAGCGTTCATAACACCATCCAATACTATGAAAATTATCCAGTAGAAACGAAGCTTCAAGGTCACTACCAGCTTCGTTTCTCTGTGTTTATTCTGGGGTTCACATATATAGTATCTTCAGAAATAGGGTTTTATCATTTTGTTCTGAAAAGTAACGAAGAGCAATGGCAATAGCCCAATAGCTGGTAGAGTGTGAAGGTCTATGGGAACCCTCTGGTCAACAACTTCAAAAGAGGGAAGTCATTCCTACCATTGGGCTTTTTATTTGCTATCCTGTGGTGGCTGGTAGGAATCCTTCCTCCAGTTGTCAGATAACTCCATTTATAGTAGTAGGTTTCCAAATGACTTTTCAACCCTCTTTGTTTTTTTATCTCTCCACAGTCTCTATGCTGTCCTCTCATTAACCCCTACTCCTTGCCAATAGACAAAAGACTTTCTGAACAAGATCCCCATAGCCCAGGCATTGAGACAAACACTACCAAATTGGACCTTTTCAAACCAAAAACTTCTGTACAGCAAAGGACAACATCACTTGAATAAATAGGCAGCCTCTAGAATGGAAAAATTATCTTTATTATATATACATCTGACAAAGGGTTAGTATGTAGAATATCCAAAGACCTCAAAAAAACTGTAAAACTCAAATGAACCAACAACTCACTTAGAAATTGGGGCAAGATACTAGACAGAGAATTCTTAAAGATGAAAGGCAAATGTCTGAGATATACTTAAAAACTGTTCAGGGAAATACAATTTGAAGCTACTATGAGATTTCATCTTACTCTAAGTCAGAATGGCTAAGATAAAAAAAAAAGTAATAATGATGCAGGGAAAGGTGAGTATGACTGGTATAGTCACTATAGGAATCAGTGTGGAGGTTCTCAAAAAAATAAAACTAGGTTTACCACTTTATCCAACCAAATCACACTTGGGCACATAACCAGAGGTCTCTGTGCCCGCTACAGAGCTATTTGTTCATCCATGTTCATTGCTGCTCTGTTCATGATAGCCAGGATATGAAAACATCCTAGATGTCCCTAAACTGATGAATGGACAATGAAAATATGGCACATTTACCCAATGGAATATTATTCAGATGTTAAGAAAAACAAGATTATGAAATTACAGGTAAATAAATGGAACTGAAAAAATTGTCCTAAATGAGGTAATCCAGGCCCAGAAAGACAGATGTTGCAAGTTTTCTCTCATAAACCAGTAATAGATCTGAATCTTTAGATGTTCATGTTTCAATTCCAAAATCCATAGAAAGGGGCTGGGGGAGTAGGGTGACTTTGTTTGGAGAAGAGACAGAATACACTACTTTTTTGTGTGTGTTTTTGAAAATGTGTACATCTGGGACTGGAGACTTGGAACAACTTTTAAGAGAGCTTGTTGCTCTTTTAGAGGACTCAAGCTTGGTTCCCATCACCTACTTCCCACAGCCTCAAACTCCAGTTCCAGGGAATCTGACACCCTCTTCTGGCATCTGCAGGCACACACACTCATATGAGCATAGCTACACACACACACACACACACACACACACACACACACACGCACGGTCCCCCACATATGCATATTTTAAAATATAAAAATAGATTTTAAAGTATGTATCTTATAAATGTATTTTCTGTATGCTTACTGTACCCTCAATAAGACTGGCTTTTTTTTTTAAGTATGTACTAAAACATAAAGACTTGGAAATTGATGACTTGGTATTTTTCTTTCTGCACTAAATAATTCAGCCATTTCCTCATCCTTAGTTTCTAAGACCTTACCAATTTCCTGAAGATGAACATGTACACATATATGAGAACAAAATAATGTTGATTTACAGGTTTTCTTCTCTCTCCAACCAACTTAGGAAAATAATATAAACAGACAAATTGTGGCTTCAACAATTTTTATGATTTTACAGTAAATTTTATGCTAATTTTTCACAACTCTGTCCCCGTGGCATTAGTCCACAGTTACACTCTCACTATTTTTAGGCTTTAAAATATTCAATGATCCCACATATCATATGGTAATCCTTTCATTTAAACTATATTTTGTAAAAAAGCAAATATTTTCTGAAATGATATAAATTTTGATAGTTATAGTCTAAATAGTCTGAATCTAGCCATTTATTGATTTTAATATTTTCATCAAATATATTCTATATACCATGTAATATTTCCTGTAGTGCAAAGATGAAAGAGATATTGCCACACCATAATATACCCAACATTTCAAAAAAAAGTTTTTGAAGATACAAATTTTTTTTTGTTTAATTATTTATTTACTTATTTACTTATAGAGACAGAGTCTCTCTGTAGCCACAGCTTGCCTGGAACTCACTATGCAGACTGGGCTGGCCTTGAACTCACAGAGGTCTGACTGCCTCTGCCTCCCAAGTGCTGGGGTTAAAGGCACCAGCACACCTGACTGAAGATACAGTTTTAAAACGGAAAAGGAAAACTATGTAGATAATTATTTCATCATTTTCTATATGGTTATTAACACCTCATTCCTTCTAAAATTTCATGTTCATGATTTACTTAGTAAAAGCAGCAATTAAATTATTAGAGGAAATATTAATACATTTTTGGGTTGCTTGTTTCATGAAGATTAAACAAAAGCACATAACTCACACAGTAATTCACTAGAGTACAGATTAGTGCATTATAAATCTAATATCTATATTTAGAGCTACAGTTGTTTTATAAACATGGGTACAAGTATAAATAAGAGGGAAACCTTGTAGATCATTGTACATATTACCAACTTGTTTTATCTTTTACACAAGTCTTTTTTGATTCTACCCCCTTCTAATAATTTTATAAAATAAAAACTTCATGCTTATTGGCGTAAATATGGTATGTATTCTCTTTAACCACTAAAACTGGTCAAGTGTAGTCAAGCCTAGCTTTTCTAAATTATCTACAGGAAATAAGTGCACCCGAAGCAGACTTCCAGTCATATCAGTGGCTAATATCCTGATTAGTTTCCAGGAATATTTGTATAAAGTATCATGATAAAACGAACCTATCACTGTAAAAGATGCTCCTTCAGAGCTTAACCAGGAAGGTCCACTGAGCATTCCGTGTACTTTCCCTTCACTGTGGTCAGTGAATCAGCAAGTGTTACCGGAGCTTAGGGTGAAATGTCAGGTGCTATTTCAACAGCCTTTCTTTCACAATTCTCAGGGTGGAGTCGCTGTTAGACCATGATAAGCTTACTGGAACTGAGTTAGTGAGGTGGTCATGTTGACTTCTCCACCTCATACTGTGAATACCGAAGGAAGTCACTGGGACATGCTTCCCTTTTTTGGGCAAAAAGTTACTCAACCACATGCTGCTTGTTAAACTCTGTCTGGAAAATATTATTCACTAAAATCATGTCTTAATAGCACCATGTTTAACTTTGCAGTTAACCATGCCTGTCATTACAAGGTTCTCTTAGTGCCATCTCAATGAAAGAGCTTTGACTTAAAGAACCATGCACGGTGAATGGTGATTTTATGGGTAGCTATGAGCAGGAAGTCATATAAATATCAAATGATTACCAATAGTCTGTGGTCTTCTCTTTAAAATAGCTTACCAACCTAGAACTAATTTCTCAAAGAGAATTTTCTCTGTCTTTTCATAAAGATAATTGCTATATCCTTAACATCTTTAAATCTATGAATAAAGTCCATCTGAACACTGATGCTGAAGCAAAGAACTGTCCATCTGTGTTTTCATAGAATGTGATTTTAGAAACATATTGAAAATTCAAGAATTAACAAACACCCAATGAATATTAATCCACATTTCAATTTATGCTACCTTTCAGAATTCAAGGTTTTCTTTCTTGATATGGTATTCAACCATAAATATCTTTAAAATGTAAATGGAGACATAAAGGACTCAGAAACCTAAAAAAGGTAAAACACTATAGGCTGATACAACTGGGATCAGGTTGTAATTAGATTTGAATTTTTCATTACTATTGTGATATGTATTTGGATATGACACAATACAAAGAGTTCTAATCTGAAGTAGTAGTCTAGAATAGATTATTTTGTTATTATTTATTTATTTATTTATTTTAATACAGATTTTCACTATATTACCTAGTCTGGTCTCAAACTACTAGGCTCAACAATCCTTCTGCTTCAGTGTTTGAGAAGCTTGAAGTAAAGGTATGTATCAATCCATTAGCTACAGTTTAACTAGTATTCATTGATTTACTTATTTTTTTGAGACTGGGTTTCACTACACAGTCCTGGCTACTCTAGAACTTACTATGAAGACCAGGATGGCCTCAAATTCACAGAGGTTCATCCACCTCTGTCTTTCAGTGTTGGGATTAAATATGTGAGCCATCATGAATAACTACAGACTAATTGTTGAGGAAAATATTTCACTTCAGTGGTTTTATTTCTGTATGTACATTAAAATGTCAAATTATATATCTATGTCATTATAATTATATTTATCAAAATTAAATTATGGGTTTTAACATGATAATTATCTTTATCAAGTACAGTCACATAGAGAGGAAATTATTCTGAGTAATTTACACAATTCTCTCTCTTTCTTACCAGTTTTTTCATTATTGTTATTATTAACAACCTTGGATGGCTTGAACTCATCATTGCAGATCCGGCTGGCCTTGAACTCATAAACCTCCTACCTCTGCTTCCTGACTACTGAGATAACATGTGTGAACCACCATATGTCTATTAAATTGACACTATGCAGTCCATAGAAAGGATGAATCAATGTACGAAAGTGCTATTGTCAACCACATATTGATTGTTAAGCTTTTCCACAAGTTCTATGAACATTTACAGCTTTAATTAATTGCAAAATAGAAGTTTACATGACCATATAAAAGATTTGGATAGATAGCACCTATGTATCTGAGATTTTATACTGAAAGAGGAGCCACTTGCACAGGTCCTGTACTGCCAAGTATACAGTGGGCAGCAACAGCACTTCTGAACCCTGAGAAGGCTGGATTGCATGGGCAAGCTATTTTCCAGTGTAGCTCTGCCACCTGTCCTCCAGAGCTTGGCCTCCAGAGAGAGATGGTATCATTACACCAACATCATCACATCTCACTGCTGTTAAACCGAGTCAGCCAAACTTGGCCCCATATGTGTCTGGGTTTCTATCCTGGATTAAACTCACACGGTTTGGAAAATTGTATTCTTTTAAAAAAATTAATGACCTCAATTCATAGCATATTAAGTAATTATCAGTTACACTTTAAGAATGACACATAGCAAAAAAGACTGAAATTTAAAAAGTTGACCTCAGAATATTACAGGTTTTGCCCTTTGAAAGTTATGTAACTAGTAACCCCCTTAAAATAATTTCTTCAGTGTAATCTGTAATGACCCTTATTTGTATGGTTAATCAGGTGCCAGTAAATTCAGAAGGAGAATAGAAATAAATTAATTCTAGCTGAATTTCAAACTATTATATCTGTAGAAAAAAAAGTAAAAGAAAAACTAGGTAAGTAGCATCTTATCTAAAGATTTATTCAATTTTATTTTAATGTGTATGAGTGTTTGCCTGATGTTCGTATGTTCACCAAGTACATACCTGGCACCCATGAAAGCCAGGAAAGGGCATTGGAACCACTGGAGTTAACTGCAATGTTGAGCAGCCATGTTTGTGGCAGGACCTGAACCCTGGAACTCTGCTAAAGCTGAACTAAATCTCCAGCCCCTTAAGCAGCAGGTTAATATTAACAAAGTATTTCTTCCTTGTATTAATCGTCTGGTAGGGGCTATTTTAAAGAGACATCCTTTGGCCTCTAGATCTAATCTTCATAAAAAAATAAGATGAACAAGCTCTAATTACCATTATAACTAAGTCAAATATTTTTAAGAGGATTCTATAAGAAAAATGGTATTATTCAACTTTTCAAAAACTTTTACTTTGTCACTACTCAGTGTTGCCAAGTTATCAAGATGAAGCAACTTCTTCCTTATCTGTTTAACTATGTTTCAAAATCTTGTGAATATAATCACAAATCCAAGGAAGACTAAAGAAACCCCTCCACTTATGTTGAAATAAGAAAGCAAATTTAAAGAATTATATGAGGACAATGATAAATAATTGCTCAAATCACTCATTTCATTATGGAGTTCTATATGACATGTTTATCTGCAGCTCTTTTGTTTGTAAAATTAGTACAGATCGAGCTGATGGTAAGCTATTGAGTCATCCTCTTTGTGAATTTACCAGTAAAGAAGTAAAAACAGTTCAGCCCCCCTTGCTCTACCTCCACAGATATTTTTAGATATTTTCAATTAGAACAACAGGACACATGACAGTTTCAAATTTGTCAAAGATTTAAATACCTTTCGTATCCTGGGTCTAAAACAACATATTAATCTCTTAAATGCTTTTGAGGGACCGAACTCCTAGAACATTTTCTATCAAGAAAGATCCAACTAAAAGTCAAATTGTTCATCAAGAGCAGTGTCTGCAAGTGCCTCTCTTCACCTACGGATGAGGGGGAAACTAAACTACTGAGAGGCAAGATATAGCTCCTGGGCTTCTTTGAAAAGTGAATTTTGGTATAAGCTTATTTGTATTTAACAAAATTATTGTTTTAGGATTTTAACGTCTTATTTTTAACATTGTTTAATTACAGCAAAATTATTAAAGAATTTTCTAATGGCCAATCATTTTGCTTTAAATTTTTTTAAATAAAAGCATCATTAATAAAATACTACACATGAAATATTTGTGCATTAATCTCAGAAAATGAAACCTAATTCATAGTAACAGTTTTGTATTTGGGGCTGCAGAAGTGGCTCAGCAGTTAAGAGGACTGTTAAGAGTTCTTGCAGAGGATACAGGTGCAATTCCCAGCACACACGTGATACCAACGATCTGTAATTCCTGCTCCAGGGAATATGACACCCTCTTCTGACCTCTGAGGTCATTGCATGGCATGTGTACACTTACATGCAGGCAATATACTCATACACATAACAAAAAATATAATAATAAAAATTTTAAAAAGCATATACTACTCATTCGAGGAGAAATAATATACATTTATACATTCTGTATTGGGGTAATAAACAATCTTGGAGAATTACGAATATTTATCATAATGTATAATTGTGAGACTTAAAAGGATTTATTTCTGTTTGCTGTGGACAATTGCTTGACTATAACATGTAAGTGCATTGAATATGTTTATAATAAAGTTCATAGTTTTGAAAAAGTTTCAATCTTTAATACTTTTTGCTTCTGAAAATTTCTTGACCGGAAGAGAGAATAAAGGAAATTAATTGATGATACAAGCTAAAGCACATCATTCTAGAAACACAAATCCTACTGATTTTTTTTTTAAAAAAAAAACCTGTTCATATTTAGTGTTGAGTGTGGCTAAATTTATTATTTTCCCCATGAAATTTTGGTATCACATAGCTCAGACCATGGTGATAATATGGGTATTAGTAAGAAAAGTTGGCGTAATGGCTTAAAATATGTAAAGTGGGTCCAATTCTATCTAGTTAATAATTTTCACTTTGTTCTTTTTAGAAATTAAAATAATTTAAAAATTTCATGTACATGAGTTTATGCCTGCATGTAAGTAAATGTACCATGCCATATAAAGCTGGCAGAAGACAGAAAAGAACTTTGAATCCCCTGGAACTGGAGTATGGAGAGTTGTTAGCCCAACGTGTTCTGGGAATCGAACCTGGTAGATCGGCCAATGCTCTTAAATGCTGAGGCTGAGCTATCTCCCCAGCCCTCTTTCTTATTTTCTGGTATTCTAGAACCACAAATATGAAGCATTAAGCTGTTTACCAAAAGGTAGGACCCTGGAATCATTTGCATTGAGAATAATTCATTAAATCTCCCAACACAAGAATAATGCAGATTTCATCAACAATATTATTATTTTAATGTTTCAAGTGTTATGTCATTTGATTATTTACTGTATCAGCACATATCAGTCAGAGAAGCAACTACAAGGGTTCCAGCTCTTTCATTAGTAAGATGAAGGATAGCCATTTACCTTCTTTTGTGAGTGGGGAAAAACTTTAGCCTAGTTTAGATTTAATTCTCATAAAATAAGCAGATATAGATACTGAACAAGAAAATAATTCCCTCATATCAGTTACTTAAATCCAAATAAATAAACAAGAAGTGGCATCATAATCTAACTGCAAAAATAAAGGTAAGTTTAAACTCAGGTGGTATATTCTAGTTCTAACAACTACCTAATTTGCCAACATAGCTAAAAGAACTTCTTTTTCTCTACAGTTTGTTCCATTCCACCCCCACCCGACACCACTTTCCCCAAATTAACACCTCCTACCTCAACCCCAAACATTCTGGCTCTTCCTGATAGATTATAAACCCTGTATCAAACACCTGCGTGCTCAATTTGTTCCAAGCGAAAACATGGTCTCTCTACAGAAGCAAATAAAGCATATGGCATTTGATTCTCTGAGCACACTCTCAAATATTTTAAGCAACTTCTTGATTTTCATAATTCCGGCTTCTGAAGTGCTTCCTTTTTTCTAACCTCAATTTCAAAATTACTAGGTATCATATGATTATTGTAAAGCTGTGCACTTTGCAAATCAACCTCAATTATTATTAGCCTTTGCTTTTTCAGCAGGAGAAATAAATTCCCCCACTGTGGCCATTCATTTGCCTCTCAGCATGCACTTGTCCCAAAAGAAACTCAAATCTGAATCTACTTCCTCTTTACTGGTGGGAAAACAAATGTTTGATTTTGGGTGAGCATGTGTATAAGTTTAAGTAGACACACAGGTAACAGCATATTCTCAGTACCACTTTAAACTCTTAAGCCACTTAAAGTTCCTAGGAATGGGCTTGTTTCACAGGAAACACAGGGTACTAGTAGATAAGTGATTTGGAGAATTTAGAAAATACAAGTACTCCTATCCCAGTAACTTGCTGCACTCTGCCCTTATTCCTTCCCTCAAGCTAGAAATACTTGGGGGAATTTTGCCAGCCCATTAGCATTTCCAGAACTGAACATACTTTCTTGGAAATATTCTCTTCCCAAGATAGTACTATTGGAATGATAACAAGAAATATTGAGCCCAACCTTCCTGGCCTCCACTCAGATTTGTAGGGAATAGGGTAGTTTCATGGATCTGATGGGTGCCAACCTTTGATAAACTCTGAAAGATTAAATAGCTGCAGATTATTATTTTTTCTTTCTTTCTTTGACTTTTGCCTGCCAAGGAGCCTCTGTACAGGGGTCAGGGAAAAGAGGACACAGCTCTAGTACTCTTAATGTGATAGTATTCTGAAGGACTCATATCTACTGTATTTCTAGGAGTGATAATTTCATTGCAAGACTAGGGTGCTAAGATTTTTAAAAATAGAAATTCAAACCATAAGCAAACACTGAGGATATTATATTTAATTACACTACAGTGGGTGACTTTATATAAACAGAAAAGTTTTTAAAAATCACTTCCTGCTTCAGAGAAGAAAAACTTAAATACGGTAGTCTATCTAAGTTCTTTAATTCAAGAGCTCTGTCCTTTGTTTTACTTTTCTGCCCAACTTCCATTTCCTTCTACTCTTCCTGCAAATAACCTTTCAAAGCACATGTGTTAAATCAGTCATTCTAAAATGAGTATGTGATGCATCTATGCTTAAAAACCTACAGAAAGATGTGAAACCATTTATGGCATGAAAGTCTTGATTTTATGTTTATTATAAACTATAGATAGACTGTTTTCCATATAATCAGTACTGGTAGGATGTAAATAGTGCCCTCTGGAGATGTGTAGCGAGGAGGCCTCAAAACTCATTCACTATCTGGGCTGCTTGGTTGTGAAAATTCTAGTTCTCCTACAGAGTAATGTGGGTATAACTTTAGGTATGGATTAATTCACTTTAAAATCCATCAGTGAAAGAATTACTGCTTTGTGTATGTTTTGTGATGTCCATTGAATCATTCCACAGGAATTTGTGCTGCAGGCTTACTGATACCTCCCAATCTACAAAATTACGTCTAAGTCAAGTGCAAGGTAGACTACTACCCTAAATCCTTTAACCTATAATATTCTATGCCACATTTAATTTTGATTCCATCTCGGTCTACTCTTCCCTACTGAGTTTATAACTAAGGGCCATTGGTAATGCTGCTCTCTGCAATGGTCTGGCAGAAGCTGTCTGAATTCAAACGAACTAACAGCTACTTCTATTTGGGGGGGGGTAGTGCTTGTGATAGAAGATGATGCAGCAGGTCATATGAAGCTCTTTCCTACAGTTTTGTGATAGCATCATTACTTGATGTAAAATTCTTTGGGACAGGTCACATTGTCAAGGGTCATTATGACTTGTACCAAAAACCTGAACCTGTTGTTGTCAGTTGACTAATTAACTTATATGTCCAGAAATTCTTGTCTAAATGACACTAGAATTTACAGCCAAGAAGGGATATAGTATACCAGTTTCTTTCTTATACAACATGCCCCACCCCAAGTCTATCTGCCATCACTGTCTTAGTCCTCATCAATTTACTGGGCATCTATAGCCTGACTTAATAAATCTGTAACTAAAGATGGTCTAGAAAAGTAAGTACATTGATTAAGCATGAAGAAAAAAAATAGAAGAGAAAAAGGTGGGACCTTGCAAACCGACTCCAAGGGGGCATGAAACATTGAAGCATTTCATTATTCTGTTTAATTTATTTTGGCTTGTTTATAGATACACCTAAAATGAGTCAAGTTTCAAGTCAAACTTTTTATGGACTACTTTGCTCCAAGGTAGGACTCATTTGAAAAATTTTGTCTTGATTATTTTTTGTCTATGGAGTTGCTAGAAGGACTTAATAATAGTTACTTAGGAAGCTTACTCCTGGAAATTGTCTTTAAGATGAAAAATAAATCTTGTATAGTATTTTGTTAGCTGCAACTGTTATCTTTGTATTGAACAGAATTTTAGATGTAGACACTTAAGTTCAAATTTACCCCAGTGCCAAAACTGAAGGCTTGTTCTATATAGTCTATTGCTCCTGATTAACCTAATAAAAATCACAGATGTCATTTTAGGTTGCAATCCTTGGCTCCCACAGGCCTAAGGCTTAAGAACTTTTTTTGACAAAGGAAATGTCAGTTTTCATTCACCAGGGAATAAATTTCTGTGATACCCTATTCCCAAATTCAGATGTTAAAAATTTAACCTACAACATGATTAGAAATGGTGTCTTTGGAAAATGGGTATATTTCAAAGATGTCGTAAGAATGGACCCACACGACAGGGGCTATGTCCTTGTAAAGACAACAGAGATTTTCCATTATCCTTGTCCCTTCTTTGTGTGGATCTTGGGGAAGAGGGAATGAAAGAATCTGCTTTTAAGGTAAGTCAAGTCAGAATGAAACCAACCTGCCAGATCCTGGAGTTTACAGGCCCAGGAAATGTAAAAGATAAACTTACCCTGCTTAAAACACTCCATCTGTGGCATTCTGTTAGGTAAGTGTAAACTGACTAAGATGCCCTATTGTCTGACCTAGGTTGGCTATAGTCTTGTTTTAAGAAACAATATGGACTGGAGGAATAGAGATGCTGGTGGTGAAGGCCCCTTTCTTTCTGCATTTGGGGGTTGGGCATGTTCAGCAAATATTGAGGCACTGCTACTTACTTTATTTACAAATTACTCTCCTCCAAAAATCATAAATCTCCCAGTTTATGATTTATTTTCAGAGATTAGGATATATGCATCCAATAATTTATTCAATGAATTTCTTATACTTCCTTATCTCATTCTACATTTATAATCAAATATCAAACTTATATGCAAAATAATATAGTGGATTTTGGTTAGATAGCCTTTCCAGTCAGATTTCTCTCTAACATCCATTTAAAAGGCTCAACTTATTAGCTCATAACATTAATGAACATTTCAGCTAAACCCAAGCTATCCTGATATTATGAGAAACACTTCCCTTATAAAAATTTGGGTCATAGGATTGTAGGTTCAAAGACAACAACATTCAGAATCACTTATAGTAATTAACAGTCCTTAATTGCTTTAGGTAGACTCGGCTGTGCTATCTTATGAGTTGAAAAGACAATAAGCATTGGAACGCAGTATTTGCTAATTAACTCTATGTCTCATAATTTTTACTTTTATTTGCTAATAGTAACTTTAGCTCTGTCTTATTATGTAACCACCTCAAGACAATCTACCACAAACTCAAGAAAGTCAACATTTTGCCAGGTGTGGTGGTGCACACTTTTAATTCCAGCATTAGGAAGGCAGAGGCAAGCAGATCTCTGTGAGTTCAGTTCAGAATGGTCTACATAGTGAGATCCAGGCCAGCTGGGGATATACAGAGAGACCCTGTCTCAAAAAGACAAAAAAACATAAAACAAAAAATGGCAAAATAAAACGAAGGAAAGTCAACACTGTACATTCTCAAAACAAATTTAAAGAAAAATTAACAGACAATTAAAAGGACTAAATAGTGGTGTGTTCATGCAGAAGAATGCCAAACTTTGAGATCAGTTATTTGGAGAGCAAACATCAAGAATCTGGGAAGGCATGCTAGTGAAATGACAAGGTAAGCTTTGTTGAGACAGAAGGTAAAATTGCACTGAATTCACATGGAAGGATCTGTGGGCACATGGTAATTACACAGAACAGGGAGATGGCACTCTCCAGATCCCATAAACACAGTTGTATACTCTCAGGAGAAACTATAAGTATTTGACCAAGTTCCTCCCAATGAAACATTTTTCATGCAACTTAAAATCAAAATCACCCTTCTTTAATAATGAAAACATTGCATTCTAATTAGAGAAAACATGATAAGTTAATACACAATCATTTTCAATTGGTTTGGTGTATTAATTTTTAATATATTCAGTTTTAATATTTATTAAGTTGCACATTTTTTCTTATTGGTGAGTGTGTATGTGTGTGCATGTATGCATGTGTATGCGTGTGTGTGTGTATGTGTGCATGTGTAATGGAATAAGTAAGAATTCGAACTTGAACCATGTCTAGAGTTTCATGTGGGTACTGAGGCTCACACGTAGGTCCTTGGCAAACATTTTAACAGCTGATCCACCTCCCCAAGTCAAGTTATACCTCTCCTGGTTGTATATCCAAATGTTCGATATCCTACTACAGAGATACTTGTAGGTCCATGTTTTTTGCTGCTCTACTGAAAATATCAAGGAAATTGGTTCAGTCTATTTGTTTATAAACTCATGAATGGTTAATAAGTGGTTGGTTGATACAATATAATTTTATTCAGCTCTATATAAAAATGGAATCAAGAAAATTTAATGTAAATGGATATTTAGGCCCAGTAAGACAAATGATGCATATTGTATCTCATATGTGGATGTTAGCTTTGAATCTTTAGACTTATGTAACCTGAAACCTCCTCCGAAATGCTTGAATTGATCCAGGGTGAGTGCTGGCTAAGCAAAGCACACTGGGAAAAAGGGGTGGAGCCATTGCCATATTGAGCATGGGCAAATGAAAAGTGGGGGGGGGGCAGGAGACAGATGGCACGTGCATTTCAAATATGAAAATAGAAAGACTACAAGAATCCGTGTCTTTGTAAGTCACTCCCTCCCAAATGTCATATAAACTATGCAAAATCCTGATAGAATGTCTTATGTCAATTTGCCAATCTGAGTCAAGACCAGGAGACCCTGAGTGGGGGCAAGTCTCCCAACAAAAAGGAAAAAGTTTAGTGACACAACTTAAAATATGTTTGAGTGTTTATGATGTCAGGACAGTAGAAAGGGGCTATTAGAATGGAGGAAGATTTAAGGGAATGTGGAGAGGGGATATCTGACTACACAAGTAATATAAGTATACAGAGGGAGAATACTAGGTATGGAAAAGTTTAAGCAGAAGTAGGGAGTGGGGGTATGGGTGAAGAAATTGGGCAGGCATTCACGGATAACAAGGGGTTCATGAGAAAGTATCATCTATAAGCCAATTAAAAATATATGTTAAAAAACAACTGAGAAGGGAGATATCCTACATGACTGGATAATGCTGCTTCTCAAAACCATATGTTATTAAACAAAAGTACCAGCTTGAGGCATGGGAGTCCTTCTGATGAGTTGTTGGTCATGAAGTCTCGTGACAAAGCTCTTGTCATTCTTCTTGGGTGACAATCATAACTAATTGATAAGAGGCTATTGCTAATGATACCACATACCTTGATTACAAGATATAGAGAAATCAAACTGGAACTGAACTGGACAGGTTTCTTCCCTGACAGCTGCCTATCATAGTCTCAAAAGATGCTATTGGAGGAGAATTTATTGACGTATTGCTCAGTTGTGAATTCTATGAACTATAATACCTACCTGCCAAACAAGATGTGGTCACTGTTGTGGAGCAATTAACCACTCCACAGGAGGGAATTCATACCAGGTACTATAAACCTGGTCAAAAACCCATGAGTGAGGAGGTCTTAAGCTCTAGGTGGCAAACTTAATACCATTGTTTAGCTAAATTGGTATGGTGCCTTCTAAATATTTACGTTTGTACACATAGATGAATACTACATACAACTTTAATCAGATAAACTTCTCTTTGCAGTGAACAGCAGTGAATTTAGGCTCACGGCTGTTTAAAGTGCTCGGGATAAGTGAATTTGAGTGTTGAATCCTAAACAACACATTTAAACCACCTCATGAAAGGCTCAGGGAATATCTTGGAAGAGGGGTCAGAAAACATGTTAAGAGCCAGAAAATAGGGAGAAGGGCTTTGAAATGCAATCTTCTGAGAATGACATAGCTGTTGTAACCTCATAGCATCTAAGCTAGCCTTTGCTAGGCCAATATGAGACTGGGCCTTTATTAGCCAATCAAGGATTGGGGAAGGACTCATGGGGCTCTATCCCTTCCTGCAGAACTATTGGTTACTGATGAATTCAGGGGGAGAGACATTCATTGTCTTCAGTTTTGTACCTAGTGCTAATCCCTCCAATCTCCAGTAGATAACTCCAAACACATTAGCACACAGAGAGCCTTGACTCAACTCAATGGGTCACAGACTGAAACATAAATGTGTGAAAGGGCATGTAGGGAGGAAGGGGAGTTGACAGTGGTGGGAGGGAGATTAGAGATGGTGGAGGTGAGAGTAATCAGAATGCATTGTGTGTGTGTGTGTGTTAAAGAACATATTTAATAATAGTAAAATTTATATGATTTCTGCATATAAACACTGTTAACTACTAATAGCTTTTTAAACTCTGAAATAATTTTGTGAATAGAAAATAGTATTTTATCTTCTGAAATGTTAATCTGTTTTTCACGTCTAATATTTTAATGCTGTAAAATGTCTTATATATGTCCAAACTTCTGAATTTCTTAATGAGTGAGATTAAACATTCTCATTGTCACAAATAGAGTATGGAAATATGGGGGAACTCTTGCATCCATTAAGAATCTGCATAGAACATGTATCATGTGAAACTCTTGGGGCCAGATTCATGCAGACCTAGCCTTTCTTTTTACCCTAGTCTGTCACACAAACATCACTTTTTTGAGGGGGAGTGTTTTTTCACTGTGAAAAATTTAGAATGAACATGCTTTCACTTAGAATAGTATTTAGTCTAAATTTTTACCTATATAGATTATACATACAAAAAGTCATGCCATTCAGATCTTTCTCAGGAGTCTGGACATAAAGTTGTAAGTGCTTAGATATAGGTTCTGTCTTTGGCTTATCAGAAAATAAAATGCAAAGTCAAGCAATTATACTTTCAAAACTTTTGGATTTAATTTTTTCGTTTACAGAGCCTCCAAAACAAACAATCTACTAGCTTGTCTAATGATAGACATCTTAATCCTTAATATTTTTCCAACTTAGGTATAACAAGTTCTATTCCATTAGTTCAGTACATGAAAGATTGGCTAGAAATTTGACAAGTTTTTGTGGTTAGGGGTTTTGATGTGTTAGTGTACGGGGATAATGTATGCATTTTAATAGGGATTATCAGTGCTCCTAGTGAGCAGGAAGCACTGATTTCTTTTTTTAAAATATTTTATTATTTTTATTTTATGTGTGTGTGTGTATTGCCTGCATGTAAGTGCACCTGTGTAATGCAATGCCTGCAGATGTCAGAAGAGGGCAGCGGACAGTTAGCTGCCATGTGGGTGCTGGGATTCAACCCGGGTCTTCTACAAGAACAGTCATCAATGTTCTTAACTGCTGAGCCATCTCTCCAGTCCCTCAAGTGATCCTAGTGAACAGGAAGCACTGATTCTTAACAACTGGACAAGATGCCTATGATTAATGCCCCCACCTTTTGTTTGCTTTTAATGAATTGATTGTTGTTCCATAGCAGAGAAGTGTAATTGCAACAGAAGTCCCTATATGCTCCCAACAGGTTGTGTATCAGTCCCATGTGCAGAGATTATCAGTGTTACTTTGTAATAAGAATAATACAATTTTCTCCCTTTGAAGAAGAATAAAAGAGAATTTATACATGTTTGAGAGGTAATGAGTAGTTATTAAACTGTCAGGTGAAGACTGGACAATATGAGGGAAATATTCTTTTGACATTTCTAAGTTATTTAGAGTCACAAGACTAAAATGTATGCTAATCTTTTTTAAAACTAATAATTTCAAAGGATACTATTTTACAGAGCCAGTAAAAATAATATACGTGAACTGCTAATTAAATAAGAGATCTTTACACGTTTGTTTCTTTGCTTTTGTGACACATTTTATTTTGAAATTGCACTTCTCACATTTAGATGGGAACAGAGTATGTTCTTTAAATCCTGGTAAGGAAAACATGCAGAATGGGTTTGGATTAGCGGACAGAAGGTATTTCTCTGAGTAGCAAGCCAGTTTTCACGAGGGGGCGTTGTGCTCCCCAGCACCCATCTGGAAACATGAGAACAGACCTTTCACCAGGTGTCCACCCCAAGCAGTCACAGATACAGAACAAGGATAAGGTGTCCCCAATGGAAAGGAGGAAAGGACCTATGATGGATTGCATAGACATAGTGTTCTAGCTGGAAAGTTCACCAAATTGAAGAAGAGAAACAGATAATATCATGAATCATACAGGATGTACCACTCATGTTCAGGTATTATAATAAATAAAAATATGTTCATTAAGAAAGCAGCTTTGAAATACCACAAGTCATTACATTTTCTAATATGGGAAAAATCAAGAAGAATAAGAAATATTGTCTACAAATAAGGAGTGTGCAATTCAGTTAAGGGTAAATATACCATCATATAGAAAGAAGATGCAGTTCAGTATAGTGAACACAATACAGGCAAGGTTTGGATAATGACCTCATGCTTTTAACACCATCTAAACATTTTTTTTTTTTTTTTTTTTTTTTTTTTGCCATTAGACAATGTATGCCACTTAGGAGATGCTATCCTGTAGAGAATGGAGTTCATCTTGACAGAAGCATGTGATGTCCTTCTTACAAGCAAATCAGACAATTTCCACATTGCAGATACATCACATGGCAGATAAGCATGTCTGATTTTAGGATCTCAGGTACTCAAGCAGTGGCACAATGGGCTCTGTGACCCTGAAGGGTTGTTATGTGGCTCACATTAAAACAGCCTCAAGAAGCACTAATTCATATCTCTTGTTTTAAGTGATTAAAGAATTGACAGTTGCATCAAAATCGCACAAAGACTTGATGAATTTGCTCCCACTGATACAAGAGGCTGGCAGTGCTTCTTAATAAGGAATACTTGAATAGTAGAAGCATTTAGAAGTAGGAAAGATGAAATAATTAATTAGTCAAATTCTTCCCCTTCAGAAAGAATGCATGCAGCAAAATTCTGAATAGCAAAATATTGGTTCACTTCCATGCACATTTGGATAGTCTTAATTTTGGGTTCAGTGAGTTAGTGGTGAAAAATAAAGTGACATGAGGGGGATCCAGGCAGAGTTAGGGTATGATTTGCATGTTTAAGAGAAAAAAAAAAGAAAAATTGTATATATGTGTGAAATTCTCAAAGAATAGATTCTAAAAGTTTGAAATAGGAGCATCAAACTTGCATTTTCTTCCTTCCGTTCATATTCTACCATGAAATTCTGGACACAATACGAGCATCACAATATTTCTAAGACTTATTCTTCACGTCTGAGCGTTTTTTTCCCATGTGATATGGTTCATGGTTTACCCCACATATGTTGGACCAGTATAACATGGTAATATGTTGTACCATTTCTTCACATCTGGACTAAGGCACAGAACTCTGAGAGCTTTATTTGTATCTATAGTATTTAATAAGATTTAATAAAATATTGAAATTTTCAATTAAAAATAATTTCATGTAAATATTTGAACATATATTTACTAATCATAATGTTTATTGAATTTATTTAATAATTTCCATTGCTTATAAAATATTTTTGATGGCTCAGCAGTTAAGAACACTAGTTGTTCTTGCAGAAGACCTGGGTTCAAATCCCAGGACGTACATGGCAGCTAACAACTGTCCATAATTCCAGTTCCAGAGAATCTGACAGCCTCTTCTCTCCTCTGTGGTCTTTGCACGACATGGGTGCACTTACTTACAAGCAGGCAATACATGCATACACATAAAATAAAAAAAAATAATATTTTTGAAAAAATCACATAAAACTTTTCCTTTTATTTCTTCTACTTCTGTCTTTTAATTTATTATATATAAACAATCCACAAGAAACATTGTTATATTGTATTTTATCCCTTATATCAGCACTGTAATTATAATAAGATTATATCCAAATCATGACAGTAATAATAGTCATTTTGCTGAAATTAAAAACTTAAAAATGGATTATAGCTAGTAAGTATTAATTTAATAATTCACATGCCTTGTTTTTATTAAATACACACTTTACCAGTCCATCAACATAGGAATCATAATGATTAAAAACATTAAATTATGTCTGAAAATTGATTTCTTTGTAGTCATTTGATTTGTCTTTATAAATTCAGATTTGTCTTTATAAATTCATATTTGACAAATAACAGTGTGATTTTCTTTTACAGCTTTGAGTTTGATGTTTAAGTACTTAGACATACTGTTTGTAGTATGTGCATTATTGCCTCAGAGACTGTGAATGCAGAGATGGCGTGAGGAAAACAGAAGCTTATTTCAATTAAATATACTGTGGTGTGGACAATTTCAAAATTATTTTATTTAAAATTTTTTCTAAGCTGGGCATGATGGTGCATACCTTTAATCCCAGTGCTCAGGAAGCAGAAGCAGGAGGATCTCTGTAAGATAGAGGCCAGCCTGGGCTACATAGCGACTTCTAGGGTATCTGGGGCTAGGGAGACCTTGTCTCAAAAAGACAAAAAGAGATTCCTTTGAATTTTTAACTGAAAATATCAGTGCCAAAAAGGAGGAATTTGCCTTGTTCTCCCTTAGCTGGCTTTCCTCCTAAGCTCATGGTGGTACTAGGGCTACTACACTGGGGTCCTGCATCTTCCCAGGTGCAAGCCTATCAGGTAAAGCAAACTCTTTTTCTGTTATTCCACCCCCCACACACACACTCCCCTCATTTTGCTATCTTAGATGTTTTGTTTTCCAAAAATAAATAAATAAATAAATAAATAAATAAATAAATAAGTAAATAAGAATATTTTGATTGGCTTAGGAATGAGTTACCCATTTTTGCTCTGGAAAAGTGGGCAAAGTAAAATGGAGAATAAAGGAAAGGTGGAAGCTAGTAGATCCTCAGCAACCACAATAAATGAAACCCAATGGAGGCCTCCTATTGGAGGCATTGGCTGCACTGATAAACACTGATAAAAGATCATTTGGATACTCAGAGAACAAGCCAAGGGGTTGGTGAAAGAACGTGTTCTACAGCAGTTATAGGCATATTTCTTCTAATGTGTTAGAACTGATACAGACAGATTGGGGGAACATCAACAAAAATTTCAGGTTTCTGTTTTCAGTTGATATAATTTGGAGTAGTGAATGAAGGAATTGTAGGAACCCTGAAAGGAAAGGTGATAAAATGCAAATTGCCTCCCATTACAGCACTTCAGTCTGAAACTGAGGAGATAGGAGATATGTATACAACAGAGCTTAGTGGACAGGGGTCTCCACTATAGATATGCGGTAAAAGTCAAGCAACAAAATTGTCTCTTGATTATCCTGACAAAGGCCTTTCCTTGGAGTAAAGCATTTTGCTTTAGCTCTAAGAAGAGAAAGACTCCATCTTGTAAACAAATGAATTTAGAGCATGATTTATTTCTTAGGTAAAATTTGTTAGACAGCCCAATTAGTTTGGTTATCTAAAGATAGACCAACTAAAGCAATTTTATAAGCTATTAAGCCAAGCACAGATCCCTTGGGAGTTTAGTCCCGCTTGTAAAACCTGTCCTCAAATCTAGGTGGCCTGCTTGCCCACAGCCCTACGGTATTGTCAAACTTCAGCCTTGACTACATTAACATTCATGATTTTAGGTGCCCAAATGGGTAACCCTTCAGTGCTAACCTGTTATGTATATCGTCCTGGTCTCTTAGAAAAAAAAAAAAAAAAGAGCGTTTGTAACTGACAAAGGATATTTTTAGATTTTTTTCCTTAGAATAGATTAATGTAGCTCAGTCCATGATTCAAAGCAAGGAATCTCTGTAGGAAGAAATAACAGCAGGCTTGTGGTCTGTGAGTCTACTGAATTAGCAAAGTCAGTCATGACCAAATTACCTATGTGTAAAAAATAGTTTGGAAAAGAAAAATATCCAATTTGACAACTATCGCTCAGTTTCTGTCCTAGATTGGCAGTGGTCTTCAGATTGTTTTCTAGTTAACACACATATAAAATAATATAAAAAAAAAATAATATATAAAAATAATTTATCCATTATAGAACTCTAGCCCATAATATAGTTAATTACTCTCAATAAATGTTATGGATGATTCAATATTTTAATTAAAAATATAATGCATACATATTAAATACATTAGATATGCACTTGTGGCATTGATAATATGTAACTAAAAATCCTTATTCCTTTTTTCTGCAGATGGAGTGAATGTACAGACATCAAAATTATATATGCATAAGGACATATAACTAAACAGATATAAATACATCCTCTATATATCTAAAATATGTAGCTATCAGTAAGATTTAGATTTAAACTTGCAAGCACAATATATGTACACATGCACACCTATGTAATATAGTAGTAGATAAAGTATGTCGTGTAATAGGAAGGTAAGTTGTTATCAGAATATTTCTTATGTGTACACATCTGTATAAAGCAATTAAGCAATGGGTTTGATTGTGTGGAACACACAAAGAACAGTACATCTCATACTTTCTTTCGGCTTTGCAAAATCAGCTTTTGTTAAAAGTTCTTAGCATTCTGAGAACAAAACCCACTCATATCTGAACTTTAAAATCACAGAAGGTAAAAGGGTAACAATATCAGAGATAACAAATTTTATCACATTAAAGCATAAAAATAAAACAGTTTTCAAATACTTAAAGACTAAAGAGAAATAAAATAAGACCTTATAGTAACAACAATAATTGCACAAAGATTATAAAATTTATAAGTCAAAATGAGCTTAAAATTACTTACACATAAATTTTAAAAGAATTAGAGTTAACAAAAGACAAACTAAGAAAGTATCATCCAGAACTGATACCAATCAAAGCCTGGATATACTAACCACGCCTGATAGAATATCGGACCCACAAAATGAAAGTGAGAAGAAAATCAACTGTCTTAATACTTCTACTTTTCTAAATACAGCTGCATAAAAACTAAGAAAAAGGAGAGAAATTTGTCATGGTTTGGGTTTTAAATATTTGCTATATTGTGCTGTCTGTATTCCCTCTAAATATACATTGAAAAGAGTTCCAATCTGCTCTAATAGCCTTAAAAACACTACTATTGGTGGTCACTACATTAACAGGAAGTTTTCCGTATGCACACAGTGTGCTGTACTTTACAGATCTATCAACTGCTCCTCAGGGCCAGATCAAATCAATGAAGGCAAAAAAGGGTTTGGGTGATTTCATCCGTTAAAGAATTTAGTGGCTGATAGGAGTGCAAGTGGAACCTGCCTGGCTGACCCCAGGAGGAGGGAAAGAACACCCTGGCATACCCCACCCACTAGACATACGGAAGGAGATGATCCTACAAACACTTCTTAAGGGGACCCACTCTATCAGCTTTCTGTTAGCAGAATTTAGAACTTCCAATGAAGGTAACAGGTTCAGTCAAATAGGGCTCAAACTAATATAGGAAATATTAGACTCCAGCATAGAACATTAAGACAGTTCAGTAATATTTCATGGTTAGCAGAGTTAAAGACAGCTGAGATATCTAATAAGATGAGAACAGTCAAAGACCCTATTTCAGAGTTAATAGGCAGATCATTACAAGCATTGACCAAAGCAGTCCCATACTGACCTAATCAAAATCCAGAATGAAAATTATCATAAAGTGCATGATGAACCAATTAGCCTGGAGCTGGGTTGATTCTATCTGCCCAAGTATCTCAGCTGGGAATGGTAAATTAAAAACTAAAAGGAAATGAGGAGGAAAAAAGCACTCAAAGGCAGAGATATTAGTTTAAATTCTGTAAAAGTTTCAGAGAGGGAAAGAGAGAGGGAGGAGAGGGAGGGTGGGGAGGGAGAGAGAGAGGGAGGGAGGGAGAGAGAGAGTTTTTATACTTTGTAGTGAAAAAAATAAACATGCATACGCACAGCTCTTGGGAAAAGAGCAGGCAACCTTAAGCAGGATTCCACCTCCCTTCCCTCAAAGAAAAGGGTATGTTACTATCCCAGGGACAGGTAATGAAGAGGTGCCTCCATTCACTGTCTTAATACATGTCGCTTCCTCGATGTTCTAAGATTAGTGCAGAAGTGAAGCATCTGAGCCTGTTGAAGAAGATTATGAATTGAAGCAACTAGTTCATTTGAAACAAAAGTAAGGGAATAGAAATTTATCAAGAATCCTAACTTAAAATGATTGTTTCACTTCATCTTACTTTAATTCTCTTTCATTATTTCACACCTTTTTCTATATCAAATGTGTAAAATAAAATAAAATTAGATTTCAGGTGAAAAAGCATCAGATAGAAAATTTACACAGTTTACATGACATTTTCTCTGGAGACTTTACAGTTGAAAAGATCCATTGGAAGACCTTGTAGTAAGTAAAAACACTAGAGAAGAAAAGAGAAAACAACAAAGCACGAAAGTCTGAAGGTCCATAAACTACTTAACACTGCAACCTTCACTGAATGCTTTCTGTGATCAATTCCCTCTCCTTAATTTATATTCAGAGTTTTTATTTAATCACTGTATGTAGTTGAATAAGAGGATAAGGCTCACAATGTTCTAAATTATTTCTAATTTAGAAATAGTTTCACTTTAATATTTCAAGTGTAAATTGGTAGGAAAGCAGGAATTAGGTAGTCAAGTCACTCAAGTGAGATTGTTTTTCAAATATGTTTTGATCTCTCAAAAAAAAAACCAGAATGTTCACTCTTGCATTTCTATGTCTCCTTTCTTTCATTTTGTTTTAACTAGACTGTCTGTACCCCCGTGTGCACTGTCACCCTCAGAGTTATCATCTAAGAAAACTGTGTACTGACCCTAAATGTGTTCATATCACTCGAAATTTTTTGGATTGCCTTCACATAAATTTAGAAGCACAGAAAACTTATTATTTGCTTAGAAGTCACAAGTCATATTAAAAAATTCAACTAAATTTGGTAACCGCATTGAACTTCAAGTTATAATTTAAAAAAAAAAAAACATAAAAGACTTCCAATGCTGAAAATGCACTAATATTACTTAGCAAAAAGTACCACAGATTAAAATAAAGGAACTCACGATGATTTTCAGCAAACAATTCTTTCAATCTAAATATGACTGTCTAGGCTAGAATTGTTTTCCTATGGAATGGATATAAGGATCAGATATACTTAAACTGAAAATAGCTTCAGCCACTTGCTAATTATGTGATTTAAAGCCAGTTACTGTACTTTGGCCTATCAACTTATAATTATGGGAATGTTATCTAATTTTTAGGATATTAGACAAAAAAAATAAAGGGACTAGAAGTTTAAAAAATGTTAAAAAAAAGGAATAGAAAATACAAACAAAGGAAAGGCAGAGATTATTATCACACTGCTGGGATCACCAAAGCTGCTTGTGACTCAGAAGTGCACTGCATTTCCTGAATCCCCTTCATGAGCACCTCAGTGAAAAGACCACCCACCCGACACTGGAGATGTGGTAATTTTGAGCAAACAGGTAACATTACATGCCTTTAATCCCAGCAAGCAGATCTCTGTGAATTCAAGACCAGCCTGGTCTACATAGTGAGTTCCAGGAAGGCGGGGGGTAAAGGGGACCCTTTTTTAAAAAAAAAAAAAAAAAAAAAAAAAAAAAAAAGTTAATCAGTGAAAATGAAAGTCAGATCAGGAAGAAGCTGGGTAAAATGGCCTTCTTATACCTGACAAGATGGTGAAATGGTGGCTAGACAGGGGGTGGAGTCCTCAAATTGGCTGATGGCCCAAAATCCTGACTCCTACAAGAAGAGGCAAAAGGTTTTAATTTAACATTTGATTTAAGGGAGAGACCCTGTCTCATCGGAGTGGCAGCTCATTTGGGAGCCATTGGCAGGAATTACAGTACATCTGGCAGCTATATACTTCATTTGGGAGTGGTGGGTGGAGGCATAAGGGTGCTTAAGCTTCTCCACAACCCAGAGACCACACCAAAATTGAAGCCAGGGACAGAATTCCAGCCATGGGATTTCAAGACATATGATAATGTAGCTCTCTTCTGAACAGCCTTGTGGATCTGGTTACTCTCAAAGAATTCATGTGCTCACAGGAAGACTGGAAGATAAAGCCATTCTTGGAGCAAAGTAATTGACAAATAAATATTATTGATTGCATTTAACAGAATACCTTGAGAACATCAAGACTGCTGGTTGGCCCAAGAGCATAGTCTTGACCTGTGACTCTGTTGTTGACCTGTAACTCTGCCCCCTCTCCTAGAGCTTTGCATGATGTTTTCATCTTTATTTCTCTCTCTCTCTCTCTCTCTCTCTCTCTCTCTCTCTCTCTCT
>NW_008360320.1:6962193-6992818 GCF_000622305.1 Nannospalax galili
TCTCTCTCTCTCTCTTTCTCCCTCTTTTTTTTGTCAGAAAAAATTATGAAAGTGTCAGTTTCCTTTTGCAGTTAATTCAGGAGAGATCCTCAATTCGAGCAGGGCACATTTTCATGCAAATACAGCCGCACAGTTTCCAGCCCCCTAATAGCTTCTTACAAATGATGTGCCATTACAACGAGGTTTATTTAAACAAATTTAATACATCTTTAATCAAGCTGGAGAGCATTTTCAAAGGTCACGCTCCAAATCAGGATCACTGTACTGAGCTTATCAAAGTATTAGCTTAAGGGGGAGGGAGAATTATTTCTTGGACAAGTAATTTTAGGCAAATCTTTATTTACATTTTTATTCAGTTATTAAATTTTATTCCTTTCCCTCCTCCTTCTAGTCTCCATTTATGAACCTATAAGAAAGTCTGCAAATGGAGCTATAAGCGTATCACTGCAGCCAGGCCTTCAGAGCGACGCCTTTGAACACAGAGTCTGAAAGGCAAGGACAGAAGACCAGGCGTTTTCAATGTCAGAGATAATCTTTTAGTGCCTCTAAAGCATCCTTCCCAAAGGGCTCACATCAGGCTCTGTATACACTGCTGAAATTCTAATGCACCGTTTCTTCTGTCAGTAAGTGAAATAGACAGTAAGAGTTGCCCTAATGTAGACTCTCAGTCTTGCCACTTCTCTGCCTCTGTTCCTTTTCTGTCTTGGTCCTTATCTCTGTCTCTCTTTTTCTCTGTGTATGTCACATACATGCAAACAGATGTGTATTACCTATCTGTCATTGTGCCAAATACTGTGCTGTCCTTCTATGTTGAAATCTTTCATTATTCCCTCTAACAGTAGTACGGGTGTCAAGGTTTCCCTAATTCCCAAGTCTTTTATGTGGATACTTATATTGAGAAAAGATCAGCTTGAAGCCACTAAGAAAAACCGATTTAAGTACGAAGCAAAATATCTAACTAAATGCCAGGATTAGTAGCTGATTTGTTCAGACCCCACAACAATGAAAACATCAGTATTTTCAGAGGAGGCTCCAAATCTATACAATTCTTCCCCTTTTATGACTATAAAAATCTATAGTGAGACCCCAAAATTAAAGCTGGAATACATTTTTTAGAAACATTAAGAATTGGTAACAATGAGAGAAGAGTTTCCTAAAGATTTTAACACTCTTTGCACAAGAGATTTCAAATTAAAGAAAATAAAACAAAAGAAAGCATCAAAACACAACCTAAACAGTGAGAAAAGTGCACAGCTGTGCTACCAGATCTGTTCTAGGGTCTTAATTCAATTCATACTGTTGCTTATTTTATTACTGAATATAGGAGAGAAGACACAAACAAGAAAACCACAGAGATGACCATTACTGCAAGCTAACACCACATGCAGTGACACCCTCCATAGAAAGGATTTTCTCGCAGCTTCCTATTAGCACCTATTAGGGAAGTCTATTAGTTATTTTCTATTGCTGTAACAAAACACCATGAATTAGCACCAAGGACATCTTGGTACAAATGCTTGACTCGATAGGTCTTAGCATGTATGGTGCAATGCGCAAGGTTTGGTGGGGGGAGGTGTAGGTGCGGACATGGATGGGGAGGGGCTCGAAATTTGATTAATAACTGTTGTATGAATGGTGGCAGGAGGAGGCTAGAGCAGAAACGTGAGCTCTCAGAACTTCAATGAGGCATAGGAAACAGAAAGCCAGACTGGAAGTGGGCAAAGCTATATACTCTCAAAGCCCGACCCCGTGATGTGCTTCCTCCAGCATGGCCTCCTAAAGTTTCTATGACCCTTCCCAAACAGTGCCATAAACCGGAGACCAAATGTCCAAATACTTGGAGCCTATTGCAAATATTCTCATTCAAACCACCATAGGAAGGGTAAGTCACAGAGGAAAAACACATGCATATTTAGAAATATTCTCTTTTTTATGATCGTAACCAGTGTAGAGGCACAGAGCTGCATTCTCAAGGGATGTGAGAGAAGAATAAAAAAGTGGAAGATGCAGTCAAGTTTTACGTGGTGTCATTTCCAGTCCATTGAGATTATATTCTGTTTCAAAGAACTATTGAAATCTGAACTAGCATGAATATATGACTTGGCTCCTTTCTGCCATGCTCACAGGAATTTATAGCTTCTAATTATCTATATTACATATCAAAAGTTATAGTTCAGAGTAGCTAATTTCTCTTCTATGGTGAACATATACTGCCAGCCTGTCTGCAAAAGGTGATTGCCACACATTACCTTCCATGGCAAGCATTGTTTGGGAGGATCTTCTCTTCTATAGCATTTGTTCTAAATTCATTCATACTCGCTTCTCCCTTCTATTCATGAATTCCAGTGGAATTCTAGAAAGGTTGGTGTAGGAATATTGATGCCTATGGCATCATAAACTGTGTTTATGTACTTTGGTGAATATAGGATATGGTACAATTAACTGTGCTCAAACTTTACTGCCAAGACTCGTTATTTCTGCAACCTTAGAAATGTACGTTTTCTAATGCTTGATGCAAATACTCTGATCTGTTGAGTCTGACCTGAATGTTAGTACCTACAGTTTGAAAAAAATATGTGAGATGCCTGTGAAGGAAGAACACTGGAGTTCTGAAACAGCCATGCCATCTTCCTAATTCATTTTCTAGCAACGTTAGTCACTCATCCTCTATAAACCCAATTTGAAAGATGGAGATCCATTAATTTATCCTTTCATTCTTCCAGAAAGCATTTGTCAGGTGTATACTATGTGCTTTGCATAAATGAATAATTCCTTTAGGAAATTCAAGTCTAGTGGAATAGACTGATTTAAATTTCATAGGTATGTGTTAAGACCTAGAATTGAGCTCCCAGTTCTCTCCAGGGAAGCCAAAGTTCCTAATCTTTGCAGATCAAATGGCATTAACCTGGTCTTAGTGATGAATATGCATTTAGGAGGTAAAGAGGAAGTAAGTTGAAACAAGAAATGGGAATATATTTGAAACCTGTAGACATGAAACATATGTTATCTTAAGGATGATAAATTCTGTGGTCTGGAAAGTGAAGTTTGTGGTAGAGTTAAGGAATGAAGATGGTAATGGGAAGTGTGGCAGGAAATGGAAGTTGACTGAATTCTGATTTTCTTCTTAATGAAAATGGATTGCAAGTTTTCTCTGTCTGCTTTTAAAGGGAATGGAACAGAGAGAGATTTATAATTCCAGGGGTTAATTTAGTATCAGAGGTGTAAGTAATGACTGCAACAATTTAGCCAATTGAAGAATGGTACAAAGAAAGGGCAGTCCGGAGACTCACACGTTAAGCAGAATCAAGAGGCGTTCTGTCTACATTTAGGTGGCAATATGTGTATGTTATGAAGTTGAAAATGAACAAAAACATATATCCATAAACTAAAAACAAAAGCAAAAATACAATGAGAAAGGTTATAGTAGAAATCTCCAAAAGGACATGGATTTATTCCAATATGAACGTCAACTTACTTGATTAAAAAAGTGAGGCTTTAGGAATGTGGGTGGTCTCATGCCATTTAATAAAATTTTTTAAATATTTGGATTTTGAACAATACTACTATTTTTTCATACTTTGAGAAACCTAGAATTGTGAAGAGTATTTATTTCTCTGGCTCAGATTTTGCATGTTAGACCACATGTAATTAAAAATGTTTTGGTTAGAGCTGAGGAATCCCTCAAGTGCATGCAACACAAGCATGAGGGAGCAAGTTTGGATCTCAAGCCCCCACATAAAAGCTGTGTGTGCTTTCATGTGTCTTTAACCCAGACCTGGAAGCAGAAGTGGTTACAGGTAGAGTCTCCAGAGCACACTGCTGATACTCTCATCATGTGGAGAGATCCAGAATCAATGAGAAGCTTTGTCTCAAAAAGTAAGGGGGAAAGCAACCAAAGAAGACATCCAAGTTGGACTGCTGGCCTCCACGTGCATGTATACTCACAGCCATGGGCACCATTTCCATTCATAGATACACACACACACACACACACACACACACACACACACACAATATTGTTTGCTCATTGTGCTAGATAGCTTTAGTTGTCAACTTGACACAACTAGGTAGAGGGAACTTCAGTTAGGGAGTTTTCTACATTGGGCTGGTCTGCGGCCATGCCCGTGGGATATTTTCATGATTTTTGAATGATGTGGGAGAGGCCAGTCTACTGTGGGCTGTCCCACCCCTAGGCAGGTTGTTCTGTATTGTATTAGAAAGCAAGCTGAACATGGGCCAGGGGCAAGCCAGTAAGCAGCATTCTTCCATGCCTGTGTGCCAGCTCCTGACTCCAGTTTCCTGCCCTGGGTTCCTTCCTAGGACTCCCTGATGAATTGTGACCCAGGAGATGTAAGCCAAATAAACCCTTTCCTCACCAAGTCAGTATTCGTCAGCGCAATGTAGAAACAAAATAGAACACCCATAGATCTTCAATAAGAAAACTGGTAAAATGATCACTTTCTATAAATTTTGTTCCAGTGAAGTACTAGATTAAATATGAGTCCACATTTTCCTACATGTTTATGTTTATTTCATAGAAATAACACAGTTATGATTCACACTTCTGAGGGAAGAAGAAGGAAGACTAATCACTATAAAACAGAAGACAACTACTTTGAAGTACCTCCTTCTACTTCACATGCTTTGGTGTGACTAAAGAGAATGGAGGCAGAATTGAAAATCTAAAGTATAAAGCTAATTTTCAGCTTATCATGGTGGCATATGCTTTCAGTCCCAGCACATGGGAGGCAGAGGCAGGTGGATCTCTGTGAGTTCGAGTCTAACCTGCTCTACAGAGCCAGTTCCAGGTCAGCTGTGGCTATAGGGAGATGCTGTCTCAAAAAGACCAAATAAAGCAGTTTTTTTTTTCTTGTTTAAATAGACTTTTAATTTTGGGATGATTTTTGCTTCATAATAGAAGAGAATAGAAAATATGGACAATCCCCCTGTACTTTGTTCCCCAGCAAAGTTATTATGGTTACTAAACTAACTTTAATGTATCATTTATACTGTGACTTCTATGTGTGGGGGTGATACATGCTCAAACATCTGTCACACCACATTAAGCACCAAGCATGCAATTCTGCCCAAGCCTAGCTTAGTGAACCAAGGGGTTAATTGGGGTTACTTACAGGAGTATGGATGATGGTCACTTCCAGGAGAATGGATGACTTCAAAGACTGCTGCATTGTTAGAAAGACCATCCCAGAATGTGTTACAAATCAAGAAGGCTACATCCATGCAGCTTCTTACAAGATTTGCAGAAAACCTGGCTGGTTGGAAAGTTTCATGTCCCAAGCAATTGTTACTGTTTAGAACCTGAAGGAGTAGCTTGTGAATCCTTTAAGTTTCAGGAGCTTCCTGAGACTTGTGAGTTTAAGTCATGAGCCTTGTAAGTTTCATTACTCCTCAAATCTTAATAAGATTTCTTATTAAGAAGAAATATTAGGGGGAAATATTTTTTGTTTGTTTCTTAGATTTTTGAAAATTTTATTTCACATATTTGAGTGTACTGCCTGCATGCATGTATGTGCACCATGTGCAGTGCTTGCCAGATACCAGTGGAGGCCAGAAGAGGGTATCATATCCCCTAGATCTTCAGCTACAGGTGGTTGTGAGCTGCCAAGTGGGTGCTGGGAATCAATAGGGGAGTTCAGTGAGAGCAGAACCACTGAGCCATCTCTCCTGCTCCAAGGAAGAAATTAGATTCAGAGGAAATGGCTTTACAATAGTTATTACACCAGAAAACCTACATCTAACATGAAGATTCAATCTTAGTTTTGACAAATTTTAAATAATCAATATTTACCATCATAGTATAATACAGTATCATAGTGTCACTGCCTCAAAACTCCTCTGTGCTCCAGCCTCCCAACTGAATGCCTATAAACCACTGGCCTTTTTATTGTCTCCATCTTATATTTTCTAGATGTTACATGACTGTAGCCATACAGTATTTAATCTTTTCAAACTGCCTTCTGTCAATTAATAATTCATATGGAAATTTTGCCTATGTAGTCCAGTGATTTGATAGTTCATGTCTTTTTAGCTAAACAAAGGTCTGTTGTCTGGATACATCAAAGCTTATTTATTCAGTCACCTGATAAATGTTGACTTAATTGCTTTTAAATTTTGATAGTTACTAGTAAGTTTGTATAAGCATATATGTCCATGTTTTGCAGAAACATGTCCTCAAATTTGGGGAGTTAAATACCAAGGGATATAACTGGCATATCAGATCATATGGAATAATATGTTTGTTTTTCATATTATGAGAAATAACCAGATGGTATCCTTAAGTGGTTATGTTATTTTGCATTCTCAGGAGCAATGAATGTGATCTTTTTTCTTTCTTTCTTTTCTTTTTTCTTTTTTTTGCACATCCTTGCTGACACTTGGTGTTATCATTATTTTAGAGTTTAGCTGTTCTAATAGGCAATTATAAAGTGTTATCACATTGTAATTTCCATTTTCAATTCCCTGATAGTATGTAATGTGGACCATCTCTTCATATGCTTACTTGCCATCAGCACATCTTCATCCCTGAGGTATCTATCCAGATCTTTATCCCATTTTAATTAAGTTTTTATTTTCTTATTGCTGAATTTTAAGAGTTCTTTGTGTAGTTTGGATATCAATCCTTTATCAGATATGCCTTTATAAAATATTTCCTTTGAGTCTGTGACATGCTGTATCATTTTCTTTTTGAAGATGTTTACTGAGGATTAAATTTAGGACACTCTGACAGCTAGGGTTATACCAATGAGTCACATGCCTAGAAAATAGCATTGAACTTACAGTGTCTTTGCAGAATAAAACAACTTAGCCAGCATGGTAGTGCATGCCTTTAATTCCAGCACTCAGGAGGCAGAGACAGGTGAATCTCTGTGAGCTCAGAGTGCATAGTGAGTTCCAGGCCAGCTGGGGCTAGAATGAGACCCTGTTTCAAAAAGACAAAAAAAAAGACAACTTAATTTCAATGAACTACACCATATTAATCATTTCTTTCTCATGTTGTAACTATGATATTACACATATACAGAGTCATTGTTATACCCAATTTATATTTCTTAGACCCTAATAAATAAACCAGAGTATACTGCTGAGAATTATTTTGGCACTGTGGTTCATCTAGGTGTTGAATGAGTGAAATTCTTTTGCTATACTCTATTGAGATTACAAGTTACATTTACCTAAGGAGAAACGGAAGCTGAACTTCTCAGGAGAAATTGATAGAAGGACTGCAAAGGAAAAAAAGTAACAAGACTAGGGGACGGCTACTGAAAGAATTCCTTAATTTCATGGTAAGTTAGTGAAAAGATTATTTTAAATTCAGGTAAGTTTAGCGAAAGGCTTATTTTTAATGTGGTATGGAGAATACCGGAGGTGAAATAACAAGTGGCAATTCATTTCTCATGACTACCACCACAGTAATGACCTATTGTTACCAAAAGGTAGAAGGGGCAATCAGTAGGAATGATAAAAGTTTCCCTAAATTTTTCAATCAATGGGAAAGTAACCTTTGGAGGAGAAATGGCCTGCATATGGAGCTGGTGGTTCTTGGAATGTAAAAGATTCCCCAGAGAGTCATGTATTGATTACTTGGTCCCCAGTTTTGGAAGATTAGGGAACATTTAGAACATAGTCCCTTACAGGAGGAGGTGCATTATTGGGGACAAGCTCTGAGAGTTTATAACCACAGCCTACTTCCAATTTGCTAACTTGGCTTCCTGTTTGATGTTAAAGATGTGATGACTCAGCAGGAAAAGATGTGATAACTCAGCTTCCTGCTACTGCCATTTACTGTCATCCTCCCCTACAGTTACATACTCTTCCTCTGAATCTGCAAGCCCAAATAAACTCTTCCTTCCATAAGTGGCATTGGTCATGTTTTTATCACAGCTACAGAAAAGTAAGGAGTAGAGATCCCAAGGAGAAAATACTTCTCCTTTCATATCCTTTCCACCTTCCAAATATATCTCACTGTTTCCTGTCGGATGAACTGAACAATAAGACAAAAGATTATTGAAGAGTCAGGACTTTAAACCCAGATCCCAGAGTGTGAAGAGGTTGAGAATGGACCTGGAAGAGTATGACAGAAAATACGTATGTGTGCAGGTGAGAGAGAGAGAGAGAGAGAGAGAGAGAGAGAGAGAGAGAGACTCATGTGTCATCCTCAGGAACACTATTCACCTCCTTTGAGACAGGGTCTCTTATTTGCCTGGTGTTCACTGATTGGGCGAGACTGACTAGCCATTGAGTACTGGGAATCCTCCTGTCTCTGCCTTCCCAGTCCTGAAATTAAAGAATGTGTTACTGTACCCAGCATTTTCACATGAGCTCTAGGTATCAAACTCAGCTTCATGATGGACCGGCTAGTGCTTCTTGTCTGAGCCGTCCCCCAGATCCCCATTTGCAATTTTTATTTGTTGTTTTGAGTTTTATTGTTGGTTACATTTTTAACTTAAAACATTGAATTTCCATTTCCTATTGTGCCTACCTTAAATTTTGCCTCTGGACTTCTCAGTTTGTAAAATGAGTCTATTAGTTGGCTGTTAGGACAAACGATAGTACATTTTTTGACATTCTGTTTTATAGAGTTTTATCTCCTTTATCCACCATCATCTATACATATTCATTAGTCTTCAAGTCATTTACAGGAAATTTCCAAAATTGCCATTCTTCTGTTTTCTTCGACTGTTCAATGAAGTTTTCCAGGCTTTTACTGTTCAGTATCATACTGGTGGCCTTACTCATGTGATATTTCTGTTGAGACAAGCATGGTAGACACCACAATGCCCAAAGAAAGGTGAGGATTCTAGGATTCTTGTGGATGAACAGCCACATGGCCAAAGATGGCTGAAGACAGACACGCAGTGGGTAGGATGTACCATGTAGGTAATGTAAGTAAGCAGTGTCATGTAGGTGAGGGCCAGCATAGAGGCATCTTTTCATCTTTAAAATTATTTTTTCAGAATATACACAAAAGATGACAGTAGGGCACATATTAGAAATATTTAACTTCATTTTGATAATATCTATAATTACAAAGCCAGAAACCTGGTTGTATTTCATTGTTTCTATATTGCCTGAGGTATATGGGTCCTTGAGAAAAAGATTTTGAACTTACTTTGAACTTCTAATTACTTAGAGCAATTCATCAGGAACATCCACTTTCAACCTTTCAACAGAAACAATTACTTAAATGAGACGGAGGACTCTGCAAATTGACTCCCAGACTTGTTTCTCACTATCACTCAGAGTGGACTTGGATAACTTCTTAAGCTATTAGATATGTGATACAAATTGATTTTAATAATGCATTCCAAATGCAGATATAAATGACTACTGTGTAGGTATACATTTTGTATTATCTGCACATTATTGTTAAAACAAATAGGTAGCAATTTACCCCACTTCTAATGCCTTTTATTTAACAATTAGGGCCCTATGATTTTGTGATTTCAATTAAATAATAATTAACTAAATGGCCTTCTTAGAGAAAAATAGTGACAATATCTCAAGGAAAATATACTGTGTAGTATATCACAAGTTTGTCAAGAAGAGGTAATTAATTTCATAAATAATAAACAATAATGTAAAATTGAGTGGAAGCATCTTTCAAGAAAATCATTGACTTCCTGAAATTATTAAACAGATATACATTTATTTCTAGCAGGGTGTTTTCTTCTCACTTTTCTGTGTTAGGAACTAAATCTCTTGTAGTCCAGGCATTCAGAACAATTGTATTCTAAGTTAAATTTTAAACTAACAGTGTCCAATATTAGCTGTATAATATTTATATAACACATGCATGGTTTTTAATATGAATATTAGAATAGTCCAAACAGGCAATATTCCTAAGTTTTCACTGGTAATTTTTTTCTCCATATCAGCAAATTAAAAAGATAATTTTGATTTACTTTTAAGAAAAATCCAGAGTATTATACTCAGTTCAATATTGTATAACTGTATTAATTAAACTGTGAACTTAAAAATTTACAGCCACTTTTGAAAGAGATGTATCTTTGCTCTGGAAATTATTGTTGTATATGTAAAAGCTGTGAAGGAATGCTTCTTCTAGTCATGTGGTTATTAAATAAATTTAAAAATAGCACTAGTTTTATTTTTAAATTAAAATAATATGAACTAATCAATCAAAATATTTTATGTTCACAAACCACAGCATCTTGTAGTCATACACACAGATAATTCATACTGGGAGTCTTCTTCTAGACTAAAACCCAAATGTAGAACAGTTAAGTAAGCATCTATATACTATAAGACATTCTAAATTTTTCTTAGTTTTGATTTCATAAACAACCTAAATGGTGGTTCTTCTTTAATTCAGTCATTGGTTTTATCAGTTTTCACTTCGTCGGAACATCCCAACTTATTTTCACATTAAATGCACTTTTCATTAAAGAGATACTAAGTAAATGTTTGCCATTTTTATGTATAGCTATAGAAAATAAAAGTAATTCAGTGAGAAGTCTTCTGCGACTTGTGTTTGAAACAGTCAGTTCCAAAATCCTAATATTAAAACTCATTTACTCAGATCAAATCATTTGCATGAAAATTCAGACACGGTATACACAATGGAACACTGTCATAAAATACAACATGGCTAAAAATTGTGACAGTTTATGGACAAGAACCAATGAGAAAAATGATCCACTTAAAAAAAATATCAGTGAACTGAACCCTTTGGCTCCCTTTCCCTTGCAATGAGTGTTCTATCCTCTTATAAAAGACCCCATGTAAAGAAATAAAACAGCTTCTGTCAATGTTCTTTTCTTTGCTTAAAATGCCTCCAAGTCAAGAAATGAAAAGATACTATTTTTTTTAACATATTCAGTTTCAAAAATTTTGGAACAGGACTCACCATGGAAAACGTTCAAACTTTATCCTCTTGATAGATACTAGATAGATATTTCAGAATAAGATCAATATGTCCTCACATTTAAATAGAACATCCCATTACATAGAGACAGGCTGTCAAGATTGGATTGCATGTATAATCTTCTTTAAAAGAATTAATGCTTCCAAATGAATAAGATGAACTAGAGTAGATATCATATTCCGATTGCCAATATATCACTTTAAAGTAATACCTAGTCAGTCCGTCAGCCCCAAGAAGATAGGGACATCTGTTATACTTATCTGCAACAGACTAATTTACATATTTGTAAATATTAAATATAAATTTAGAAATTGATATTTCACTTTTCTTCTTAAATGGTCATAAATCATTGACAAATTTGAAAGTGCTGTTCAGATTCATCCTTGGGTTCACTAGAAACAGAGCTGTTTTTTCTTGTCCATGTTACAACGTGCTGTGCTTTAACAGTGTACTCGATAAAATGAATACATTTTTACTTTGTCCCTTCGTTTTTAGTTACGATATGTTTACTGTAATGTCCAGTTTTGTTAAGTGAATCACTGAACTTCTGATTTATTTTCAGTTCCCAAGTCCATAAGTATTTGTTGTTCTGCCATAATAGTATTCCTTATTTCATGTTTGTTTGTTTGTTTACTTACTTTTGAGACTGGGTCTCCCTATAGCTCCAGCTGACTTGAAACTCACTGTGAAACTGGCCTTGAACTTACAGAGCATCTCTTGCATCTGCCTCCTGTGTGTTGGTATGTTGGCATTAAAGGTGTGTGCCACCATGCTGGACTTCATGCTTTTTTGAAATGTGGACAAGAAATATAAAATACTCATAAATTTCATTGCTTATTTAAATTGTAAGATGTGCCAAATAAAGTGTATTAATTACATCCAATTAACTTCTTATCTCTGTTATTAAATATTTTTATTCTGTCTCAGAGACAGTTACAGTAGATTCTTTATTCCTTTTTCATTCCAGCCTAGAGTTGAATATATATCTATATCTCTATATTTTTTAATGCATGTTGTTTGCTACTTGTTCAACAAATGATATCAAATGATAGCTTGTAGGTCAATTTGTGTCATGATAATATATTTTTCTTTAGAATGGCAGCTGTTAGGTTCCCAGGTTAGCCTAAACAGAAACAATCCTCTTGAATTGATGCTAATCATACTAACTATAGTTCTTGACAGTAGGTGCTCTGTCGCTTCGGAGAAGAGGACTTGAGGAAGAGAATTAAGATAATTACTTGATTGTCCCTGCCTTTGTCTCTTGAATATCAAAACTGTCCCAAAATTTCTTGGAGGCATTTAAGAAGTGTAGTCAGTGATTTCTTCCACAAGAAAAGTGCCATGGCAGGTCCTCTGCACAGGCACCCAATCCAAATTCCTACCTCAATGGAGCCTCACACCAAATCCATGTTTAACAGTGCGAACCTCCATTTCTTCATTATATCATAACCACCAAATATCTTTCAAGTTCACGTAGTTCATCTAAGGAAGTTCTTACTGAAGAAGAGGTGTTTAAAAAATCTAGTTAATAATTGCTTCTTCTAAATCATGTAAGAAAGCTTTTAGAAAATGTGTCTAGGGACTGGAGAGATGGCTCAGAGGTAAGAACACTGACTGCTCTTCCAGAGGACCCAAGCTGGATTCCCAACATCCACATGGCTGCTAACCGCCCACGCATAATTCCAGTTCCAGGGGAATCTGACGCCCTCTTCTGACTTCCACTCAACATTGCAACATGGGTACATTTACGTATATGTAGTCAGCACACTCATACACATAAAAACAATAAATAAAATATTTTAAAAATGTTTCTATACATATATAAATATATGAATAATTTCATTAATAAAAAAAAAAGGAATAAACTTCCCAATCTGAGTGACTTGCTCTATGCCCTCTTGGAACATTCTTCCTCATAGGGGTTTGTGTACTTTCATGTGCTCCTTTTAACAAACAACCACTTATTTGAAAATACCATTTAGTAACTTGTCATTAAACATAATTTAGAAAATAAAACAGAATATCTAAAAAGTCATTAGTTCAGTCTGGTTGTGGTGTCATCCACCTTTAATCCCAGCACTCAGGAGGCCGAGGCAGGTGGATTTCTGTGAGCTCTAAGGCCAGGCTGGGCTACACAGTGAGAAACTGTCTCAATCAAAAAGAAAAAGGTTTTATATACAATTAAACATAAATATGAAATGCCAATATTACATGGGTTTTCAGTATTTTTCCTTCACATTTCCTAAGATACATGTTTGAGAGATCATATAACAGAAATGACTTTAAAACTTATATCGCATTTGCCATTACCTATTTTTTGAAAATATTCACATATATAACATAAACGAATGAGCTGAATCTCATCATGTACTCTGAATGCAAACACAGAATGCAGATTGACTTGTTGATAAGCTGTAAACAGAGTTTTTCATTCAGCGGCTGCTTCTTAAACATCATCTTTTCGTCTCTGTTTTGCAAAGCTTGAAATTCCTAATAAAAGTAAATGTGCACTAGAAAAGTGGGAGTTGATGCCGTAATCGTTATGCAGGCCAGGGCTTGAGAGACTGATTGATTGGTAATGTGGATTGGTGGAATGAATACAACTCATAGAGGCACAAATGCATTTTGTAATTAAAAAAAAAAATAAATCATTGAAGTCAGGTGTGGTGGGCGGCTCATGCCTTGAGAGGCAGAGGCAGGGTGAGGTCTTTAAGATCAAGGCCAGACTACTCCATATAGTAAGTACCAGGCAAGCTGGGGCCACAGGGAGGCCAGCTGAAGAAAAATGGAGATCCTGTCTCAAAAAATATATAATAAAATACATAAATAAATAAACAAACAAATAAAAAATACAATTTTGTTTCTTGTCAAATATTTTGAGAAATCAAAATTCAGTCTTTAAAAATACAGTTTCGGGCTGGAGAGAGGGCTCAACAGTTAAGAACACTGACTGTTCTTGTAGAAGACCCGGGTTCAAATCCCAGCACCCACATGACAGCTAACAACTGTCTGTAACTCCGGTTCCAGGGGATCTGATAGCCTTTTCTCTCTTCCATGGGCATGGCATGACACAGGTGCATTTATCTACATGCAGGCAATACACACATACACATAAAATCAAAATAGTAAATAAAATATTTTTAAAAATACAGTTCCTTCAGTTTTGTATGTTTTCAGAAATCTTTTCGGCTATTGTGTCTTTCATAAATGCCAACAGGCAATGGCAAGCCAAGGATAGAATAATTTTTAAAAAGGAGATATAAGTAAAAGGGAAAACTCTTTTCAACTTATTCATGTTCTTCCTTATCATAGAAGCCAAGAACATCCATTCAACAATAAAAGATTTTAATGATTAATTTCTAAGAATTATTTAGAATTTCATCATTCAAATGGCTGTTCTCTACCTTACTTTCTTACTTTAAAAGGAACAATCTATAGGACTTTAATAGTTGAACTGTCCCTGTTCTATATATCCAAAGTGTTCAAAGCAATACTTGAGATTTTAGAAACTTTGGATGACTAGATGTCTTGGTTTGCAGCTAAATGCTCAGGTTCTTTCCTTCATTGGGTGCTGCAGGGGCCAAGTGCAGTGGTAATATAGAACTGTTCTTGCACAGCTTCCGGATGATAATGCAGGAGTTTCTGCTTTGGCTCTTCAGAAATTACCCTGAGCTTTGAAAGGCAAACTAAAACGATCAGATCATTAGCTTTGGGATCTGCACATTATACCAGCAATGCAAATTCAATCACCATACAATACAAATGGAATTTTAAACTGAAATATAATGGGAAAAAGTACACAGATGGAAAACTCCAGATTCTTCACCTTTCACATTTATTGCCAAGAAAGGCTTTGGCAAAGAGGGACTTCACTCTCACTCCTCATTCACTTCTTTTGTGAGATTAAAGAGTGGACAAGTCACTTTTATAAAACATAGCTACAATTTGAACTGGCATCCTACAGTCAAGTGCATTAAATTTAGAAGAAATTCCCAAGAGGAATGCTCACCAGCAGTAATATGTATATATATGTATATATATTTATATATAGCAAATATAGGGAAATTTATTCACAATAGGATTTCATTAATCCTTTTTCATTTAGAGCCAAAGTGTTAACTTTTAAAAAACTGATTCCAAAAGAGTTAAACAAACTGTGTTCTTTTGGTGTTTGGATGGTTTTATGGCTTTATCTTATTTTGTTTAAAACTAGTAAATAATTCTCAGCAGCATGAAGAAAATCTAGTCAGTTTCTGCATTCTAAATCAATCTCAGGTTTAAGAGAAGGCGCAGGCTTAAAAGTTATTACAACTCCACTGTTTTCTCTGATAAATTACATGAATAACATTTGAGACAATGCATTGTTAAATATTTATGTCTAGTACTATAGAACCAAGAAAAGCACAAGAACCCCTGGAAGAATAAATATATTTACCTAAATAAATTACTAAGACAAATATACTCCTATGTGCTCTGGACCAATAAACAGTAGGTATTCACTAAATTGTAGAATATAAATGGTTCATTTCCTCTAAATGTACACTGAAAGATCTATAACATGTTATACATTTCCTGTGCTTTGCATATATATTTCAATATTCATCATGAAAAGCCTTGCTTATGTGTCAATATACATTACTTTGCATATATTAAGAAAGGCTTTTTAAAATTTTTAACATTACGGATGTTTTTTACTATGAGAAAAAGCTTAGGTCTGATTTCATGATTAACCCTTTCACGGCAAATCCTTTTTTCTCTACATGACATTTGCACAAAATGAATTGCTTGCTTAGACACAGCTAACTAAATAAAAGCAGGCCAGAGCTGATAGTATGAAAAATGGATTTTCATTACTGTTTCATTGATTCTTGTAAATAAGGGCCTGAGGCCTGCTCCAAAAAGGCTGCAAACAGTAATAATTTAATCTGAGGTGACATAGACCAAAATGTATGTGGACAAAAATCATCCTTGAATATTAAACAAGAGCCTCAAGATAGAGAAAAGTGTTGCAGGCGAATTTAAATGTATGCAGATCGGTGGGTAACATATTTAAAAACAGAAATTAAAGATTCCTGTCATAAATCACATTTGCTGCCATGGATATGCCTTGTTATGCTGGCGTTTAAGAAAACCTGAAAGGTTAAGGCAGTTGGTGCATTAAATCGTACAAGGATAATTAATACTTTTCTTGTGGCTATTTATAAAAAATGGGAAATATAGTCAGATCAGCTGTGGTACAGGAGTAATTTGAGGGTAGCAATGAAAGTGTGAGTCAACAGTTTTAACTGGACAAATATCAAATGCTTAATGATGCAGTGTCCCAGTTTGCAAGGCGTTTGAAGTTTTACATTTTTTTAAGTTAGATAAAATAGTACATTCTTGTATATAAAATATAATTTGTCTACTGTCCTTCTCAGATTGTCCAAGAAAAGGAAAAGGATATTTCACTTGGAATTTTTTTTCTTAGTAATTGTGTCTTTGTCACTTACATGGTAGATGTGATTTAAAATGTATAGCATTCCTCACATTAAATGTTGTGAATTCTGTCCTTTATTATGTCTCAAAAGTAGTAATAACACTACTTACACTACTTCTTGAATGACTAATTTACTTGTCACATTGATAATTCGGTCAGAGGACACACCAATCATTTCCCCAGTGGAAAAATCCACCTCTGCTATTAAATGTACTTTAGTTTATGATCTCTCAATTGCTTAAAAAACCTCCCTTTCCTATCTTTTGTTTTCTATATTGTAAAACCAAAATTAGTTCTTTTTATTAGCATCATGCATTATTAAAAAGTACCTCGTAAGACAGAATGCATATGCCACCACTTCCTCTGTATGCAAAAAGTTCATTTGCCATCCACTAATACCTGCATGTTATTTTTTGAGTTCATAAAATGGTTATCCTTTGGAAAGGAAGCTGTTTTACTATGAACAAAACAGTCTCATAATCATAACTGCATCATTTGTGCAAAATATAATCACTTTATGATATTTTAATTGGTTTTCAAATGACAGTATGTCTCATCTATATCAGTATAAACCCATAGGACTTTAGTAAAAAGTTACCATGAAATAAATCAAAATGTTTCCTTTAAGAAAATAAGTATACATATTACTCACATAATTTCATAATTACAAAATCCATTATGTTTTCATGGGTGAATACAGATTATGGACTTTATATTTTATGTAGATAATTAGCAAAGTTGATGCTAACTTTTTTCTAGGCTACAAGAAGGAGTGTTCCTGATTGGCCTGAGTGCCTAATTGGCTTGGGCTTTCATAATTCTTTAAATAGGATGAGTCAGAAAACTGTTCACTCACCATTGATAGCTAAGCCTGCAGTGAGATGATGAAACCGTTTTCACATTAACACTTCTGTGTAGTAGTGAGGTCATTGGGTAGAGCAATAGCTATGCATCCCATCTCAAATTACACTTCAACAACTCAAGACTCACCCAGATCTTTACTTTTATTAGCATTAATCTTCACATCAAATGTTCCTTGATGATTCTAATTGTTAGAAAATAACTCTGCTCAAAGCCATAGGATAGTTTTAAAATTGGAAAATCCTTCTTCAGATAAAACAATCACAAGTGAAGAAAGGAAAAAAAAAAAACCTGAAAAAGAAAACAAAATAAAATGGACTAGTTGAAAGAAACTTCATTTGGTAACATCTGCAGGTTTGTAATTGCTCAACCCTTCTTGTGACTCAGTGTCTAGAGACATTGCCTCATAGGTAAAAGATGAACATCAGTACATCTGGTATGAAAATATATTATGAGTAATGCTTCCATTGGCCAACAGTCCTACCAATTTGAGTAAAAGTCATATGGCTTTGGGGGCGAAATAGTCTGACAACCTTCCCAGCTAGGCTTGCAAAGTTCAGGGCATGTGACATAGTTCAAAGTTGAAAGAGTGACACTGGCAAGGCCATGGGAAGGATGGAGTGCAGTTTTCATGCCTTTGTCTTACAATCCTTAGATTAAAGACCCTCTTTTGCCAAAAACCAGCTTGCCCTGCACCAGAGGCCCTCTGCTAGAATAAAATAAGGCAAGGGATTAGGTTATAATTTTAAAAAAACCTGATTATCTTTGGTTTTATTTCTGTAGGCTGGACCTTAAGTCATTATAATCTTTGTTAATGATTAATGTCATGATCACCAATTTTGTGAACAATTTTAAAATTCTTTGGCAGATTGTTTTAAACTTCAATGCAAGGCTATTTTCAGTTTTCAACATTCCTTTTAGCTATTGGTATTAAACATACATAACACATTTCCCTGGAAGCAGATATAACCCAGCTGTTAAGGATAAGATAGGAAAAACAGACTAAACATGAATTGCAAGTGAGAATATTTCTTGAACAGAAAGCCTTTGTAATTTATGTTGCAAGGTGTTGCAACTAGGGAATAAAATTTTATATATCACCATCACTGTTACAAGATAGTCAAATCTTTTGCAAGATGTGGCAGATTTTCTATGCAATAATAGAATATTGTCTTGACTACTATCAAGGGTGGATTGGCAAGAATAGGGACATAACCTCAGAGTCAATTGAAAATATTAGGAACAATAGAAATAGGATTTGTTAATAGATAAATAAATATCCTAGAAAATACAGTTTTCAAATATAAGAGTAATATTACCATTAGAATATGCCACAGTAGTTTCAATAGGAATGAAAGATTAAAAATAAGACAGCAGTTAAATACACTAGGAAGCAGATAGGAAAAATGGGATTGTAGACACTAATCTCTTAAGAGCTGTATTAAGAGCTGTAATGGCTCCTGTGTGTATGCTATTGCTTGCCTAATAAATATATGTTCTGTGCATAAGCATTAACCCTTGAAAAATATCATGGGTATGTGTAGCACATGAACTTGTAAGCATTAATGGCAGCTGCCCTGATAAATAAAATGCAGACGGAATGATTCCAAAGTACGTCTAATGTCCTATCATGGCAGGCATGGTGAGCACCAATACATTTACATGATCAAAGAGACAAATGAATTGGCCTTAAATGTATCATTAGTTGTGAGCTATATACTTCATCCTAAATGACACAAATCTTTGATGTCATGCAGAATGAAGCACATTGAAGCTGTGGAGGAAGCTGTGTTTTCCAGGGTTCCTTATATCTCTGAACATTAGGAAGAAAAATAAAGAACAGTTTCAGAATTGCAAATATGTTTTAGGATCTGTTTTCAAAGTATAATTTAAGGAAAATGGCTTATTGGGTATAAAGGCTCTTGATATGTAAACCCAAATATTTGTGTTTGATTCCTGGAACACATACAAAGGTGGAAGGATGGGACCCACCCAAAGCTGTCCTCTGACTTCCAAAGGTGTGCCATAGCACATGTGTGGTTACACACACACATACGTGCATGCACACACATGCACACACACACACACACCATGCACTCATACAACAATAACAATACATATATTTTAAAGTCATGATAGCCACCATAGATACTCAGTTGTTTAAGATATATTAAGGAGAGAGTAGTATTATAAAGATTCCACATATCCCAGGTCTTGGAATGTAATGTTCCTGCAGTAACCCTAATAAACAGCCAAGTCATCTTAAATAGCCCTTGATTTTTTTTTTTTTTTGGCTAAGTAATCTGACTTTAAATACATTTGTCTTATATACCTGGTAATGAGTAAATTAAGACCTGGTATTATGACCAATAGAGGAGTGGTTAAGCATTTGACATATTGTCACCATAATAACAATTTTAATTTAAAAAATTAATGATTTGTAGAATGTTTTAAAGGAGAAATCACTAAATTAAAATTTATTGTAAATATTCTCTAATTAATAAAATAAATTTAAGGGCTCATTTAACATAGTGATGCTTGAAACAATAATACCTGTGAAGTCCACAGGATCTCTTTTCTATATATCTATAAAGCACTGTCATTGATTTTCTTTTTATAAAGCAAAATTTTATTAAGGAGACCTCTTAGTAGCTCCCATTTCTCTGTAGGATGGTGAAAGATACTGGAGGTTTTCTAATACTGCAATTATATTATACATTATGTTATCTTAAATAGGATTTAGAAAACAGGGATTTTCTTCTTTATTCAGGCATTATCCCAAATTTTCCTTTAAATCCCTGTTCCTCCACATGGCCCTGTCAGCTAGATAAACATAAACATCACATTAGCCACATTTCCTGAGCTCAAATCTGCTTCAGGTCAGCTCAGGGCCAAGCTGGCCAGAAACAGGCTTCTTTTCATCCTTACACTTCCATTTAGGGTGAATTATGAAGGCTACTTCTAGGTTGACTTCTAAGCATTAGGACTCTACTGACTACTCATTATCTCATTTGAAATCCACCAGATGCTGCACTCAAAATTGTCCATGTAAGCCCCCTCAAACTGCTACCAGCCACTCACTTACCTATCTATAAGCCTGAATGCTATTTGCAACTTTTCTTTTTGACCCTCAGAAATATACTCCCAAGGCTTTTAGAATGATCTCCTGTGTAGGTCATTAATGCATTCGCAGCTCTCAATCATTTTTCCTGCTCTCTCAGGTCAGACTACAATGATCTTCCATCTGGACCCTCCAACAGCCTCCTCAGAATTCTCTTAATACTGAGTCCAGAGACTTATTACAACTTTCTCATCATAGATAGTCATATGATTACTGCCTTTCAAACTTTTATTTCTTCCTTGATGATTTTGTACATGCATAAAATACACTTTGATCATATTCAGCCTCCTCCTCCTTCCTGTTTTTCCTGAGTCTCACCCAATGCATGTGGCTATCCAAACCTCATCTCTACTTTTAATTTTGTTTTGTTTTGTTTTGTTTTGAAACAAGGTTTCTTTGTAGACACAACTGGCCCGAATCTCACTATGTAGTAGTCAAGGTTGGCCTTGATCTCACCGAAATCTGCCTGCTTCTGCCTCCTATGTGCTGGGATTAAAGGTATGTGCGATCATGTCCAGGTTTTTTATTTTCATTTTTCTATAACATACTGAGTCCAGTCAGTGCTGCTGATACATGGATTGGTGTGGGCCATCCGTTGGAGCATGGTGAATCTACCAGGGCCACAGACCTAATGAAAACTGATTTTCCTCACCCTAGTAACAATAGGGGCTCAGGTCCATCTCCCCCATCCATATTGAAATGTTGGCTAAGTGGATTTTAGACAGATTTCTACAGGTAACCAAAACTGCTCTAAGTTAATAGGTGAAATGGTGCTGTCATGTCCAGAAAGTACTGTTTGGTTCCAATTCCACAACTTCTGGCACTTATCTTTATTTCATCAGTTCTGAGAAGTTTCCTGAGACTTTCGGGGAAAGTGATACAGATGTCCCACTTATTATGTCTGTGTGCTCCACAGATACTTACTGTGTGTATTTTAACTACTTGTGAGTCTCTGTATTAACTGCTACTTCCCAAACAAAGATGCTTCTTGAATACAGAGATATGCACCCATACAGAGATACATATTTAGAAATTTGATACTATACCCTTTTAACAGAATAATAGTAGTAGAGTATTAGGAATGAATTTCCTCCTGTGAAATGGACCTTAAATCCAATCAGAAAGTTGTTGGTTGATCCCATAGCATTCATGTCACTACTGCACTCATGAGTATATCCTGCCATTCCAGTCCTTATTGTAGATTACAGTGTTCATAGCTGGGTAAGAGCTTTGATTAAACTTTTTTCCCTGGCAAGCTGCACAGGACCTTCTTGTACTATGAAAATTAGCTAAGAAGGAAACTTGTAGGTCAGTACAACCTTTATTTCTCCGAATCCTATGACCAATATTTATGGTGTCTTTAACAATAAGTTATCATCACGTTCTGGTGGGAAATTAAGAGCAACAACAATATATTGCATTGTTTTGGGCGTCTCTGTGACACCTCTGAAAAATAATTGAAGGGGAAGTATTTTAAAATTAGCAGTGACCTTTTACTTTGGTAACCTATGCCTTCAGAAGGAGAATTATCCCCCATGTATGCTAACATATTTTAAATCATTTCATATATGTGCATATAGAGGAAGTTTATAAAGCAGTAGGTTTCCAGGGCTTAGAAGTTAAGAGCACTGGCTTCTCTTGCAGAGGACCTGGGTCCGATGATTCTTAGTGCCCACATGGCAGCTAATAACCAACCGTAACTCCAGATACAGGGGATCCAGTGTCCTCTTCTGACTTCTGTCAGCATTGCATGACATGGCTGCACTTAAATTCATGCATACAGTACACTCATACACCTAAAATAAAATAATAAATGAAATGTTTTCTAAAAAGTATAAGTGGATTGCCATATGACTGTTTCAAATATCCTTAGGGTTAATTAGGCATCCTGATCTTATTGGCTTTCTCTCTTGCCTGTAATTGAAGATATGTACGGTAAACTGAGGTCTCAGCAGAGCCTTAAATTCCTTCTACGAATATTTTGCTGTTCCTTCTCTGCTTCATTTTCTCTGGCCCCCTGGCACAAGATGGTCTTACTCCATCTGCTGTTAGGTTTCCTCTGTGGTTCTTCTTACCACCCAGTGGAACTCTTCTAGCTCTCTGGCCTATTGAGTCATCCTTTCTCAATTGCTTAAATCTCACAACTCCCCTTTTAACAAGTCCTGAAACAGAGCCCAGGAGCCCTCTAGACTTTTATGGGCCACAGACTAATTTGATTTTATTTCATCATTTATTTTCTCAACTATGACATTTATCCTGCTGTATCATAATTACAAAGCAATTATTTATTTTCATTAAACAGTACTCCCTGTGAGGACAAGAGCAATGTCCATATTTAATAGTTTGCAATGCTTTGCTTATGCCACACACAAATAGCATATATTTGATGTTTACTGGGTGATTAAAAGAAGAAATAATAGCACTTTCATATTTGATAGGTTATATGTAAATTTAATACTTTATTATCTAGGCTATGAAATAATGATCTTACCAGTTAAAAATTCTATGTGCTGAATTCTTATAATGATAATAGTGCTAGTGATTTAAATTTCATAAAGCATATTGTGAATCTTCCTTAAGTAATTAGTGTATATTACTTAATTTAACCCTTCAATAGTCATTTTAACACAAGTCAATATTATGAAAGTTTAATTTTCTCAAGGTCACATTACTAATAGGTTAAAGATCTATGGCTATTGTAAATTACGACCCTTGAAGTGAAAAGAATCTCTATAGTAGATAAAGCTTTTGTGATGTTCCATTGCAATCCCAGGATAATATTGAATTAGGCTTGAAGAAACTCTCCCACACAATCAGTCATACATTGTGGTTAAAATAATGTTCTTCCAAACTTAAATAGATGGTTTCTAAGGGTGTAGTAAAAAGCACCTTAACTCATTGCATGAAAAGATCCATGAGAAACATAGATGCCTCATACTGCATCTGCTCTCATTTAAGTGATGAAGGCTCAAGCCCGTTTTTATCTCAGCAGCAAAGAATGCTGAAGAATATGTTCAGAGAGCAAAGAAATAGGTATTTTAAAGTATTTAACTGTCTATAACATGAGTATTTGATATTTGTATGTTACAATTCAAGTAACTAAATAGATGTTAAAAATATTAGTTGAATAAAATACATGAGAGATGTTTTCCATTTTCCAAGGGAACCACAAAGGGAAAAGAATAGAAAAGAAGAAAAAGAAAGAAAAAAAGAAAGAAAGAGAGAAAGAAAGAGAAAGAGAGAGAGAAAGAAAGAAAAAGAAATAAAGAAAGAGAGGGAAGAAATAAGAAAGAGGACTAACTGACAGATGATCCCTGGCAAATGGAGATCAAAGGAATTATTTTAAAATTAATATCCACTAAACTTTATCAGATAGTAGAATATCGATCTAAAATTTTCGTGTGAAGACCTGCCATTTAGGAGATATAGACAATTTGCTAAATTAATTCATGACCTAATTATTTATCATAGATGTAGAGATATGGATCAGTTAATACAGCCAAATATTTTGCCCAAATTTGGTCTCTTAATGAATAACTGTACATTAGTCATAATTTCACCATTGAGTATCAGGAATAGGGGAGACAATGATTGGACAGTTTTTCTGGACTATAGACAGAGGTCCACTGAGAGTCACAACAACAGAATGTTCAGCTCAACAGGTTGAACACCAAAGATAACTCATCATTTTGTATGGCTGGCAATTAATGTTAGCTCTGCACTGTAGCCTCAGGTGAGCTGTTTCCTAGAAATGTCACATGAAGCCTCTACAACATGTTATTGTGCTAATAGGTTCTTACATAGAAGTTTGCTTTCTCCAAATCAAGCACGTCAGGTTGGAGGATACTGCATCATACTTTACAAACCATAAGTGGAAGTCACATAGAATAACATGTGCTGCTTTTTGTCATAAGAAAGTTACTGAGCTTGGTATATACTAAAGAGAAATAGATGTAGAACTTACTTCAATTAATGGAAGGCAGAGGGAACTCCTTTTTTTTCTTTTTAAAAAAAGACTTATTTGTCTTTTTGCATATTCACACTTTGCCTGCATGTACATATGTGTACTACATATAAGTTGGTTCTAATGGAGCCAGAAGAACTCCCTCAGACAGTTATAAGTTGCTATCTTGGTACCAAACTCCCGTCCTCTGCAAGAGCAGCAAGCGCACATAATGCCCACTACAAACACCACTTGGTTTCAAACACTTTTTAATTAAATTTTTATGATTTCCGTAAGATATAATTTGGAGGTATTTGGTATTTGCATTCTGTCCCCTCTCTGTACCTCCCCTTCCTTCCTTCAGCACAATAGAGTTCGTATAGGGTCTGATTTGTGTCCCCAAATGTCCTTCAGTGTTTACTGAGGGTTCATCCACTGGAGTCTGGTTGACCAACTAAGGGTCCCATCCTGAAATAATCTGTTTCTCCCTCTCTCAGCATCTATCAGTTGTCAAAAGGCCCTTAGGCTTGGTTGGGATTTCTTTCACACTCCCCCATATCTATGCTGGAATTTTGTATGGTTTGAGTTTGTATGGAACCTGTGCATACTGTTACCATTGCTGTTAATTCTATATGAGTAACTGGCCAGCTGTCTGAAAAATATCTGTTTCCTTGCGGTCATATACCACTTCTGACTCTTACAATCTTTCTGGTCCCCCTTCCACAATGATCCTGAGTTTTGGGAGGCAGAAGTTTGAAACAGGTGTTCTATTCAGGAGTAAGCACTTTCAGTCTCTTGTTCTCTGCACATTGACCGGTTGTGGGTTTCTGTTCCTCACCATCTGTTGCATAAGCAAACATCTCTGGAGAGAGTTGAGAGATGCATTCATCTTATATGTAGAAGTTGTAATGAAGATGTGTCACTTCAGAAGTATCTTACAGACACTTATTCACTGCATTTGACCAGTTGTGGAACTTTGTATTAGTCTCCTTATGTTGTAAAATATTTTTTTGTCTTTTCTGAGAGAGGGATTCCCGATAGGCTCAGATGGCCTGAAACTTACTATGTAAACCAGGCTGGCCTTGATCTCACAGAAATCCTCTTGACTCTGCCTCCATAGTACTGGGAATAAAGGCATGTGCCACTACTCCTAGATACAAATATCACTTAAATATTGAGAACTAGCTGTGAGTAGCTGTTAGAAGGTGGTAATGACCAGTATGACCGGTGGCCAATATAAAGACTCATAACTTGTTATACATCACAGCAATGACTACACTCTCCCCACAAAGTGTATTTTATGTTAAAGAAATCCATTTCCAATATTTATTTTATCAATGGAAATTTTTTCACATGGTTTATTCATTTTTACAAATATGTATGTGGATATTAGCTGTGGATACAAATATGAATTTTTGTATAAATGTAGCTAAAAAAGTACCTGGAAGTTTTGGTAGGAGTCTTTAGAAGAAATTGCTAAGATGTTAAACTGAAATGTTCTTTAAGAACGTAATTGATTAACTCAGAAACTTTCTTTATTAATGTTTACATAAAAACCTGTTAAAATCATCTAAAAGACAACACATTTTTTCCTTCAATCATTTTAGAGCAGTTTCTAAACTTTCCTTATGATACATGTAGTCTAATATTGTCAATGAAAGTTAATTGCATATTTATATAAGAGACTGTTAAAAGAACGATGTCAGTTCATACTTAATTAAATGTGTAGTAAATGAAGTTATGTTAAAAGACAATTTAAACAAAAGTATAAAGAAGTGTAGAGGATTAAGGAGATGTGCTGACTTAGAATGAAGAAAATGTGCTTTGACTTAGAATGATGGAGTGGTACCTTTTTACAGCTTTTTAGCAGACGTCTAAACAATTAAGTAGTCATGTATATGATACCAACAACCAGAATTACAAGACAAGACTTTTAAACTACTGTGGTGCTATTTCCAAAGCTTACTAATTTCAGATTCCTAGATGATGTTCCTACTCCATCCTGTCTTGTATTCAAAACTCTGCCATTCACAGAAGTGTCTCCTCTTATCTTAATAGAGAAACCTTGGCTTCAGATTGGTAAATCCAAAAGAAGTCAGCACAAGACATCTATCTCTCTTAGTAAACTGACTCCTCTTATAATGATACCTATTTTGGGAAAATTTAAATTGTCAGGCTTTTATTTTGTCTTGGCAGAAGTTGATCTCATCAGCAAAGGAATTAGGTATTGGTTACTGTACTAAAACTTATTCTTAACTTTATTATTTTGTTTAATTGGATAAAAGTATGATGTAAGAGATGACCATGTCAATGTCAAATTGAGAGGGCTGGACTTATTTTGTAAAATGACTGGGCTCAGGTACTCCCATATTCTGACAAAACATCATTTCCGGGTGTGCTCTGAAAGTGTTTCCAAAAGAGTTTAGCATTTGGATCAGTGAACTGAGTACAGAAATCTGCCATCACCTGGGTAGGCAGGCATCATTAAATCTCTTGAGAGCCCTACTAAGTAAAGAAGGTGAGGGCGGGCAAATTCTCTCTCTTCTTGAGCTGGACATACACCTTCTGGATTTTCACACTGGTGTTCTGAGATTTATACCAATACTTTCCTATTTTCCCTGCCTTGTTCTCTGCCTTTTGACCTGAAATCAAGAGTTGTACCATCTGCTCCTATAGATCCCAAGCCTGAAGACATGAGCTAAATCACAAGAGTGGCTGTATTGTTGTCCAGCTAGCAGATGGCACATGGTGCCACCATACCATGGGACCGACAGACACATAGAAATGGAGATATTACTGTCTCCATATCTTATTTCTATATCCTATGCTTTCTTTTATATACATAGAATGAACTCAGAGATTTCTAATGAGAGATAGTATGACTATATATGTACAGTGTATATGTACAGTGTACAGGATTGTAGTAATCAAAACACAAACCAAAGCTTCTTCACAGTTCTCAGGTGTTAAAAATGAAAATCATTGTCCTAATTTATAAACTATATACAAAAGTATCCCAAGGATATTAGCACACCTTGAGAAATTACAATTATTTTTTAAGGACGAAAAGAAGAAAAATGTTTACCTGAGACTCAATGCTAATAGACACAGCCATGTTTTTCATTACTTATCTTACATTCATGTTTTTTGGGGGGGCAGAATCTTAGGGTATTATGTATTAAACCTAGCCTTGAACTCACTATGTAGCTGAGAATGACCTTGAAATTCTAATCCTCCTTCCTCTACCTCTGACCACACTTTGTATATGTGGTGCTGGGGATTGAAGACAAGGTTATGATGCATGCCAGGCAAGCCACTATGAACTAAGCCACTACTAATCTTTTAAGAAAAAAATAAGAATGGAAGCTCATGCATATCTTTTCAGAATGAAAGTAGTGAGAAGAAAGGTGGGGAGATGCAAGTGATGTCTCCTAGGTGGTGAAAGCTCCATTATTGTGGAGCAAGACTGTGGCCTGGGATGCCACATGATTGAAAAGTGTCTGGACAGAGTGAGGAAGACTTGCTTTAGGAATGTTTAACCATCTAGTGCCATGAACATGAGCTGTCCTTCCTCCTGAATAGGAGTGTCAGTTACCCTCCTAATTATCATTCCTTCTCATATCCCTGGTTGTCTCCTCTAGCTTTTTTATTATACTTGTTTTCTTTTGATTTTTATGGTTTTATGTTTTAGTGTGAGGGTTTTAGAAATATTTTAAAACTTGAAGATCAAATCTATTTTAGTGCAGACTGTCTGTTGAATGAAATAATATCAGAATTGTTTTGAGTAACAAGAAAATTTCAGTGTTTTTCTCCTCCCACTCTTGGCTTTAATTATTCTAATATCTAATAATAAAAATCTGTATTTTTGACCCAGCTGTTTTTATAATTACTTGTGCCATTTAGCTCATTTTCAATTGCCGAATCATCATCACGTGGCTTGCTTATCTTGGTTGCTAGCAGAATATACTTTCTCATTATTGAAAATAAAACTTTTATGAGAGGATATTTAATGAAATGGTCTTTTCCTGTTTCTTGTTCTAAGCCTTTAAGTCTGAATTCTTTTGACATTGAAGTAAATGTGCTTCTCAAAATGTCTCCTTGTTCATTATTTGTCTTTCTTTGTATTCTGATTTTGGCCTCTGCCTCATATTTTAGTCCTTCTGTTCACATTTGCTCTTTCTCACTTTCCCATTTCATTTTTAAGGGTTTCTTTGAATCCTGGTAGAATTTCTGGAGTTAAGTTCCATAAATCATATTTGTGTTGTGTGTTCTTTGTTGTTTTTGAACTGCATTATAGTTTCAGTTAAGCAATCACTTATCCTCATGCAATGTTTTCAGATTTCAGAATTTTTTATGTTACATTCCTTCATACAAATTGATAGACAATAAAGTAGTGGAAACCTTCTGATGCTCTCTTGCTATTATTTTAATTCTGTTGCATTGGTTTCATGTTGTATTGTTTTCTACAATAGTTTGAATTTATTAAATTAATTGCTTTATGTGTTTAAGAATGAATTTACATTATTTGATATACTACATCTTTTAATGGAATTAGTAATTGCTTCCCCCATGTTCACTCTAAAAGAAACTTCAGTTTGTTTTAGGTGCTAGATAAGAAAGAAGTCTGGCTATATTAGGTTTCTAAAATGTTCACTAAGACCACATCCTGCCCTTTCTTTCACAATAGTGTATTCAGATCCTGCTAACTTAGTCCTCAGGGAAATGTAGGTAGCAGAGGAGGCTGAGAAGTTTAACCTCAATTTCCTCTTGTGTAACAAGCATAAGAAAGATGAGAGGTGGCCCCTATTAGCTAGTGTGTGGTGAGAGCTGGACACAGGACAAACACCCAACTCTGTGCTTACCCTATACATTCATCATATTACAACCTTGTGACGTTGATGCCATCAGAATCTTTTAAGAAATATGAGGGTTAGGGATTTTTAATACTTTCCCTAAGACTATGTTGCTATTGAATGAAGAATTTGGACTTAACTTGGGTTCTTATTAGATATATCATCCCCCCTGATTATTATTTAAGCTTTCAAAATTTAATCAGACTATCATCCTTCTTTTATATAACAATAAAACTCTCCATCCATTTTACACCATGGTAGTCACTCCCATGGAGCTCTCAGAAGAATGAAGGCAGAGGACCAAATTTACAAAAAAACCCCACATCTTTCCCAGAATGAAATACTCTGAGTTTTACCAAAAAAGCAGTAATTTAATCATCATCTTATCTGATTTCAGAAATGTAGGTTTCTACCATTTTTAACACTCTAAGTAACCTAGATTCTCTGTTTTCAAGAAAATGTGATTTCCAGACTTCCTGATCAATTTTCTATAAAAAATTCATTTAAAAAAACTCTTGCAAGAGCAATAAGACAAGAGCAGGAAATTAAAGGAGTAATAATTGGAAAAGAAGAGATCAAATTATCTGTTTTGCAGATGATATTATATCTAAGAGATGCCAAAAATTCCACCAGAAAACTCCTAGAAATTATTAACATGTTCAGTAAAGTGGCAGGCAACAAAATTAATCTACAAAAGTTTGTAGCCTTTCTATATACCAATAACAAGCAAACAGAGAAAGAGTACACGGAAACACTCCCCTTCAAATAGCTACACACACACACAAAAAAAGAAAGAAATACATTGGAATAAACCTGGCCAAAGACATTAAAGAACTCTACAATGAAAATTTTAAATCACTAAAGAAAGAGATTGAGGAAGACATCAGAAGATGGAAGGACCTCCCATGTGCATGGATTGGAAGAATTAATATTGTAAAAAAGAACATCCTAACAAAAGTATTTATGGATTCAATGCAATGCCAATTAAAATCCCCATGACATTTTTCACAGAATTGGAAAAAAAATCCTAAGATTCATATGGAAGCACAGAAAACCTCGGATAGCATAAACAACCCTGAGCACTAAAAGTAATGCCGGGGGATTACTATACCAGATTTTAAGCTGTATCACAGAGCTATAGTATATTCAATAGAGGAAAGACAGCATGTTCAGCAAATGGTGCTGGCAAAACTGTATCTCCACCTGTAGAAGACTGAAATTAAACCCCTCACTCGGCACAAAAGTCAACTCTAAATTGATCAAAGACCTCAATGTAAAGCCTGAAACTTTGAAAGTGTTAGAAGAAAACATTGGAAAAAAATCTACAAGATATAGGTGTAGAAAAGGATTTTCTATAAAAGACATCAATTGCTCAGGAAACAAGGGCAAGAATTAACAAATGGGACCTCTTTAAACTAAAAAGCTTCTGTACATCAAAGGAGGCAACCAGGGAAGTGAACAGAAACCC
>NW_008360320.1:6992931-6998369 GCF_000622305.1 Nannospalax galili
CAATTAAAAGATGGGCTAAGGAGCTGAACAGAGAGTTCTCAAAAGAAGAAGTATAGATGGCTATGAAACATCTTAAAAGATGTTCAATATCACTAATAATTGGGGAAATGAAAATTAAAACCACTTTAAGATTTCATCTTATCCGAGTCAAGAGAACAAATGATACCAAATATTGGAGATGATGTGGGAAAAGGGAAAACTCATCCACTGCTGGTGGGACTGAAAACTGGTTCAACCCCTATGGAAATCAGTGTGGAGAACTCTTTAAAAACTACAAATGAACCTACCATTTGACCCAGTTATACCACTCCTTGGCATATACCCAAAGAACTTGTCCTGTTGCAGAGACACTTGTACATCCATGTTTGTTGCTGCTCTTTTCACAATAGCTAAGAGATGGAGGTAACCTAAGTGTCCCTCAATTGATGAGTGGATAATGAAAATGTGGTTCATATATACGATGGAGTTTTACTCAGCAGTAAAGAAAGATGAAATCATGAAATTTGCAAGTAAATGGCTGGAACTAGAATTCTTATATACTAAGTGAAGTGACATAGACTCAGAAAAGCAAATGATGTATGTTCTCCATCATATGTGGATCCTAGAACCAAAGCCTTATGAGTTTGTACCCAGACATAACTACAGGAACCAGAATAATGGAAAGGAAACAGGGAGGTAAAGGAAAAGAAAGAACCTGAAAGGGATGAACAATAGGAAACAGGCCTTAATAAGGGAGATAGAGACAAAAATAGGGTTAGTTTAAGGGAGGGGGCAGGGAAGGGTATACAAGGAACCTAGGGGATAAGGGGAAAGAAGGAGTTCAAGAGAGGTAGGACTGTAGGAGAAGGGTATTATTAAGGGAGAAATGGGGGAAATGGGGGCACTTTAAGTGTGACAACTATGGTAGAGGTGTGAGACAATGCGAGAGATAAATAATGCCTAGCTAGTTTTGGAAACCAGAGGGAACCATATTATTCCCACAACCTACAGACCAATTATACATAGCACATCAAGAAATATATGTCTAGGTGAGGTTTATCTGAGAACAATTGGTCTTTGCCCAAGATTTATCTACATGGCACACAGTAATTAAAAGTACCAGATTGGTGGAACTAACCTTCTTGGATGTTAAACAGACATACTTTGAGGCCTATACTATTTTGGTAAGAGGGACATAAAGGGCAGTTTTTGCTCCTTGCCCTCCTAGGTTGACTAGTCCAGAGGACTATGAGCATCTCTCAAAATGTTCTGTAATTGTGGTGGGTCACCTGTCCTCTTGATCAAGAGCCCGAGGAGACCCCAACAGATGGACTTGAAGTTTCCATTGACAAAGAAGATGGTCAACACAGAGGAATCACTTCCTCCATGCTCCCAAGAAAAGCCAACTATGGTCAAGCAGGACCTTTGACTTATCTTCACATCGGTGGAAATGGTTAAAAAAAAAAAAAAAAAAAAAAAGAGCCAGGGCTCCTCCCAAGCCCATGTGACCACTGAGGAACAGATCCTCAATGGCCTTAAGAGTAAAAATAAATTGGTTTATCCAATTATAAATAACCAAAGATTAAAGGGGTCAATATAATTTCTTAAGAGTCCACATGCATAGCTAAATGCTATATAACAAGCAACAATACCAGATAGGAGATACTTTCTTTTGAGTTGGTGGCCAGAGTGAACAAAGGGATTCCCAGATAGTAACTGAGCATACAACTGGGAAAATGAACAGCAGACCCTAATCTTATCTAAAGGAGTATTGACAACTGATTCCTGCTAGAAGAGGAACAGCTGACCCTCCTAAAAGAAAGACCTCTAGATAGGCTGACTAGATTCAACAGAAGGGCAAGTAGTGGGGATTGCCTGGGTACCGACAACACAGCAGACAGTAGCAGGGATATCAGAATATAAGGACTCTAGAGGAGGGTGGGAAGCTATGGGAGGGTGCCAATTGGGAAGTGGGTGTATAGTCGAATAAGATGATTTGGGATGTTCTGTGTGATATACACTCACACAAAAAAAATCAACAAATTTTTAAAAAATGTATTATATTTGAGGAGGAAGCATGGAAATTTACTTCATGTTAATTAGTAGAGGTGATAAACATTACCACTGAAATCTACCCAATGACTTTAATAGACTTACACAGACGCCAAGGGTCCAAGTGCAACCAAGTATAACTAGTAATAATCAGATGCATACAGATTAGAGATGCATGCACCAACATCTCAGTGTTAGTAGCACAAACAATGAATCTTTCTGCAAGGAACAATATATTCTAAAATGAAATGGAGATCTTTTTTAAAGGTTAAAAAACTCATTCAGTTTTATGTCTTACAGGGAAAACACTGAGTTCAATATTGTATAACTGTATTAACTCAACTGTGAACCTAGAAACTTGCACCCCCCTTTGTGAAAGAGAGTTTCTCTGGAGGGTGTTGCTGAATATGCTAAAACTGTAGTGAAATTCTTCCTCTAACCATGTAGTTTTTAAAAATTAAAAAAAAATGATTAAAAAGTAATAATGATATTTAGTAGGTGTGAAAAAGATTACCATTGAAATCTGCCTGATGACTTTATATCCATGCTCAGATTCCAAGGAGCTCAGAAAGTAACCAACTGTCACTAGTAATAATCAGACATATAGAGATTAGAACTGCATGTGCAAACATCTTAAAGTCAATTGCATTGAAAATGATTTTTTTCTGTGTGAAACTGTGTATTTTAATAATGAAATGGAGATCTTTTTTAAAGGTTAACACCTCATTTAATTTTATGTCTTATAGGGTTTATACTGAGTACAATATTGTATAACTGTAACAATTCAACTGTAAACCTAAAAATTTACAGCCAATTTTGAAAAAGATGCATCTTAGCTCAGAAAATTGTTATTGAATATGTCAATGCTGTTGTAACGAAATGCTTCTTCTAAGTATGTGGTTATTACATAAATAATTAACTGGAAAAATGTCTTTAAGGATATAGTTTGAACTATGTTTTCTTTTTATATTTTTATAAGACCACTTTTTAATATTTTATTATTTTTATTTTATGTGTATGACCATATTGCTTGTATGTAGGTAGGTGCACTTGTGTTGTACAATGCCTGCAGAGGTCAGAAGAGGGTTTTGGATTCCCTTGAACTGGAGTTATTGAGTTGATAGTTACTATGCAGGTTTTGGAATTTGAACCCAGGTCCTCTGTAAGAACAGTCAATGCTCTTAACCACTGAGCCATATCTCCAGTCACTTAAGACATTTTTTAACAAAGTTTTTAATTCTTTGATTATTTTATACATTTGTACAATAAATATTGTATATATTCATCTACCATACCTCCACCAAACTACCTCTAGTGCCCCCTATCCTGTCATTATTCCAGCTTCATATATATATGAATATTTAGAACACAGTTTAAGGGGCTGGAGAGATGAATCAGCCAGAGTACTTATTGCTTCTACAGAGTAGGCCTAGTCCCGTTTCCCAGAGTCCACATTAGGTAGCTCACAACAGCCTATAACTCCTGGTTCAAGGGATCTAGTACCCTCTGACCTCTGCATTCACCTGTAAGCATGTTGTGCACATAAATCCACACACTCATACATACATACATTTAAAAACAAGTAAGTCTGCAGTTTGACAGTGTGGCTATTTAGCAGAACAACAGCACTTTCCCCCAGGTCCTATATTCCCCAGCCATTGGCTTTTAACCAGGTTTACACTACCAGGCATGAAATTCCTTCTGTTGAGCAGGCCTCATAGTTAGTCAGATAACAGTTGGTGACCCTCAGAATCATTATGGAACTATTGGATCAGTGGGTAGGTCTTGCCAGGAGCTCAGTACCATAGCATGCAGGATGCAGGGTCTAGTGTTAGGTAAGACCATTGATTTTTTTTTTTTTTTTTGACCAACAGCCTGTAGAACAGTTACTGGCACTATAAAAGCTAGTCAGTAGGGAGAGTTTTCTGGTCAAATTGAGGTTGATTTCTGTATGCCTTGCATCAAAAGTGAATGAAGTATTCAGCAATGTGGCCTTACCATCTAGTTTTGGTGGGAAATCAAGCCAAATGTCACCCCAAACCACACAGGGTACTAAAACTAAAGTACACTGGTTTCATAAAGGCTTATGAAGTAAAGATTAACATTTTTTAACTGAGACATGAAACAAATATATAAAAGACTGGAATCTAGTGATGCAATAAAGTAAAATTTAACAGGTAAATTGCATATTTAAGAAAGTGGAAAGTTTCTAGATATTTGAGATAAGGCAACTTATGTGCGCAACAACACTTACTGAGTACTTTCCCATAAGAAGTGTTCAGTTACCAGTACTAGAGATAGGATGAAGTATTCCTTGTAATACCCTGTACTTGAAGAAAAATAGCTAAGACAAAATTCAGTATAGATTTTCAATCACTACCAGGGAAATAACAAGGAACATTATCAAATTATATAGTGACTTGTGAATGTTTCATAGCACATAGAAATTTTTATCTAAATTTTACTTAGTTGCATTTTTTTAAATTGCATTTTTATATATAGTAAAACAATATCTTTCAAAATTTAGGTTTGAGTTCTGGGTAAAAGTTCAGTCATTAAAGTGCTTGCCTTTTAGGGATGAGGACCTGAATTTCATTGGAGAACCGAGGCTTAAAATAATAAGAGTGTGATGGAACATGTTTGTAATCCAGACACAAGGGGAGGCAGAGGGAGGCAAATCTTGCCTGGCAGAGTAGCTTTCTGGGCAATTTCAGGCCAATTAGAAGCCTTGTCTCACAAAAGTTACTTGGCACTTAAGGAGAACTGGAGGCTGTCCTCTGGATTTCAAATAGCACCTTCACACACACACATGCATCCACATACATGTGAGCATGGACAAAGTATATGCAAAAAAGTGTTTTAGACCCGACAAATAGAATGCAAAACTTTTACCCATGTCCATGTCCAAATTTGAATGTTCAAGTGCTAATTTTTAAAAAATATTTTATTTGCTGCACTACCATTCTCAGGCCTCTTGGGGTAAGTCTATAGCGCAGCTCTCCGTGCCGGGACTCCCTAAGCCACATTCACCCTTCCATACCCCCCTCACCCCCACCGTTCTATACTCCTAGTTTGAGCCCTGTGCCATTCTTAGTCTTGGGGGCCCAGACACCTGGGGAACCAATACTGCTTCCTGATCCTTCTCACCCAGACCAACTCAGTCTCTTTCTTGTGCTCCAAGAGCACCGCTTCTGGTCGTGGCCCCGCCCTCACCTCTCTCTGCTTCCCTGGGCCTGCACCACCGGATAACTCTCCTAGCCTACACTACTATCCTCAGACCTCTAGGGGTAAGTCTATAGCGCAGCTCTCTGCGCCGGGACTCCCTAAGCCACATTTACCCTTCCATCCCCCCGCCTCGCCTTTCTATACTCCTAGTTTGGGCCCTGCGCCATTCCTAGTCTTGGGGC
>NW_008360320.1:6998867-6999259 GCF_000622305.1 Nannospalax galili
GGAACTCCTGAAGACAAAATCAATCCGGCTTCGACAATATAAAATCAAAAGAGAGAACCAGAAGCTTGGACGAACCAGCTCTTCATACCCAAAAAGTAAACCACAAAGACACATAAAGCTCAAAAAAAAGAAGCAGAACTAAACTTGAAGGACCGAGTATCACAGAAGAGTTAGAAAGTCCAAAAGAAATTCACGTGTCAAAATCACAGAGAAAAAATAATACCACGAAAAACCAAAATAACATATATGAGAAACCCCTAATGCAGGACATGGAACTCAAAAGAACAATTATAAACATGATAAAAGAATTCAGAGAATTTAGAACACACACAATAAAAGAGATCAAAGAACTGAAGAAAGATAGGGATAAACTTCTGAATGAATTCAGAAAA
>NW_008360320.1:7004340-7016539 GCF_000622305.1 Nannospalax galili
AAAAAAAAAAGCCAAAAAACAGAACCACTGGTTTGCAGGTTGGACAGTTGATTTAAAAGGATTTTTTCGAAAAGAAATACGCTGGTCACTTTAATCTTTTATACTCTCCTTTTGGGTGTTTAAGACCACACAGTTGGCCCGAATAAACCAGTTTATTTTTACTTTACAGATCGTTGGAGGATCTGTTCCTTGGTTGTCACATGGGCTTGGGAGGAGCCCCTGGCTCCTTTATTTTTCCAGTTCGATTAAGGGATTACACTTCCTAGACATTAGGCTTAAGTCCATATAAAATGTTATTTAGACAATTATTTCTCATTGATGGTTTTGTTTCTAAGCAGAGAGTGCTGCTCAGATTTAAGACTTCAAATCTTGTCTGCAATATATTAGTACTCACCTGTAGCTAAGGGAGATAACCCACTATTGTTCTAAAATGATGGCTAAATTTGTTTTCTCCCCCTATTTAGAAGCCTTTGAGAGGAAACTGACTAATTCTAGCCACTCCAACAGCTATGAAGTGCCTGAAAACAAATCGTGAGTCCATCACTCTTGAGTCCAGCCTTGGCAGAGAAAAGAAAAAAATGAGGAACCCAATGGAGGGATGCTTTTGGAAGCTCTCATCAAGAAATCCCAATGGACTCTGATATGAACATTTGAAATTTGCCCTGTTCAGAGTTTTTTCTGGTTCCCTGTCTTGAACTTGTAATGCTAACTACTCTTGCCTTTATTTCTCCTTCACATCCCCCATTCACCAGTCAAGGACTTTGTTTTCTCTCTACAGATGTTATGCAATTTGGGAGTCTTTTAAATAGACTTGATGAAGGGTTACCCCAATGACCTCACCCTGTGTCCCTGCTCAGCATGGAAGGAGTCAGAGCAGTCTGCACCCCAATTCCCTATTGGCAATTTGGGTAACTTCTTCAGAGGATGGTGTGATAAGAATAGGATGTAGGAACTGGCTAGGCAGTTAGGGTAAAAAGACCCCAAAGAAATGTAACCTGTTTCTTGGCTAAAAGTCAAAATGTCTTTGGGCCTCTTAGCAACATACTCTGTTCCAAAGGCCAAAAATGTCAAAACTATTTGGGAGCTTGTATCTAATCCTTAAAAGATTTTAGGGTTACCTCTTCAGAGGGGGAATATTATAGTAGTCAAAAGCCCCTTAAAAATCAATCAATCAATCTATCAAAGAAGAAGAAAGAGTACATGAAGTTATCAGAAAAAAGTGATGGGGAGATATGGGAGGAGTACGAGGGGAGGGAGTGGGCTTGGATTTGATCAAAAAACCTTATCTGCATGTATGAAATTCTCAATAAATTATTCTGTGTCATACAATGCTGCAGAGATCAGAAGAGGGCCTTGGATACCCTTGGAACTGGAGTTAAGGATGGTTTGTAGCATCCATGTGGGTGCTGGGAATCAAACCCAGGTCCTCTGCAAGAACAGTCAGTGCTCTTAACCGCTGAGCCATCTCTCCGGCCCCATCAAGTGTGAATTTTTAAGTATTTACTTTATATTCCATATTTAAATTTCAATTCAGTATTCTATTGACAAGAGTTATTTCCGCACAGTGCTTGTACTCCTTTGCCTAAAATGAGATGCATCTTCATTTAAGTAACACAGTTCACATATAGTTATTATGCAGTACACATCAGAACTTTGATATACACCAATGGAAGTTATTTCCCAAGAAATAAGAAATGCCATTTTTGGAACATTAGCCCTGATCACAGGGGGTAGGGATGTTAGCTTGTATGAGTGGTTGGGCATGTATATGCATATTTGCTAGATGATATTCTGGTTGATTATTTTTGAATAATTGTTTACTTATAAAGCATCTTTCAATTCTTGTCCTAAACCCAAGTAATAGCATATCTACTAATCTGTCTTTGTCCCTGTCCTTATTTCTGCATATATGCTGAAATCTTGCTTCTCAAAACGTTTGAAACCTCCGGTTGATCCCTTCCTCTGTGTCTCGACATACCATGAAATACTCAACTATTTAAGTTTACTATGGCAATGTTTCTGCCACCAGTCATTTAGTTTTCTTTGTAAGCTATAGTTTACATTTTATTACAAGTCAGAAGGAACAAATTCCAGTTCCTCTACTGCTTTGTACGAGCTTATATTTCTGAATCTGATCTTTTCAACCAAAATTGTTTCTTCTTTGTTGTTCAAATTATTTATAATTATTTTATAATTAAATTACTTGTTTTTATTATATAGTAGCAGTGTTTTGGTCAAGCTTTTATTTCTTTCACATATATATTCACTTAATTTTTATTGTCTTTACAATATTGAAATTATACATATATATGTAATGTAAGATACCTGCTTGCATTGACATCATTTATTTTTTAAAAGATAGTGTCAATTTTACCTTCCTTCTTTATTATATATACCCAAATTCCAAAATATGTAATTCCCAAATAGCTTATCTTAAATTCATACTCCCCCAAGTATGACTATCATTGATTTTTTTTGTTTTCAGAAGTATTGAAATGTAAATCATAGGGTGACGTGCCTTCCTCATCTCTGTTTACTGTTCATATACTGCAGTATAGTTTTTTGCTAATGCTACACTTATGTGAGAAACATTCAGTATCTTTTCTCAAAATTTACTACGATTTACATTAGAGAAAAGTTTATTATATATATTGTAATATAGATTCCAGGCATTTTAGTTGAAAATCAACTACATGTAAAGAAAGCAAAATCATTGCAAAGCAAAATATAATACTTGAAAATACACTGAAGAATCAAGATGACATTCACACGGATATCCATGAGTTTTCCAGGCACTAGATCCTTGTACATTCCCTATAAGTGAAATAACAGGAGCAAAATTTCTGAATAGATGATCAATATTGTTTTATTGCTTAGGTATTTCTTATTGAAAAGCAATCAGATAGACGTTTTAAAGCCAAAATCTTGGCTTTTCTCTAAAATATAAGGATGGAAATAGGCTTTCACTGTTTCCTTAAATGTTTAAGGTGTCAGAAGAAAGCTACTGTTGCTCTAGGAGGGGTAAATATAGATTAATTTATTTTCTTTTTACATTTAATACTTTGAACAATCACACATTTAAATAAAAATATGAGCATCTAAAGTTCTGGTTTTAATTCCCTCCATGCCAACTTGCAGGGAAGTCACTTAATTTCTCTGATTTTGAATTTCTTCTTCCTTATGGTGAGGAAAAGAAAGCCTGCCTCATATCGACATTGTGAGCATCAGTTGTGTATGAAAGAGGCAAGTAAAAGAGACCTAAGTGCTGATTCAAGTGGAAGTTTGCTAATTATTTTCAGAATTGTCAGATTTTTAATCATTCTCATCTCATATTTATTATGACATAATACATGAGTGAATGCGAGGGACATGATGGACTCCAGACAGCCCATTTTTACCTCTGTCTCCTCCTCTATCTGAAAGTGCGTGTCAGCTCAGCGATTAGGAAGTGAATTTATACCACGTGCCAAGTAAAGTAACTGCAGAGGAGAGAAAGCCTTGTTTTTCCAATAGTTCAAACATAGAGCCTAGTAGATGAGCAATATGTAAAAATATATTTTTTTACTTTTTTGTTAAAGGAAATTGATTCAAAATTTTGTCTTTTTCTTTTTCCTTTTTAAATTTTTTTTGTGAACATCATACATGAGTATAGTTATCACACTCCCATTTCCATCTCTCCCATTTCCCTTTCAGTTCTTCTTCCCGTGCCCTCCCTCTGAATTTCCTGACTTCTTCATTGATTATTATTGTTAAATATGAATTCATACATACATATAAATATATACATACATACACACTACACACACACACACACACACACAAGCACTGAGTCCGTTCAGTGGAGTTGCTGTGTATGTATGTTTGGTACTGATGATTTGGAGTTAGATGACCTCTCAGGGAGCTAAACACTGGAGAAAACTGATTCTCCCTCCCTCAGCATCTATTGATTGCCTACAGCTCTTCATCTTAAGATTGGACATCTTGAAATTTCCCCCATCCTCCTTGGCATGTCAACTGTTTTATTTAATTTTTATGATGATCTTGTTAGGGTAATATACTGTGAACATTTTTATTGGTGTAGCTTTCCTATCATGTTTGGAATGTCTTAAGTAGCAGAAAGTGTTCTGTGGCTCTTGCTCTTGTGTTCGATCCATCCCCTTCTCCGTGAAGTTCTCTGAACCTTAAACGTAGAGGTTACACTATAGATGTGTCAATTAGGGTTGGGTACATTATAGACACTTATTCTTTGTGTTTGACCTATCGTGTAATAGTCACCATCTGTTACAAAATGAAGATCCTTCCATGAGTAATGAAAGGTACCCTTGTCTGTAAATATAAGTATATGTATTTAGAATATAATGAGAAACTGCTTTATTTAGGGAAGTGAGAAGTGTAGGGTTTTTCTCAAGGGTCTATGCCAATTACAGCCATATGTACTTGACTATGTTTACAGCCCCATGCAAGAGTTCCCTCCCACTGAGCAGGCTTTAAGTCAAATTAGACAGCTGTTGATTACCCCCATGACAAAAGTGCTTCTACTTCTTCTGTAGAGATTATTTGCTGGCTGGTCATTGTTGTGGTTCACAGGCTTCACTTACACCTGATAAGAATATTGACTGGTTTTCTCCCTTGGCAGGTTGCATAGTATCTTCTGATTCCATGAGAGCTGCTTCTTTGGCAGGAGTCTTCTGGGTCAGTTATAGCTCAATTGCTCTAAATCCTGTGTCCAAAAAATATCTTTTCTTCAACAATTGGGTCTTTAAATTTTTTTTAACAATAATTAATGTGAATGTATATGGGTAGGTGAACCCGTGTGGTGCAATGCCTGTGGGAGGTCAGAAGAGGTCATTGGATCCCCTTAAACTGGAGTTATAGATGATTGTTCATCACCATGTGGGGCCTGGGAATTGAACCTGGGTTCTGCGCAAGAGTAGTCAGTGCTCTTAACCACTGAGCCATCTCTCCAGCCCCAGCAATAAGTTCTGGAAGAAAATCAAGGGTTGCAGTAATAGTTTGTATTATCTGAAGAATCTGTTGGATTGCCCTGATAAGCAATTTGAAGAAAGTGCCTGGTACTGTGATTTTTGTTCTGTAGCCTTCAATTATACATATAAATACACAAACACACACACACACACACACACACACACACACACACATACACTATACATATTTTTTCAGCAGGCTTTTGAATTGAACTAAGACATTTCCTGCTGGGTTTTCATACCACCTCAGCATTATTTATCTCTCTTCTTCTATCTGCTAACCCTCCTTATTCCTTCTCCAGTAAAGTAGCTCACATTTTTCAGATTTATTTCTTCATAACACTGCCTTCTACTATCCCACTCTCTCAAGCTCTTCTTCCTCTTTACCTCCATAGCTATTTTCTATTTCCCTAGCTCCTGTAGTTACACCAGGTTGTATTCTCACATCTAAGGATTTTTAGCTAGAATCCAAAGATGAGAGAGAAAATATATTACTTGTTTTTCTATTACCTGACTCTTAATAGTCTCTGGCTCCATCATTTTACCTGAAATTTTCATGATTTCCACTTTTTTACAGCTGAGCAATCTTCATTGTTTAAACTCTCCTTTTTCTCTGCCTATAATTCATAAATTTTGTGTTTTCATGGTGTCCAACAGCTTTACCATATTCCATTCCTATGTTGTTGCTGATTTTTTATTTATTTTATTTTTTTCATGTTCTTTTCTTGAGCAATCCCATTCTCCAACTTTATGTTTGAGTCTTTATATTTTCCTTACTATTTGATTCTTTCTGTCAGTTAGACTTTCTCCTATCATTTAAAGTTGGCTTATTGAAGTTTACATTCCACCTTTATTTCAGCTTGAGTTTTCTTCAATGTTTCTATATCATAAGTTCACTTTTCAATTCCTGAATTGTCTTTGTCATTTCATTCACCATATATTTTTTATTTTCTTGTGCTTAAGTCAAAAATTTATTCCTATCCTCTTTGAGGGTTCTTTTTTACTTGTTTGCTTGTGTACTTTTTTAAACCCTTGAATTATTGGACCATGTTTATGACTATTTTTTTAAGTTCTGTGTTCTGGGCTTCCTCTAGCTAGTTCTCATTATTTAACACTTTCATAGGGCTGGTGGAATTTGGTAGGAACCTATTATCTTGATTTGTAATATGATTTGTATTTTTTCATTTTGACCTGGGCATATGGACGTTTTTTGATGGTTGTGTGCCTGATATGAAATTCTGGTCCACCTTTGAAGTGCAGGTTTGTTTTTATTGTTGTAACGTGGCTTATTTGTGATCAAGTATAAATAATTAGGTAGTCTGTACTTCAGAGTCTCACTTTTTTTTCTTTTTTTTTTTTGAGGAGGGACAGGATGGTTCCAGGCTGGCCTGTTGTATGAGGTGAGCAATCCTAGATAGGGCTCCGAGTGTGGAGATGACCACATACTGGACTAGTAGAACTTTCCAGGCCTACTTGGGAGCTCTCCAGTAGCTTGTTGCTTGTTCCTGGTATTGTCTAGAAGCCAGAAGATGCTGATGGAGTGAGCATGTATCTCACTAGCTCTGATGGGTGTTGTAGAACCCAGAAGCAGCTGGTTCTGGCCATAATTCAAGACTGCGAGGGAGTTGGTGGGTTCTGATTAGTTAGACAAGGCAAATTGCAGCTGAGAACAAGTTCCCAGACTAGTCTTGAAGGAAGATGAGGAGGAGGGATTGGGTTGGTTCTGAGTAACTTACCAGGGTAGGCAAAAGTTCTCCAACAGAGCTGCTTAGCCTCGTCCCAGAGCAGGAAGATAGTGACTGAGCAACAGTTGGTAGGTCTGACTATCCAGGCAGGGTGAATAAAAAAAAAATTATTGTACTATGCACTAAAGCTGTTTTATACATGGATGTTAGACTTGTTGGGTGGTGGTAAGGTGGCATTCCTCTTAACTCTTGTGATTAGGAACATTCATAAAGATGACAACTGTGTGAAGTTGATGGATAAACACCTCAGGTTATAATAAGGACACATAGGATGGGTTTTCTAGACAGAAGATACAGGAAGACCATAGCAAAGGAAGTGCAGCTAAGCATATAGTGGAGGGTAGCATAGAAGCATGTCACAAGCATGACAAAGATAACCTGAATCTAAGACTGTAAGGAGATAAACACCAAGCCATGAAGTCATTTTTTTCTCTTCAAATCAAGCAAATGTGTAATGCTCTCAAATTAGAGTTGTAGATATGTCCCTTAGTTAGCAGAAAAAAAAATATTTTTAAAAATAGATAAAACTGGACTTGATAAAATGAAAGCAGGTGGATCTTAATGAAAAGTGTACTCTCTGGCCTGGCATCCACAGTCTAACCCTAATTTCAACACTTTTTATGTTATAAATATGAGAAGCAATTTATTTACTTAGCTTGTATGAGCATTACTTTCATTATTTGAAAAATATCTATAGTACTTAATGCTCTCTCTTTGAGTGAATTCCCATGAAGAATGAATAAGACAATGCATTGAAGCACATGGTTCAAAAGAGGCATCTAGTAGATAGTTAATGAATGATATTGTTATTGGAAACATCATTATTGGAAGTATACTCAGTGAAGAGGTGAAGGAGTTTTTCAGAGGAGTATAGATAAGAGCTTAAATAGTATAAGACTGGAGGGATGTAGTGCTACCAATGAGATGGCTGGCACACATCTTTGCCGTAGGGTAAGAATTCTAAGCATTCTGGACACTGTGCAGTATATATAGGTGTATGCTTGGGTCAACTGAAAACACATAACTAAAATCTCTTTTTTAATAGAAAAACACTTCTACAATTGTCCTATAACTAGGAGGGAAAACATTTATGTTCTCTTCTTTGTGAATCAATTGTGTGATTATTTTGGCATTAGAATGTCATCATTCAATTCAGGTTAATGCAACCAAGATTAGTGGAACAAGAGGTAGAGGGAGGGCTAATGCACCCCTTAACTCTCAAAACTGAGGCTTCCATGTACATTAGAGTGTGATACTCAGAGGCCTCAACTGAGCAAGTTTTGGAGAATAAAAGTCTGTGGAGTATAGGATGGACTCCTATATGGAACCTAACCCATCTACAACTCAGGGACCATTATGGAATAGGAGGTGGAAAGATTGTAAGAGCAGGGAGATAGAGGCTTCCAGGCCAACAGAGGCTTGCTCATGTGTGTCTGCAGCAGCAGTGGCATCCAACACAGGATCCATGTTAGCTCAATTAAACAAGGGCCCAAAGGGAAGGTGAGGAATAGGTGGTGGGTCAGCACTACATTGAGAACCATATGAGACTGGTAGCTGCCAGATGAGGGAGAGTATGACTTACATACAACCACTGGATGGGCTGACTGGACTCCAGTGGCCACATTTACACTGAAGTACATTTGGGTACAAACACTTGAATGAATAGGATAGCATGCATAGCAGAGCGGACAGGGTTCGGGGGGCACGGCTGGAGGAGGGGTCTGGATTTGAGTGGCAAATGTATGAATTTAAAAAGCTCAGTAAAATGATTATTTTAAAAATATAGAAAATAATATTTTAAAAAAGAATATTTAAAGTTTATACAACCAATTCAAGATACACAATAGATTAATATAAGTAGAGAAACAATTTAAGATACACAATAGATTAATATAAGTAGAGAAAGGCTCATGATTATTTGTTCAAGGCCAATCTTTTTTAAATATAAGTGACAAAATGATTTATAGTAGGAAAATGCTATAAGAATTATGCTGTTCACAGAAAGAGGAAGTTCCCCAAACAGACCAGCTGGGGTTTTCCCACCATAAATGTACTGTACCTTCACTTGTGCTGTAGAGAACTGCACTTACTCAAATGAAGATATAAAAAATTCCAGCAGGTATAAAAAATATTCAACCTTAATTATCATCAAAAAATGCAAATCAAAACCACAATGAGTTTTCACCTCACTGGAGAGGAAATGGCTCTCATCAAGACTAAAAATAGGAAGAACTGGAAGGGATGTGGAGGGAAAGGGACCTCTGCAAGTTCATAGGAATGCAGACTAGTGTAGCTATTATTCAATGTTGTACAAATATCCCTACAAAATAAAACTAGGACTGCCATAATATTCAGCTTAACTGCCAAAATTTGAAAATAGTGAAGTCAATAAATAGATAAATGGGTACAGGGAACGCAGCATGTAAGCATGGTAGGATATTATTCAGTTATGGAAATGAATGAAATCCTGTCATATGAGACAACATGATGGAACTGGAGGTCACTGTATTAAATAGAATAAGCCAGAAGCAGAAAAAATAAACACTCCATGATCTCACTCATACGTGGAAACTCTAAAGAAGGATTCCCTGGAAGTTGGAAGAATGTTATTTATATGATTATCAACAGAGAAATGGATTGGAAGTCACTGGGAAAGCCTGATCAAAAGGTTTAAGTTAGAGTTAGGTTAGAGTGTCAGATTCTGGTGCACTAGTGCACAGTAGTATAATTACACGTGATAATGTGCTCTGCATTTTAAAAAGGTATGGGAAAGGATTTTAAATGATTTTGCCTTAAAAATTATAATCTGAGAAGATGGAGAGCTTTAACCTGATTTAAACATTACACTAGTATGAATGTTTGAAAACATCACATAATACTCCATACATATTTATAATTTTTATGTTTTATGTACAAGTTACAAATAAATTTAATTTAAATAAAAACTACATTTATATGACTAATTCCTGCCTTTTGGGAACTTTTTGCTCTAACTTCTACAAATGAAATTTTGAGCAAACTGGATACATGTATTTCTCACACACGGAAACAGTGTAACTTATTCAAAATTATTATACTTGCTTGCCATTTTAAATCAGTGGATTGTGAAAATGAGCCAGTCTCTGCTCTTCAAGTTCCTTATGTAATTGGACTGAGACACTGTCTCTCACTGCAAATGCTGAAAAGGCAAATGTTCTCAGAAAACATTGCTATTTGTCTCTATCTTATGTAAGTACTCAATAAATATTTGAAAAACGATTGCTTATAAATTCATGGGTAAAGTGATGCCATGGAAGTAGAGATAGAGAAGGCAGGATTGAGATCACAATAGGAAGACTGTGAAATTTTGTCAGTCATGGCATGTCAGCTGTGCCCTGACTAACTGGCAGGGGGGTAGCAGGGAAGGTAGATAGGGAGCGACATACATAAGCAGGTTCCAGATGAGAGATGATTTGACATAATGCTCAAGTTATGGTAGCACAGAAATACATAGAAGAAAGACTTTGAAGAGGAACATGGCAAGATGGGCAGAGATGAGATAGTTTATTCTTTAAATAAGCAGATGTAAAAGATTGATTATTTTTTTCAGTATGAAGTTACAATTTATAGAGAAGCAGGGTGTCATTTACTTTGTATTTTAAGAAGATGGCTTTCCTCTGAAACAGAGAACTAGAAGCAAAGCAGATGGCTGTGCAATGATATGTTCTTTATCACACATTCTCTCTCTCTCTCTTTCTCTCTCTCTCTCTCTCTCTCACACACACATACACACACACACATGGGAGAGAGAGCATATACATTGCTTAATAAAACAAAGTGGCTAAGAAAATATATTAAATAGCATAGAACAAAATACATGGGTGTGGAAACTCAAGCCAGCCAACACTCGTTAAATGATAATGCTGTCATCCTATAACATCAAGTCAATGTTTAAAGTTTCAAAGCACTTAATTTTATCATTTTACTTTTTCATAAATAAAATCCTCTAAATGAGGAAAGCCTCCCATAGGTTATGGATAATTTTCAAAGTTCTTGTTGGGAAAATGCTGTAGCTTTTATTCTCATTACACAAAATATATTGGAAGGAAAGTAAATTAGAGTAGCACAGAGAAGCCTTGCACCATCCTTATTTCATGTGTGTTTTCAATGTAAGCTAGCACTTGCATAAATATTAGTAATAGAAAAAGGCATTATCTTCACTTCACAGCTGATTAGGACACACCATTATTCCTTGCCAGAGAAGCATTGCTTTAGAGTACAAATGAAAAGTTCTTAAAAAGAAGGGGAAATTCAACTTCTCCTATGCTTTGATCACTGTAAATTTTTATCTCTTTCTGAAAAGCACTATGTAACATGAAGGATCCCTCTGAACAAAACAGAACTAGTACTCAGCTTTTAACAAAAAGTTTCATTTTCATGATGTCTGCTCAAACTTGCAAATTCTTGAATAAATACAACCATATTGAATTAATATCTTTCATCCAAATAGGTAGATTTCTGGTTGTCTGAAAACAGAGCGATTTTATTTTTCTTCCAAGGTGGGGGAAGAATAAGATACAAAAATGTGTATTGAAGCCAAAAGCCTTATTTGCTGTGAAAATTGCAAATGTTTGCCTCAAGCAAATATGTGAAAATTTGCGATTTGTTGTAGGTGTGGAATTTAGCTATTTTTTCACAGTGGAAGAACTGCTCTGTGTAGTCTGCTTTTCTCCCCCTTAGATGTGTGATTTCTCGGATAATTTCTGAGATTTACGCATTTTGATGCCAAAGATGGCAAGGTGAACAATTACTTTCAACAATAACTCAAAATGCAGCTATACAACTCAATTAAATCCTTTTTTTTCGAAACTGAGTGTTTAGAATAAAGAGGAATCCCAAATTTATATTAAACTTTCATCCAGGAGAGAACTCTGTATTCATTTGCAATAGCACTTTTACTCAAGAATGAATGACATGTAAAATAGAAGATATGGAAAATAGGTAAAAGAAAAACCATCCAAACTTTTAGAACATGTAACAAACAATCTGAAATCCTGAAGTCAATGTTACAATGACAGAATCAGATTCAGATACCATAAAAACTGAATCAATTGACTGAACACAAATATTTAGCAACTGTAAAATCTTATGATAATAAAGATAATACATAATTTACCTTTTCACTTATTATTGAAAGGTATATAGCCTTTCATTTAGAAAATTAATAACTTACTCAGTAAATGGAAATAAAATATTTTATTTTGAAAAATGTATTTTTTTCTTTTTTTTTAATCTTTTGGGAACTGAACTTATGCCAATTAAACACTTTACCATTGAGCTATATTCCACGTCCTATTGCCTCTTTCTTTGGCCCCATTTCTTATTTTAAATAATTTTTATCTGCTTTTTTGTGATTTTCATACCATATAATGTGATGGTTTTACAACCCCTCCTTTATCCAAACCTCTTCTTATTGCCCCCACCCAATCT
>NW_008360320.1:7016564-7029308 GCF_000622305.1 Nannospalax galili
ATATTATACTTATAACATATGTACATAATGGACTATAGAGTCTAATTTGTATCTCCAAATGTCCTTCAGTGTTGGTCTGTCCCCTGGTTAACCTACCTTTGCTTGAATCATGCTTGAAAGAGACTGTCTCTACCCTTCCTAGCAATCATCTGTTACCACAATTTCTTTAGGTGAATTTGGAGCTTCTTAGCCTCTTCCTTATGCTTATGCTGGGAATTTTCTGTTTTTTTGTTGTTGTTGTTTGTTTGTTTGTTTTTCTTGCATGGGACTTATACACACTGTCAACATTGCTCTGAGTTCATATGAGTAACTGACCAGCTATCTGGTAAACTCTTGTGTCCTTGTGGCATCCACCACCTCTGTCTCTTACAATCTTTCCACCCTGTCTTCACAATGATCCCTAAGCATTAGGAGGCAGATGTTTGATATAGGAGTCCTATACAGGGGTGAGCACTCTGCATGTTATTGTTCTCTGTACGTTGGCTAGTAGTGGGTGTCTGTGTTAATCACCATCTTTTACATAAGGAAACATACCTGGTGAGCGCTAAGAGATGCATTCATCTCTAACCATAAGTCATTAGGAATTAATTAAATACAACAACTATTTAGTAGAAAACTAGTTTTGAGCTCTCCCATATGTCCTGTGACTTGCCTATCCTCAGGTTCATAAGCCTGATATCAATATCAGATATGGGCTCCATCCAAGGAAGTGGACCTTAAATCCAATGAAACAGTAGTTGGTTACTCCCATAATATTTATTCCACTACAGCAGTGGTGGAATATTTAACCAGGATAGTTGTTATTAGAGTTCACAAGATTCACAACCATGTAAGGTTGATGATCATTTTTCCTTTCAGTGGCATATATAGCTCCTTCTAGCACTATGAACCCTAGGCAATAGAGATGAAACTCATGTTAGCACCAGCTTGAATTTTCCTTGTTTGTTCTATTGCTCATGTATTCTGTGCTTTCAGCAACAGGGTCTTATCATCCAGTTTTGGTGGGTAACAGGAACAAGGACAATGACCACTACTTTGAGTGGTCTATGGGACCCCCTAGTAAACAGGTTCTAGAGAGGGCATCCATTCCTGTCATTAAGGGTTGTATTTTTTAGCATATGATGTCTAGAAAGTGCAATGTTCTCCCATTATAGGATAACTCCTTTTAACATCTTTTTATGATTATATACTTTAAGAAGCTTCTACTGTGGCAGGTTTCCATATGGCTTTTTCTAAAAGCCTTTAGTGTTTTTATTCCACCCCCTCCAAACTCCCTCCTCTGCCCTTCCTTCCCATTGCCCACCACACTTAACTCTTCCTAGTCTAATGTTCCCCCTTTCCACTTTCATATCACTGCATTCTACCACTCACTCCAGGAAGCTGCCCCACCATGCTTTGGCCCCATTCTGAACATAGTAGTTGGTTTTCCATACACATGCAATCTTAATAGTGATGTGATTTGTATGTTGATGAGATGACTGGCAGCTGGCAATTTCTGGGATATTCCAAGATGGTGTCTGGTAACAGTGATCAATACACAATTAGAGAACTGGGACATTCTACCAACTCCCCACTCTTCCTGGAGGAGGTTAGAGAATTGCTAAAGGTTGAGCTATCCAACAATGTCTGATAATTTAATTAATAATGCCTACATAGAAAGCATTTCAATAAAATCACTAGGCCCCAGTTCTAGAAGCTTCTTGATAGCTGAACATGCAGGAGTTCCAGGAAGTTGGTTTGCTATAGAGAGGTTATCTCCCATGTCTCAGTATGCACACCTGTTGCAACTGGATGTTCAGCTCTTTTATTTGTAATGCACTCCATAGAGAACATGTAAGCATAATTCCAGTGCTTCTGAGTTCCTTGAGATGTTATACCAAATTAACTACACACACGTGGGAAGCTGAGGAAATTCTAATTTCTGTGTATAACAGAAGTACGGAGGTGCAGAAGCCATTGTGAGGGACTGAACCATCATACTGCTAACACTGTCTCCAGGCACTGTCAGCAGTAAACAAAACCACCAAATATCCAGCCAGTATCTGCTGGAGAATCCTCTACAAGATTACTTGCTGGGGAAAAGTTTTCATACACTTCTTGCTGACCACAGGTCACACAGATGTTGAGTAATTAGTGAAGACTAGGTAATATATATTTTCTCTACATTCTTACAGCAATATTGTATTTGCTTCCCATGGATGTGATACGGTAACTTCCATTTTTTTCTACTCTGGCCTTTCCTAAGAAAAATTGTGAAGTCTGTATTTACAGCACTCTCCCACCCCATGAAGTTCACCTCTTGAGCACAGAGACTGAGTGTTGTGCCAGATGCCACATTCCTCTTCTGACCATGAACATTCGTCCTTTCTCTCATTGTACCACAGACACCTGCCTTTTAAACTCTAAAATTATAATTAGCTCCTTTCATCAGGTAACCTGAGTTTAACAGATTTCCCAGAGTACCTCTTTGGTTTCTAGGTTTAAAATTCTTTCACAGAAGATTTAGGCCAATATATTACTTTCCCTTAGTGGAATTCTCTACTGTGCAGAAATCAAACCTAGATTGTTTGTGTTACAGTTACTCAGTTAATCTACTCAACAAAATTTTGCTTTAATCAACAATATAGTATGTGCATAAGATTATAAAAGGCTAACTTATCATTTATATTCACCACACAAATTGCCTTTCAATTTTCAAGTATCAATATGACTAGAAATTGAGCAATTTGGCAGATCAGTTTTGCATCTCAACTATCTTACTTGGAAAACTGACCAAAATTACTTTGGATAGGCTTTATTTTTAGTGAGATTCAATATCTTCAAAGCTCCTCTTAAAATATTATAATCAGGAGCTTGATAGATGGTTCAGCACTTCAGAGTACTGAATACTCTTGCAGAAGACCCAGGTTTGGTTCTCAGCACCCACATGGTGGCTAACAACTGCCCATAACTCCAGTTCTAGGGGATTTGACACCCTCTTCTGACATCTGCAGGCATTGCATGACACGGGTGCACTTATACTCATGCAGGCAATACACTCATGCACATAAAATAAGAAATAAAATATTTTAATATATATTATAACTGTAACACGGGTACCTATTTGTTTTTCCTCATGCATTTCAGAGCCTAAAATACATATTTATCTCTCCATGGGACTAAATATCAAATTGATTTGAAGGTCTTCTTAGCATATGTTCCTAGCATTAAAAAATGGCAGAGAGGAGACAGGAGGAGTCATCTGTTTATAAATATGTAGCAATTTTCTTCAACTTAAAATTGTACTTTAATAAAAACTTCAGAAAGTGAATTGTAAGATTTATAAAACTAAATGCATTATAGTGTATGTTAATACTAATAAAATAATATAATTAAAATATACATAGCACTCACCATAAAACAAAACAAATATCACAACCACAGGATTTATTACGATGTGTTTTTCAACCATGGCGAATGCCTTGAAGTGTAATTCTTTAGTGAGTTTTATTTATAGATCAGTCTTCTGGCTCAGCTTTCTACATGCCAATAAGCCGTAAGAAATGTTTCCTATCTGTGTCCAGACCACATAACTGCCCTTCTTCTTATCTACCCAATTAGCTTTATGGGACTTCGCTATCACCAGCCTTACTGCCTTGGCGCCCCTAGATGAAAGTTCTTTCTTCTAGACTGTTCTATTCATCAGGATGCTAGGAAAACCTGGGTTTGAATAGTTTCCTACATAACACCTCCCATTCAACTGATTTGTGGTCTCTAATGAACCATAAGCTAATGGACATTTTTTCATTTGACAGAGTCCCATGGAACTTTTAAATGGTACTTGGGATCACACAAAGCTGCATATGTGACTTCCATTTAAGTTTAGATATAAGCTATTTGACAGAAGCAAGAAATAGAGTAAGATTTTAAATGGAATCAGTGTGAAAGAGTAACTTTATTCAAAATCTCATGCTCACTTTGACTTGTTTTCAGAAAGCAAATAATAAAATAATAATAATTAATAATAATAATTTTCTACATTAAGGAAAACATTGAGTTACATTAAATACACACTTTTCAATCTTAAGTCACCGCCATGATAGATTATAACTATGAAGAAACTGCATTTAAAAATCTTAATGAGTGTAATCAAAAAATTTTGCAAAAATTTAGAATCATGCCTCACACAAAATACAAGCATAACAAATTAAGGACTTCAAGTAAACAGCTTTTTCTTAAGACAGAAGAATTTCAGTTTGCTAAAAATGGTGATTTTAAAAAATGTCATTTAGGTTTGAAAGCTGTATCTTGGCACGGTTTCTAGAAAGTATCTCTTAAATACATCTGCACAATTTGTTTATTACCAAAGAACTAGATGATCAAGAATCTTTCTGAGAGAAAAAATACATGTTTACTAATTGAAGACATTACTGAAAATGTTATTAGCTAGGCTTACATTTAGAATCATCTGTGTTATCGTGTATGACTACCTGTGACGTGTGGAGATGTACACATAGCAAAGCTGGAGAGAGCTCCTTATAAACATGTTGTGGAATGGCTCAAATCACCCTCTTCCAAATCTCAGGTGTACCATGGACATGAAGTATGTCCAGAATGGGTATAGGCATGATAAAGGATGCAAGCAGATACTTGTCTCTTCACCCGAGAATAAGGATGGTTTATTTTTGTAGCTTAATTTCCTTTGTTTCAGTTTTGGAAATCAGAGCACTATTATTTAAGCTATTTGACCAGGCCTGGATTGAAAATTTAGAATTACTGCCAATAAAATATAGTTACAAAAACTATATTCCAATAACTAATAAATGAAAAACAAAACTTGCTGTGTGAAGTGCTCTTTCCCCTCTACTCTCCACCACAATAAAATACCAACAAAACAGTGTATAGCATAGTGGACATCAGATTTATAAGTACATATTGATGATGAATAAAAGAATGGAGAAAGGACAACAAAAATGCATATGCATGTGCTTAATTTTAATTCAGAAATATATTTTGATATATCAGTAACTGTTTGATAGATGCTGTAACATTTGTCTTTATACAAAACAGATAAAAAACAGCAAAACTAGATATAGCATGTATATATCTATAATCTATTATCCACCCATCTATAATCAGGTAGATACTGTGTTTAAATAATTTCACATAATGAAATAATGTGAGTACTGAGAATAAACTTTAAAGGGGTACTGATTCAGTTTCAAATATCATTGACTATCACTTCCTCCCAACCTACTATATAGCTACTGACAAGTAAAATAAATTAACTTTTCAAACAATTATGGTATTATAATTGTAACTAATTTTATCTATATTTTGATAACATATTATGCCATAAAAATTGCTGATATGATAACATATCCATATTAAGGATGAGTATGCACTTCATTGGCAAGATGTTAGCCTGTCATATATGAGGTCCTGGTAAAACATTAAAAGGACATCTCTCCTTTTGTACTCACATATGTGACAGCGACTCCTGTCCTCTTAACCTCAGCTCTTCCCCATTCCTGTAAGAGAGAACTACAACATCAGCACTGCAACATCATAGTTGATATTTAGTAGACCCCCATGCTATCAAAACTAGTGTCCATAGTATTCTAATGAGCAACTGGAAGAAGCTTTTGTAACTAATTTATAACAGGAAAAACATTATTATAGTACAGTTCATTCATATAGCATCATCTAAAGCCAAATATAATATATTAAAAATTTCTTCGAACTACAGTTTGTTTCCTATCCATTTGAATTTTTATCATTTGACCTTCTCTTAGAATTTCATTCAGGAGTACTGTATTAACTTCATTTCCCCTCCCTCTCCCACATCAACTCCTGCAATGCCATGTCCCTGTACTCCCTCTCTATTTCATCACCTCTTTTTTGTTATTATAACACATATACACACATATATAATATATTTGAGTTTTTAAATTATTTTACTTATTATTCATATTGCATGTGTATGAGTGTATTGTCTGTATGTATATAAGTGTACCAGTGTCATTCAGTGCCCGCAGGGGGTCAGAAGGCATTGAATCCCCTGGAATTGGAGTTACAGATGGTTGCTAGCCACCATGTAGGTGCTGGGACTCACTGCTACCACAGGCTCGTATGAACAAGTCTCCACTGTCCTGGAGGCCTCCACATCCCTGTGTTCATAAACCACTCCTGGCTCTTACAATCTTTCTGCCCCCTCTTCTTCAATGATCCCTTAGGCATGGGTGCATGAGGTTCCATATAGGAGTTCCATTCTAAACTCTATAGTCTCTTAGTCTCCCAAACTTGACCAATTGTGGCTTTGTGTGTACATCACACTCTGCTGTAGGAGGAAGCCTGAGTGGTGAGTACTGAGGGATGCAATAGCCTTCTCCCTACACCTTATTCTACTATGTTCCATGAGCCTAGTTCTAGAGATTTAACTGCAGATGTGTAATCTAGTACTGGGCATCTCCCAGATATATGTTCTCTGTGGCTGACCAGATGTACAACTCTGCAGTAGCCTCCATCTGTTGCAAAAAGAAGCTTCTTTGATGAATGCTGTATGGCATTCTTGTCACTCTGGGGAGGTCTCTTCTATCTGGCACTGCATTCCCTGCCAAGCAGCTCCCAGGTGTACATATGCATTAATGTTTAGACACTCTATGTGCATTCCTCATAGGGTTTCCAGGGCATCATTTTCCCTCTAGGTTTCCTAGACTTCTGAGATTCACTCATCTCCACTCTTTTTTCCATTGGGCCTCCCTCCTCCCTCCTTCCTCCCTTCCTAGTCACAATGCTCCCATTATCCTCAGCCCCCCCAATAACTCCAGACTTCCGCCATCTTTCCTGACTTCCCTCACTCCTTCAGACCATGGTCCCTTGCATGTCCTTCCCTCCTTTCCTGCCTGCCTATAACTTCCACTTTTTCTAGACCACATTTCAGTTTTTTATATTTATTTATTCATTCATTCATTCATATGTGTATAACTGTTTAGTATATGTATGTATACCAGTGTGGTACAATGCCCACTGAGGCCAGACATGGCATGAGATGCCCTGGAGTTAGTTACAAGATGGTTGTGAGCCACCAAGTAGGTGCTGGGAAGCAAACCCTGGTCCTATTCAAAAACATCATTAATGTTCAGACACTCTATGTGCATTTCTTATAGGGTTTCTAGGACATCACTTTTCCCTCTAGGTTTTACTTTTCGCTCATGGAATAGGATGCTGGTGGTGGGATCTTCAAAAAGATCATAGTCACCCATTAGACCATCTAAGCTTTCATAAAAGAAAGGCCAAAGACTTCAGAGATGATTTAGTAGGTAAAAGTGCTTGCCAAAGGTAGTCGCTTAAGTGGTGAGCCACTCTCCACCCCAAGGAATTTTTCTTTACAATTTGGTTGGAGAAGGTTGTGCTTTCTTCAATAGCTACTAATTATTAGACTATCTCCTGTCTTGTAATTGATTGAATATCTAATAGACCATAGTATTTTACTATCTTTCATTGATAACATGTTAAATATTGAAAATTTCATTCAATGCAGCTTGTTTCTACTTTGTCCCTCTTAGTAATATGACTAGTTAGACAATTTTCAGTGGTCATTGACAACATTGTTCAATGGATAAAAATGTTTTTTAAACATGTATGTGTGAATCTATACAAATAGTATAATGTATAATAGAAAAATTTACAAAACATGGCAAAACCAAGAACTCATTAAAAGCATTCAGGTTATTTTATATGTTGCCAAATCGTTATGTTAATATGCATGCTTAGTCACAATGCAAAATAACTTCCATCCTAGGAGAAGCATAGGAAAATTATTTTTTTTAGTTAGTGTGCTGCATATGCCCAAGTGTGTACAGTTCTATATATGTGTATGTATATGTATACATCTGCATATGTGTGTGTCTGATAGAGAATAGCTTCAGGTCTCATTCATTTGGACTTCCATTCACTTTATTTACCTATTCATCCATTCAGCTATTTTTGTGTGCATGTGCATGTTCTGTGCATTACACATTGTGTATGTGCACCTGCATGTGCACATGTGGAGACCAGAGGTCAATGTTAAGATGGCCCCATCAATCATTCTCTATTTTATTTTTTGTGACAGAGTCTCTTGCCAATCTTGGGACTCACTGATGAGACAAGACTAACTAGCCAGAAAGCCCAAGGGATCCTCGCATCTGCCTCTCATCCTCTAAAATGTGTACTCCTTCTGCCTGAGCCTGCCAAGTGTTGGGAATATAGGTGTGTACATCCATGGTCTCCCCCAAAGAAGTTATTCCTTAAGGCTGCTTTCTAAGCTCTTGCCATTTTATCTATGAATTCCTGTGTTCCCCAGGGGTCCTAGTTCCTCCAAGAGGTGGGGCCTGCTGCAGAGAGTTGATTGTGGAGAGTGAGCCTCGGATGGAGAGGCCTATGGTGCCATTGTGGAATGGGAGCCAGGAGTTGACAGGAACGCAGACAGTGGGCATGTGGGGAATGTATGGTGGCAGACGTGGAGAAGAGATGGCCCCAGCTGTCACTCGCAATCTTGAGACGGGGCATTAACAGACCTGGGGCGAGACCGCTGGTCCCTGAGGCATGGGCAAAACCTAGCAGTGACTATGGGCAAGCGGCGGGAGCAGTCTCAATTGGCAGGCTCTGAGCTGTGGCGCAAGAGTGCTTGTCTCCCTGTAAGTTCTACCATTTACCTTCTCCATACCCAAGGGCATAAACCAGAATAAATTTACATAAAATATATTATATGGTTTGTCTAATCGCACAAGAGACCCTGAGAGAACTCCGGTGACAATCTCCCTCCTGGTCAAACTCTGATTTTGGATGTTGACTACTCTAAAAGCAAATGTAATCAAGAATGATCCAGTTCGCTTGAACTAGCTGATCTTACATAAAGATAAATTAGCTGCTAATGAAAATGTTCAGATAAGATAGATACACACTCTGTAACTGAGAGGCAAGAAAACAACTCTGGATCTTCTTGTGATTGAAAAGATCAAGAAGAGAACTTTTTAAATATTTTGTTTACTATTTTTATTTTATGTGTATGCATGTATTGCCTGCATGTACTTAAGTGCACCTGTGTAGCACAAGCCCCAAGGAAGACAGAAGAGTCTGTTGGATACCCTGAAACTGGAGTTATAGACAGTTTTTAGCTGCCACGTGGATGCTGGGATTTGAACCTAGGTTTCCTGCAAGAACAGTCAGTGTTCTTAACTGCTGAGCCATATCTCCAGCCCTCAAGAAGAGAATTTTATATCTAGAAAGGCACAGAGAATTCCTAGGAGGCCTATCCATGGCTTTGCCCCTTTGAGTCAACATGTCTTCTTTAACACAGAAGAGTCCTGTTACCATGATTGAAATTGGACTCTTAAACAGAAGATTAAACAAGTATATAGCATGTAGTCTGTCTTTTATTCCATTATTTCTTTTAGCAATAGAAATAATATTTTTAGGAATATTAGTTTCTGTATTATAAAATGAGGACATTGAAGCTAAGGGGACTGATGTACTTTATCCAAGGCCTTAACAGAGATTAAGTGGTGAAGCTGAGATTTCAGCTCAAATCCTGAGATTCCAAATTTACACTTCTTTCTATGCTATCATAATGTCTCTCTAATTAATCCATTTACACTGAGAAGGGAAAAAGACTGATAAAGATTTAAGTAGTGATTACTGAGATTGCCTAGGGAATGTCAAAAAATTAATAAAGATTCCTGAGCATGAGTTTTAACTACTATGATTTAAAGACCTAGGGTTTTGTAAGGTGTCTGTCTGTATCATTACCATTTTTGTTAGGTTATCTCTAAGCAATGCTGCTGCTCAGTCAGATCTGGGGACTTCTTTAGAGTACTGAGCCAATGCTAAAGAATTTGCAAGAATATTTGCATTTTCAAACCGGAAAAAATACATCTTTAAAACAAAGTATTTCTACTGAGAATTTGGCTTTGCATAGGTGGTTTGAGAAGGTATTATGAAGAAGGGACACTTCCTGATTTATCTGAATCAATGCTTGGGAGGGAGCTTTCCATGCTTTTGAAAAACTCTACCCATGTTCCATTTATTCATTCAAAAATCATTCATTCATTCATTCATTCATTCTTCACCCATTCAGTGCATCTCATGGGGTTGCCCCAGGGATAAAGCAAGCTGCTGTGATGTGATTGGCCATGTGACATTGTAGGTATCCTATGATCCAATCAGCATTCCTTCTAAAAGAATGTAATCTTTGATAAACAAACTTATGAGTCAGACGACATCCTGTTTGATAGTACCTAGCTGGTATTCCAATATTTAAAAATGGCATGGAAAATGGGAAAAATAGCATCCTATGGAATAATCTGATTGGCAAATACTGAGAAATTCTTTCTCATTGAGAGCTTCATAGTAAACATGCAAAAAGTCTCAAAAATTTTCATGAAAAAAAAGAACTTTAGTAAACACAGTACTTATGTGAACATGTGTAGCTATGGAGACCTTGTCACATGAAATACCAATTAATAGCCTAAAAATGACATCCTAAAATATACACTTTGAGAAAGATTCTTATTACTAATGTTTTCAAACACATGATTTTAATTCTGTTTCTAGGCCAATGGAGGCTGGGAATAATGAAGCCTAAACAGAGCTTTTAGTGCTAAGTAGACATTTATAACCACATTGTAATGAAGTGGTAGAAGGGAATATCATCTATAACATAAGATTTATGAACAGCTGTTTGAACAGCCACTTGTTTCCAGATTATATGTGGATATGTGAAGGAGCTTATCTGAGTCTCTTTATATATGTATAAAAGTGTGTGAACACATATGTGCAGCGTAAGAAATGACTTTAGGAAATTACTATATCAATTTATAAGTGATGCATGAAATGTAACCCCCTATTCAATAAAACTGGATTTATAATCATTTTATAGTCTTTTAATCTCTATTTTCTATAAACTTCCAAGTTATATTATTTGAAATATCAGATATGAGCCCAAATTTGAAATAGTCTCTCAAACAATACTGTTCCATATCCTCTCCTACCTTCGGCATTCGCCTACCCTGGGTGTTACTTCCTAAGATAACTAGTATATTTGTCAAAAACCAAAGTACTGAAGTTATCTTGTGCACTAAGCAATATTTAGGTTTCTTCAATTTTGAGGCAAAGTAACAAGAGTTTTGACTTCTTCCAAATCTGACTTCGGGTCACTGCTTGTTTGTTTTCCTTTACATGGGTACTACAGCCTTCCTTAACGTCCAATTTGCTCTCAGTCAGTAGGTATTTAAACTTCAGGGGAATCCAGCCAACATAAGCTATCCTTCTGCCAGGCACAATGTCTCCCGTTCTCCCACTCTTTGGTTTTCCTCTTTTAGCTTTACCCTTCACTTAGTTCTGTGGAGCTTGCCTATGCCCTCTGAGGGATAGTTAACTTTAGCGAGTGACTTCCTATTTCAAACAAAGTGGCAGTCACTATTCCTACAGAAGTTGATTCTTGGCAGAAAAACAACAGCAGAGAACAAAAAGGAAAAGCCCTCTTCTTACTTTGGCTGTGTTTATGGTACCTTTGATCTGATTCTGAGACTCCTGTTCTTAAGGAACAATGCCTTGCCTTCCCTTCCCCCACCCTTCATGTGCGTGTGTGTATGTGTGTGTAATGCAATTTATGCTATGTAAAGTTATATGTCTTGGGTTCGTAGTGGGAAAATAATTTTTGGAGGTAATTTTGACCTGACAAAGCCATGGAATGCAAGCACATCAGTCATCTAAGGCGAGGCTGCTTGTGTCTTGTCCCTTATCTCTTATTCTAAGTGTTTTGTACAGATGCATCAATTAGGTTAGTAGCCAAAACCCAAGTCTGCAATTTTCCTTTTCTGAATACAGTCTTTAATAAAAAAGAATGCACCCTTTAAATAACAACAAAGAAATGTCAACTTATTTGCAGTATGCATCTACCTGGAAGTACCTTGGTTTTCCTTTCTACGTGTCTTCCCTCTAACACTCATTTTGTTCAACAGGCACCAAAATCGCCCATGGCAATCCTGAACTACAGAATTTAGGGGTGAGAAATCTTCCATAAAGACACATCCAAAAATGATTTTTCTCATATCAAGAGCCCTTTAAAATTCTTTTTTAAAATAACACTTTGAAAAAATAACATCTGCTTAAATCCTTTTATCATGATTTAAACACATTTTCAGTTATCACATTTTTTTCTTCTTTTTTTTTCCCCCTTTTTTTTTCAAAGTTCTTTTTATACTTGTTACCATGGACACAATGTTGCTTGCCTCAGAGTCTAATTAAAATGGTTACTTGCTCAGCCACGGAATTAGAGAATTATCACGTGTTCAGGGAGTGGCTTCAAAATCTAAGAAACTATTGTTTAGGCCTCTGATAGAAATGATTCTCCTCCATCACAATCTTAACATTTTAGAGACAGTTATTGGATCAATAACTTACTAAAAATCAGACCCAAGAAATATTGCTTAGAAGTTGTACTCTAGACCTAAGACCTGCATTTTTCTGGTTTTTGAGTATGTTTCCATAAGTATAGAGAACGGATTTGATATCTGTATGTGTGTGGAAAGAAAAAGACACTATCTTCTAGTTAAATGATCGAACACATATGACTGAGTCCATACACAATTTAAACAAACTTTGTTTACAAACAAAGTTCCTAGATTTCAATCCATCTCCCTCACCCAAATCACAATTCATCTCTCTTTTCGCTTGGTTAATTCTTTTTGTTTAACTATTTTGGGTTTTTCATTAAGAAAA
>NW_008360320.1:7029321-7041255 GCF_000622305.1 Nannospalax galili
TATTTATTTGTAAAATGTGTTTAAGACTCTTGAGCAAATATTCATTTAAAACTGGATAAATTAGAAATCAATTCTATATCTTTTCAGTGTCAGAAGTACACCGTAAACAATGTTGATTTCAACACCACTCAGTACAGAAGATATTAAAGATGGACGTTTCCATGTTTTTCTAGCAAGGGTATTCATCTTGTGAATAAATTTTTCAAAAGTGCAGAAATTTATTATTTTACTTATTTTCCAGAGCCTACTCACTTTTGCAATTTTATTTTTTAGCACATCCCAGCACTGTAAAAGCCCTCTACTGTCCAGCATTAGAAATAGTTGTAAGGAATTCAGAAGATTGTTTAATATTAGTTCCCATCTCACAACAATTCTTTGTAAGATTAGTAGGAACATTACTTGATATAATATTTTGATTATTCTGTATTATATTGTTCTTAAACAAACTTCTGTTGAACAGTTTGATAATGACAAGTAAGGAAATGCTGGATTGAGTTAGTGGAAAGATTGCCAGAGAAGTCAAGGGTCATCACAGGGCTAACAAATTACAAGACCTTGTTATGTCATATCTGCACAACTTCTAATTTTCTTCTGCCTCCAACACTGTGTAGTAATTCAGTTTTCTAGTAACATCTAAATTTGTGGTTCTTAAACTGCTTATGACTTAGCTGAGAAATTAAGCATTGCATTTTCCTGAAGCATGGTGCTCCTACAGGTTTGTGGAGATAGTTATGTAACAATGCAGAAGGGATTTTTTTTCTGGCAGACAGAGAAGAGCTGCACTCATTTAAAGAAAATGTGCTATGGGATTTCACAAAACTTCTTTGATTGTGGTAGGTGGTTTGGGGTTCTAACCTAAAATCCCTGAATGTGCAATTCCTTGTCACCATGGTAACTTAAATGGAAAATATTGAGGCTTTTAGAACTATGATGCTGCCTTTAGAAAAGCATTTTGATAGTCTATACAGTAGGCATATATATCCAATGATATTTTAGTGGGTAAATACTGTTTGTTAACACTAAGTTCTTTGCCTCACTTGTATTTCTAACCAAAACTTATAGTTTTCCATTAAAATACACTGTTGATGATTTCAGATCTAGTCAGATATGTAACTCTGCTGAAGCAAGAAACTGGCATTTCTTTTTCCTCCAGCACTCAAAAACCATAGGTTTTAAACTGGTTCTTATATGTAACTACAGGAGAAGGGCAGATGGCAGAAAGGAGAAAGAATAAAAAAAAGAAAAAGAAATATTTCTTAAACAACTGCCAATGATTGTTTTTCTCTTTTGACTATTCTGCTTTCACTCAAACAATACACTAGAGACTGAATGAATAATATTTGGCCTTGCCCACAACATTTAGAACCCACAGAAGCAGGAAAAGTCTTTGTAAGGATGCCAGTAACTCTGTCTTGACTAAGAGACAAAAAGGCAAGTATTTTGGAAACCGAGTTTGACCCTAACAGCATTATTTTGAGCATCAGTTTTAAAATGTGAACAGAATCCAATGAAATTACATCTAAATCTACTTATGTGTGGTTAGGAGAGATTTAGAAATAAGGAAAAGCAATACATCATCTCTATTGTCTTTATGTAAATTGCATATTACCTTCTTATTTAGTTATTTTGCTATGTTTAGGTTTTATGATGAAAATTATATGAATCCAATTTTTTGAAAAAATTATTTTAATATAGTTCCAATGCAAAGGACAACACCAAATATAAAGGGTGCTATAAATGCCTTAAAAAATTTATAATCCAGGGACTGGAGAGATGACTTAGAAGTTAGGAGAACTTGCTGCTCTTGAAGAGGAGCTGTGATGGTTCCCAATACCCACATGGCACCTAACACCCATGAGTAATTCAATTCCAGTGAATCTGATGCCCTTTTCTGGCTTCCACAGTCATTGTGCACATGTGATGCATTTTTTTTTCATACAGGCAAAACGCTCATACAGTTATAAGATGAGCATAAATAAAAAATAACAAAAAACAATTTTATAAAAGTATATTATAATATACATATTTTTCACCATTGAGCATTTAGTGAATTCTTTCTGTGCACCAGGATCTGTTCCAGATACAGGGAAAACAAAAGCCAGAAGGATAATGTGCTCTAGCAATTTGTGTTCTTCTGATCTAGGCAAATAATAGATGAGGAAAAAAAGATACTTCAGAGAACACTAAGCTTTGTGAAAAGTTACAAGTGAGATGGTCAAACTTTGTTTCTTAAATTGAAATCTAGAGAAGGGGAGGCCTAAGCTAACTGAATGACAAGGAGAAGTAAAACGTGGGAGAAATAGAGCTCTCAGAAAGGGTTTTCAAAGCCATACTCAGAAGTTTGGATTTCTGTACTTGAGATTGGAAGCTTCCAGCACAAACGGTCAACTTAAATCAGCTGACTTAGACTCATCAGCCACATTTAATCTTAAATATCACTTCAAACTAGAAGCCTTTTTAAAAAACATTTTATTTATTATTTTATTTTATGTGTATGACTATATTTCCTGCATACATGTATGTGCACCTGTGTTCTGCAATGTCCATGAAGGTCAGAAGAGGGTCTCGGATCCCTTGGACCTGGAGTTACAAAATGTTGTTAGCTGCCATGTGGGTGCTGGGATTTGAACCCAGGCCCTTTGCAAGAACAGCCAGTACACTTAACCATTTAGCCCCTAGAAGGTTTTCTTGATCAACAAGAATCTACTGCTTTATTTTTTTTTCATAGCAATATGACACTTTCTTTGAAATATTTTGGCACACATAACATTAATTTATAGGCCTTTTGATTACATTTCTCTTCTCTACGAGTTCTTGGTTTCATGAAGCTAAGAATTTTGTTTGTTCCTATTTGTTATGCATATTTCTGCTTCTAACTCAATATTTTAATAAGAATCTACTGTGAGTGTTCATAAACAAATATACTACATAATAATAATGTGAATAATTAAATGAGACAATTTAAGAAATTTTATTTTTCTGGAAATTTGAAAATTGAAAATCTTATAGACATTGGAGAAGAAACAAAATTAGGTAAGCTTGTTTCTACTTCTGAAATCCACTTGCAGAACTGGAGAGATGGCTCGGCAGTCAGGAACACTTGCTGCTCCTTCAGAGGTCTAGAGTTCAGCTCACAGTGCCCAAGTGTGTGTATGTGTTGGGAAGACTTCACAACTGCTTATATCTCCAGTTCCAGGGTATCAGACTCCCTCTTCTGGTCTCCATGGGCATCCCCATACACAGACACACATGGACACATACACATACACATACATGGACACATACATGCACACACAAATAATTTGTTTTTTAATCTTAAGAAAAAGTTCATTTGTATTTTGAGGACAGGTAGTCTAAGAGTATGAAACAAATCAGGTATAGTCTGGGACCAAACAATGGCACAGTTACAGGTGAAGTAAGTGGCATTGATAATCTGATTTTTCTTCTATTGTTTGCTTGGAAAACAATTCATTGAACAACAATTTTCAGAAAACCTGTGTAGCTCCAAATGTAGTTATTCTTATATCTAGTGATCTGGTTTTATTCTTTGGTCATGTTACAGATCTTTTCTGGTAATTCTAAATAGTCCTGGCAGTATTGGTGATAGAGTTATGCTTTCTTTAGTTGATGGTGCTCTATCTTCCCAGAGCAGATCAGGTCACTTCCTGTACTACACAATCTGTTTTTACTGCTAGTCTTAGAACCTCTGGGAAGACAATACTTTAGCCAGACTAAGATCTGGAGACAAATAGCAGCACAGCCATAAATAGTAAGAGATAGTATGTGAGATTGAAGAATAAAGCTTTGAAGAGTGGTTTATGATGAGAGAGCCATTAGACTATGCAAAGACATAGAAATGATATTGTGGGTTGTAATAGAGCAACCATGGAATTCCACCAGATGAAAATGGAAGAGGTGATAATAGCATTGTTGGTTGTTTTATTCTGAATATACATCTCAAACTGCCTCTTCAAAAAGAATGAAAATAAAATAGTGCATGAGTATTTTTGGCCTAGATCAGGAATGATGGTGCTATAGGGCAAATAAGTTACAATGATAAAAGAAAAAAGTTACTACACTAGAGAAATATTTCAGCTGTAGGAAAATGCTATTAATGTTAGTGTTTCTCTGCAATAATAAGTGGGTCAAGAATGACTCTGAGGTGCAGTGATGTTGGCACCACTCACTGAGAACAATGAGGAAAAATGGAACTGGATAAGGCTGGTCTTGGTCTGCTTTTTGACACAGTGAAATGGACTTCCTTCTAAAAGTCAATTAGAAAATTCAAATTGTCATTAAGAATTCATAAGAGAGTGTTGAATATACATATTTGAAAGATAATTGACTATTGATAATAAGGGGAAATGCCCTGAATACAAAATTCCCAAGAAGAAGGAATACAGTAAGAAGAAAGACTATTTCTAATCCTTGAGAGACTTCAAAGTATCAGACAAACACATATGGAAACTTTAAAAATGGCACGTAAGGAAACTGGTGTCATGCAGCAGAGGAGAGAAAAAGAGTCAATTTCAATATAGTTTGGAAATAGTCTTCAAAAACTACATAGAATGGTGCTACAATAACGACCTTGTGTGCTAGAGATTCAAAGAAAAATAAAAGAGACTCTGTGACAATACGCCCTCAATAAAAATCTAAGCAGTTCACCTAGGGCAGTCAGATTTGAAAATACAAAATATTGATGTGAACTTAATCACTTCATAATCTTCTTTATGTTTTGTTAGCACACTCAGATCCTTTTCATTTCAAATGACTTTGCTATGTTTATGAGAATGCATTGTTTGACCAGTAAAAAGAAGACTGTGTCTCAAGAAAAATTATACTACTTTGACCTTTTAGGTGTTCTATTTTTGATTGGTTGAATTGGAATATCTTATCATGTCCATCCAAGTAAGGGCAAGACTGTAAACACTGTGAAGTTGGCTAGTCAGCCAATCAAATTATAGTGTGCTATAAAGGTCAAAGCAATACAAAATGCTACTATAATTTACATAACATATGTGCAGCATTACAAGTTCAATATTTTATCCTTCAGACAAGGATTGAACAAGAGCAGTCTCCTGACAGCAATACCACATGTGGAAATGCTCTTTGAAGAAAATTTCTTAATGTTATCAAGAATTGCTACTGAAGTTTTAAAGAGAAAATATGTTGATTCCTTGTTAATTATTAGTTAATAAAGATTAGATACAAAAGACAGTATGTATGAAGTTGACAAAGCCTTTCCAAGAAAAGTGGAGAGAGTAGCAGGCATAAACTTGTTTACAAGTCAAGAGACCAAAATTCTGCTCCCTGATCTGCTATAAATTAGTTGTAAGACAGGAGAAGGTATTTGATTTCCTGACAGTCATTTACTTATTCTTTAAAGGGAAAGCTATATCCATGGTTATTGAACATCAGCAATATTGGGGGACAGTATATTATTATGTATGTTGCAGTGAATATGATATACCTCTACCGTCAAAGTATGTTTAATATTGTGGGGAATAAGTAATAAATTAACAATAATTCTGATTAATTTACATAATAATGGAGGAACAACTTAACATTGTCCCAGCTTAAACTCCATCATGGCTTTTTGCCTCTAGCAATGTGAAATATCTACATTTAAGAGATGATGCATGGGTTGTCTACAATTCTCATAATCTCAAAAATTCTAGAATTTTAAATTTTGTGGTTTTATATTTTGGGGCTAAAAATTCCACAAATGTGCTTCTAATACCTGTCATACATTAGAGAGAAAAGTCATTGCTAATATTTCTTCTCCTGCTTCTAATATTTTCTAAGTAAAATATGAATTTTGATTTCCCCCTTCTTATGCTGGCATTGATATGAGAATGGAAGAAGAAATGTTAAATCGGACTGATGATGGACAAAAAGAAAGGATAATGAGAAATAAGCAGGAGACATGAAAGCCAGAGAGGAAGGGGATAGGCAAGAAGGGGCAGGAGATGCACAAGGGCAAAGGGCAGAGGATGAATAAGATCACAGCATGAATAGCAGTGCCATGGGGATGCCCATATGTACACATGCTACCTAAGAAATGAATACACATACCTCATAATCCAATTATTTATGTTTACCAATTAAACTAATAGGTAAGAGGCAGTCAAAATTAAATAGCTATTTCCAATTTTTAAATAGCACCATAAAAGTGTACTCAGAATCTCTCTGTGATATTTTAATCTTTATTTGTATAAAAATATATAGGTAAGGCAATGTGGTCACTGTGGTTGTGATGATTGCCCACGGAATACAAAATTTTGTGCACTAGAGAAAAATCTTAGTACTCTGTCATCATTACTGATTTTCATAGGTTGCAACGAATATCAAGAATTTCTAAAATACAAAAATCGAAAGCATACAAGCAAAAGAAGTGTACCTGTTTATTTGAAAGTGTGTTTGGAGATGCCAGAAATACATCTGAAGAATTAATTTTAAGAATTGTTTGAATTTTCTGTAATTTGAAGAAATGAAACTTCTTTGAGTCACTCACTTAGAAGATAATTACAAAAACAGCTTAAAGACTGGTAAATTACATACTTTTCAGAATGCATGAACTTTTGAAATGATCTAATTGTGTGATAATCTTATACAAGAATATATTAAATCAGAATATGTGACTTGCTCAAAGTCACACCTCAAATCTGTGACACTATGTCAATATACCCAAAACTTCATATCTCATTTAAGATAAAACTAAGAATTTTACAGTTATTTAAAAAACAATGCCAGTCCAGGCTTAACAGGACCTTGGTGAACATTCAAGGATTTGACAGGAAACATAAATGGGCTATTTGCAGAGGTATGGATTTAAAGGAATCATCAATGCGCTAAAACATCCTTACAGTGATGAGAACCTAGTGTCAGTCCAGGATTGGAAGCAGGGCGTGAAATTTTGCGACATACCTCAGAGGACTCCAGGCTGTAGGTGGAACACTGGATGAAATGCAACAATTGACAGAGCAGAAGCATGGCCAAAGGAGGCAGGGGGTGGTGAGCACTCCATGTTCTTTTTTCCTTCCTTCCTTCCTTCCATTTCCTCATGGTACCAAATTTGGGAACCTTAGCCAGAGCTATGGGAACCTATGTGACACATTCCACAGAAGTCATTCCCAGGCATGAGATTGTTATAGATAAGGTTTGTAGAGGATTGGGATGGATGCCTCATTCATGGATCATCATCTCAACAAGTTTTTTTTTTTTTAATATCCTGTGTTATATCTTTATAATTTATTAAATCGACAAAATTTCCAAAGTCATTACATTCCAAATGATTAGCTACTCTCTACCATGTATATTGGTTGTCACTACTTAAGATAAGCTCAAATAGACAAGCTGGAATTTTAAAGCATCATGGTCTTCAGTTTGACTTGCACACGCCCTGCTGCCTTGAACTTTTGGGTGCACCCTGTATCTTTTTCTTCCTTAGACCCATTCTATCTCATCCAAAACTGCTCTCCCTCTTGCCAAAAAAATGACTTAAAATTTTTGTTTACAAAGACAATGGAAATGGTCAGATAGGACAGAATATGAGTTTCCTGACACCATAATTTTGATTTTCTTAATTTGCATTTAAATTTTCCTTATTAAAAAGAAAATTGTATTTGTGCTCTTGCTCACTCTCTCTCTCCCTTTATCTTCTTAATATTTCTATCTTTATTTTGAGTATTCTAGTTGTTATACTCTTCATTTTATTAATATTCAATCATATGCAATCTCAGAAATCATTAAAAAATATGCACATATTGTGATATTCAGGGGAAGCAATTATTTCTGTCGAGAAAAGAAATGAGCCTCAAATTCCAACTACGAGTACATAACACATCAAAACTTCTCATTATGACAGAGCTCAGATCAGTAAGCTCCATGCTGATCTATTTATCCTGAGAGTGGGTCACTGCGAGGCTGGGAAGATCCCACTGAATCCTCTGCTGCTAGAGCAACTGGGAGGCTATGAAAGAAAACTAATGGTTGGTGGGACCAAGCCCGATGTTCCGACATCACTTTCAATAGATCGTCTACAGCTTAGTCTTATGGAGCCACCTAAACACAGGGGACAATAAAGACTAAGGAAAACAAATACCTTGAACTATTTTTCTCTGGTTGCCCTAACTTATTAATACCTTGAAGCAGCAACCATTTCTCATAGAGCTGTTCTGTAGGTTGGGACCAGGATGCATTGCGTTATCTATTATCAAATGTGAGAAAACTGCAGTCTTTTCTGAAATCCATTAACACCACTTGCAAGCATCTAGAGGCTAGTGTATTCCTTCCTTCTTTGTCTCATTTCCCTAAATGTAAAGCAAGAAATGATTTTTTTTCTCTTTATTTCCTAGGCACTGCTAGGAAATGCTACTGGATTTCAAGACTTATATAACCAGAGAGAATGCACCTAGATAACCCAGAATTATACCCATTTCATGGTATACGACTTTGCTTGTATCTATTAAGTCCCATTTGCCCTACGGGTGTGCTACATTTTCAAGACCCAGGAGATTAAAATGTGGAAATCTTTAGTGGAACGTTCTGTTGCATATCACAGCATTGGAGAATACTGCGCATTGAGTATGTCACTGTTTGTTTCAAATTTCTCCTGCAAACCACGCACCTTTCTGCTTTCTTTTATTGCCAAACTTCTAAAATATTTTCTTATGACAGTCCTCAAGTCGTTCCTTTATAAAAGCAAAATAAGTACAGCCTCACAACTCCCAGATGACAGCTTTCCCATTATTAGCCAACTTTTCCTTGCTGGTAAATCAAAGAAACATTTTTCAGTTTTAGAGAACAGTATTGGCTATTAATAACCTACCTTGAGTTTTTTTGTTTTTCTAATACTTTTTCTTTCAGGTCTTTACCTATCTACTTTAATACTGTTGATTTTTCTGTTCATCCATATACAGTTTCATGTTGTTGATATGTTCCTAAGCAGCCATAAGTGGCATGATACATATTACAAATGTGTTGTACAAATGATATAAATGTTTACTTTTTAATTAAGACCCATTGACTCAATTCAGCTGACAAGTTAGTTTCACTCTATTGAGGTCTTCCTGCAGTACCATCATCTGCCTGATCCAGAATTGCCAAGGAACAAATCCGTATTGAACACTTATTCAGCATAATCTCTGTATACAAATGACATCATCTTATATTGCTAATGACTCCTTGAAATAGATGCTTTGTATTTATTTTGTAGGTGAATAAGCTGAGATCCAGAGGGGTGAGCTAATTTGTTTGCCTTCTGCTCTTCAACTCTATCAGTCTAAATAGCACAGCTCCAGAAGCATGGTTCCTATGGAAAAGTTACAGAGCTCAGCTCTGGTTTAGTAAGAGGAGCTAAGCAATGATTTGCAGCAGAGAGGTGAGATCTCCATGTCTGTCTAGCCATATGAAGAAACAGTTTTCTTTTTTTAAATTTCTGGTGAAAGAGAACAATATAATTGAGGTTTTAGATAAATATAATAACATGTCAGGCATTGTGGTGCACATCTTGAATTCCTGCACTAGAGAGACAGTGGCAAGTGGATATCTTTGAGATTGAAGCCATTCTGTTCTACATAGTTCAACTGGGGCTACAAGGGAACTCTGTCTCAAAAAACAAACCATTCCCAATTTTTACTCTTCCACTAAAATTCTTTCCTTAAGAATATATTAGATATAAATACAGTTATTGTTGTACTCACTTGAGACCATCACTCAAAAATGTAGAATGAATGTGTACTGTATGAAACATGTCATGATTTTAATTTATTCTCATGTATGGCTTTGGTAGAAGTCCCTAGCTTGAGTTGGACATAAAGGTGAAAGAACTCTTCCCAAATAGTTCTCAATCTAGTGCTGGCCCACCACCTATTTCTCACCTCCCCTTTGGGGCCTTGCTTAATTGAGCTCCAGTGGATGCATTTACACTGAAGGCCATTTGGGTGCAAACACCTGAATGAGTAGGACTCAGCATGTATGGTCTCGTGTATAGGGTTCGGTGGGGGGGATAGAGGAAGGCAGGGATGGGGGAGGGGGCCTGGGTTTCAGGAGGAAACGTGGTATGAAATTTAAAAAGCTCAAAAAATAGATAAAAAATGAACTATCCTGCACATCACTTTTATAAGTCACATGACAACAGAAACAGAGAGTCAAGTCTTGAAGACATCGAAGAAGCATGCGGTGAGGAAGCCCCTGTCCACTGCAGCTCCAGGCAGAGTAGGAGTGTGTGCTATAGTCATCACCAATACCCTCTTCCCTCCGTGTGCCTACTCTTCTTTATTTTTCATTATTCCACTCATCTCGCCCCATTTTGTTTCTTTGCTTTTTATGCCCCTTTCTGAGAAAAGTTTCAGAATCAGCTTGCATTCAGAACTAATCCCCCTTGCTCTGATCTGTGAAGTTCATCCAGCAGATGCTAACTCCTTAAAATGACTGCAGAATAATGAGGGGAACAAGTGACCCCGAAAGCTGCACTGTCAAGACTGATGAGCCAACTAGATGACCTAGCTTAAATTTAACATTTAAAAATGTGTGCTCCTTCCTCATCTGCAAAGCGTATCAAATTTCCAGTGATCAGGTTTAATATAATTGGTCATATGCTACAGTTTCCTGTTTCTTATATATCTAAAATAGGTATCTTTAAGATACAAGCCAAATAGTAAATAATTTTAAGATCATATTGAACAGCTAAAATGCATGTCTATAGCTGTGGTCTTTCAACTGACGCATTTGAAAATATTTCCAGACTAAACTTGTTAACTGACCCTTAACGCTATAATTAAGGAAGTCACCCTTTAAAGCAATAGTTCCTCATATTTCCCATATGGTATTTCTTCTTTTAATTTTTCGTGCTTAAAACCATCTTTATTGAACTTGTTTAATATAACAACTTGTTTAATATACGTCATCCATCTTTAAAAGAAACTTCTTGCAAGCTAGGAGATCATCACATTCCTTCCTGTACCTCTGCTACCTAACACAATACCTGGGCCATGGTAGAGTTACGCTCACCCTTCAATATTCGATTTGAATATCTATTTCAGGAAAGTGAATTAGATTGATGTTTGACATCCTACTCAGGTTTCCATAGGTAGACAAAGTGAGGGGGAAATATGAGCTGAAAATTAATTAGGAGGACATGATTCCATCAATAAAGTACAAACTGAAAATGCTAATTACTTCTTAATATAATAGTAACAGGATTGAGGAAGCTTAGAATGGCAGATGTCTTCTTCATACTCCCAAAAGCCACCTGGTTGGCCATAGAGAAAAATAAGGGGATTAATTTTGTATATATTCTATAACAAACTTTATAGTTTTATTTCTTTAATTTGATATGTGTAAAATCATTCTTCTTATGTGCAAGATGCTACCTTAAACTACGGGTGATATATACATTTTCCCCTTCAGAAGATATATTAAACATGCTACTCAGAGCCTAACCATTTTATCTTTAAGCTACATAAGGTTGGTTTGACTGAAGGATTATGTGGAGGATGGTTATTACATTGGAGCTGAAAAGTTCTTATCACCCAGTGACACTGCAACCATCATAAGACTGTAGCACAATGCACTGCTTGTGTGTTCACAGTGATACTGGTGCATATAACTACTGTGCTACCAGTCATATAAAATGCTACTCCCTGCAAAGCCCAGCATATGATATTTGGTAATGCTAACAGCAACTATAGTACTTATTTATGCACTCATTACACTACAATATGTATTTATTTTGTAGTATATTCTTGTGTTTATGAAAAATTACTGTAAAACAGTGTGCCATGATATGCTAGCCAAACCTCATACATGTTTTGTTGACATTATTTTCTCTTTATCCTTGGTTTGATCTTTAGTTACTTTGATTATCAGGGCCCTATGAATGATGGGCTGTATTTTGCACATTGTCACACAGATACACACACACACACACAC
>NW_008360320.1:7041298-7050718 GCF_000622305.1 Nannospalax galili
CATTAGAGTCCTTAACTACCTTGACTCAACTCTAGAAACCCAAAGAATTACTAAGGGTATGCAGGCCCTTCTAAACATTTTCTTCGTTTCTTTTCATTCATTTCTTTGTTTTCTTTTCTTTTTTTTTTTTTTTTTTACGTTTATGAGTATTTTGCCTGCATGTAGATCATATGCAAGTAGACCTTTCATGAAATGAACACGAAGGTCAGAAGAGGGCATCAGATTTTCTGGAACTGGAGTTAAGGATGATTGTTAGCTGCCATGTAGGTGCTAGGAAACAACCCGATCTTTTTTTAGAGCAGTCAGTGGTGCTTACAGCTGAACCATCTCTCCAGGCCCTCTTTATCTTTCTTTCTTGTTTTGTTTATTTACATTCTGAAACATGATGTCAGGCCTTCTACTCACTAGGTAGCAAAGGCTGACATTGAATATGATCCTCCTACCTCAGCCTTCCATGCATTAGGATTACAGACAGGTGTCTACATCCCCAGCCTTTCAGTAGTTACTTAAATTACAAGTGCTTCTAATCATCTATAGAGCAATGTTTTTCTCCCCAAACAGAATCTTCTTATTTCAGGCCTTCCTGTTAAATCCTGCTCTTTCTTCAGATCTTAAATAGGTATAATTGCCTGAGAAAAGCTTGACTTACTTTCCCATAGGAGGTCAAGGATTACATAATATATTCTCACTTTAATATACAACCTGGCATTTTAGATATAGCTTTCTTATAGCTATGATTATTTGATTAATGTTTTTCTCTCCCACTATTCAGAGGCTCCATGTGGGCATAAATAATACTGAATAGTATGTTTAACAAATATATAAACATAAACCTTGAAGTTATATTTGTTAATTGCATATTTTTAAAATGTTTCTGAGTTTAGATTGTGATCATGTAGCACCAATAATTTGAAGGCAGAAAGCCAAAATGACAAAAAAATGGATGTCAATAATTTTCTCATTTACTTTTGCCAGTTTATAGAGCATATGCCAAATTCATCATTGTTTTTATTATCAAGCAGTCCTTGGTTTCATATACAAGTTAAAGTTAAATAATTGCATGAATAATAATAATAATAGGCCAATGGATGTGCAGCATCAAACTAATAGCCTACACTACGCATCAGAGACTGCTTAGGTGAGACCAGTATTGGGTGGGGATAATGGAAATATGAAGATATGTAGATAGCACGTCCTTTGGATGTTAAGGAAATGGAGGAACTTTTGAAAAAGAAGTGTTTCAGGCAGAGAATATGGCATCAGTTCATGTTCCAAAGAGAGTTGAGCTCACTTTTAACAGCCTTAGGATAGGTGACATAATTGGTTATACATCTGTAAACGTCCTAAGCAATGATAAACAGAACTTTCTTGTAAATATATAAAATTAAATTATAACAAATTAGTATTTTTCAAAACATATTATTTAAAACTATACAGACACAGTTTTCTCAATAATAGACATTAAATAATCCAATTCACAAAGAGCTACAGTCCTTTACTAGAAGTGAGACAATAAAAAATAATCTTTCAAATTATCCTGAGGTGCTACACTACATGTCTTTGAAATAAATGTATGTGTATCATGTATTATGCATAGTACACTGCTATATCCAACATGTTAGCTTTCATTTCATAGTACAGAATCCTAAACCACTATTTTTGAAATTAACAAGTCAATTCATTTAATGGTACATTTTCGTAGTCAACTTGTAGCTACATTTATTAAAATTAAGTCCCTAGGCTAATGATGATGAGCACACATCCCCACCTGTTTGTGGAGGCCTGGCATAGTTTGGTTGCTTAAGTCCAGGATTTTACAATTAGAGCAATAGAGTAAAGTTCTATCTCTAGAATATAACAATGATTTCATAATCAAATAAATTAGGATTAAAACATGATTATTAAAATATTCCCTAGGACTGATAATGATATTCCTTTTTTCTCTGCTAAAGATGGAAGGAAATTTTCCAGTTGTCCATTTGAGCCCTTTCTGGTCATATCCCTTCCCAAGGCACCCTTCAATTGAGACATTCTGCTAAAAGTCCAACTCAATTCCCTATTGCATTTTTTTGATGATTGCCTTTGTGTTTGGTCTGTCACAGACACTCAGAACAACTGCTGAGCATCTTTCTCATAAATGTTTCATATACTTGATGACAGTATTTATCCCTTAGTTTCCGCATATTTGGATTTTATTCAGCATCTTTTTGGTTGATGTGGAGGAAAGGGAGATGACACTTATGCTTCATACTGCACATTGCTGCCAGCACTATGTAAGACACAAATTGATAATGTCAGTTCCTGCTTACAATTTTCTAGTGATTTCCCACTGTCTTCAAACTCAGCCCAGCCACCATAACACAGGCCAAAGGATCCCTCATCCTAGACACACCAAAATAATATTTGCAATATGACTTGCTGTTGTGAAACTAAATTCTTTTATATTGTGTTATTTTCTCTGCCTAGAATGCACTTTCTTGACTTCTTCAGGTTAATGACTACTCATGCTCCAATGTGGCTTAAACAACAGTTAAATTAAAGGTTTCTTGTGCCCACATGACATAATTATTCACTTCTTGTGGTACTCCATGCCGTCCTATCTTCTTGAGCTCATCTTATAAACTCACCATGCAATTATGCATCCACATTTGTTTCCCTTAACTCTGATGCTACATCACTGAAAACAGAGTATGTCTAAGTCTTACAATCTAACAAATGACCACTGACCTGATTAAGGATGGCATCATGACACCAGAATTAAAAGAGAGCCAATCCCCCACAAGCCCTGCAATTGATTCACACTGACCAGTTTATTCTCCCAGACTATAGGCCTGGCTTCCGTCCTCATTTAGCTTGCATACTGTTGTACATGCGGACAACAGCTCCAGATACATATATCTATCTGCTAATAAGAAAAGAGGAAACAAAAAAGAGTAGAGATTTGCAACAAATTTCCCTAAAATATGTAAATGACTTCTAATTTTATTTAACTTCCGTGATTATACACTCTTGTTTCAAGTGACTTTGGGATGATGAAAAGTTTGGAATGGATGTATTTTCTACTTTAAACCAATAAAAGTTATGATCATGCACCAACCGTGGCTCTTACAATCTTTCTGCTCCTTTTTTTGAAATGGTCCCTGAGTCATGGGTGAGTGAGGTTTAATGTAGGAGTCCTATCCAGGGACACACTTGCTCTAGTCTCTTATTCTTTCACTTTGATCAGTTGTGGCCTCTGTGTGCATGGTCTTTCATGCCTCTTGAAACTTGCTCATATGAATTTACATCAATGGAATCAGTATGCACTGACAAAAATCCAGCATAGCCTTTTATTCTGGGGCTAGGAAACCTAGAGGGAAAAGTGACGCCCTAGAAAACCTATGAGAAATGCACGTAGAGCATCTGAACATTAATGCATATGTATACCTAAGAGCTGTTTGGAAGGGAATGCAGTGCAAGTTAGAAGAGACTCCCTTAGAGTGACAAATATGCCATATAGCACTCATCAAAAAAGTTTCTTTTTACAACAAATGGAGTCCACTGCAGAGTTGCACATCTGATCAGGCAGAGAGGACATGCATCTGGGGGATGCCCAGCACTAGGTGACACATCTGCAGTCAAATCTGTACAACCAAGGATCATGGAACACGGTGGAATAAGGGGTAGAGAAAGGACTAATGCACCCCTCAACTCTCATCAGTGAGGCTTCCATGTACATCAGAGTGCGTTACACACAGAAGGCCTCAAGTGGCCAAGTTTGGAGAATAAGAGAATGTAGAATGTACAATGGGACTCCTATATAGAGCCTCACCCACCAAAGTCTCAGGGACCATTGCTGGAAGAAGAGGCAGAAAGATTGTAAGAGCCAGAGCTGGTTCATGAACATATGAGATGGAGACTTCCAGGCCAATGGAGGCTTTTTCATGTGTGCCTTCGGCAGTGGTGGCATTCAACACAGGACCCATGTCAGCTCAATCAAACAAGGGCAGAAAGGGGAGGTGAGAAATAGGTGGCAGGTCAGCACTAGATCAAGAACTATTTGACACTGGTTGCTGCTGGGTGAGGGTGAATATGACTTGCATACGACCATTGGATGGGCTGACTAGACTCAAGTGGACGCATTTGCACTGAAAGACATTTGGGTACAAATGCCTGAATGAATAGGACTCAGCATGTATGGCAGAGTGCATAGGGTTTGGTGGCGGGCAAGGGAGGCATGGATGGGGGAGGGGGTCTGGATGTGAGTGGGAAATATTGTATGAAGTTTTAAAAGCTCAATAAAGAAAGAAGAAAAAAAATACAGCATAGAACTGGAGAAATAAATAGGAAGCAGACTCCAACCTCAACCAAAGAAATCTTGGCAACTGGTTATTGCTGGGTGAAGGAGTGTTGATCTTTAAGGGAGTGACTCTAGACAAGCTGACTAGACTCAGGGAATGAACTTGTACTAAGGGATAGTTAGGGCATATAGAGATGAATAAGATGTTTTGTGTGGAATGTACAAAAAGTCGATAAAAATTATGCAAAAACCCCATGGTGGTTTGAGTGAAAATATCTCCAATAGGCTCCAAATATTTGGACACTTCGTCCCCAGATAGTAGTCCTGTTTTGGGAGGTCTTAGAAGGTGTGGCTATTCTGGAGGAAGCATGTCACTGGGGGTGGGCTTAAAGAGTTCTTAAGCCTTGCCAGATCTTCAGTTGCTGTCTTCTTTCCTGTTACTGCTGGAAGATGTTGAGTTTAGCTTCTGCTGCTCCTATTCCAGCCACCTCTGCTACCATGCCTCCCCACCAAGACAGACTGGAACCATAAGCTCAAATAAATTATTCCTTTTATCCGTTGTTTTGGTCAGTGTGTCTATCACAGCAACAGAAAAGTGACTAATACAAACCCCAATAAAAATTGTAATAGCAAGAGAGAAATTCAGGGGCCAGTTATTTCTAAAGAATCTCTGGCTTCTGTCACCTGAATTATAGTTCCTATAAAGTAGGTACTCAAAAATTATTGACAAATAGCACCATGGAGATTGGAAAGATGGCTCTGTGGTTAAAAGCACTGACTGCTCATGCAAAGGACCCATGTTCAATCTCCAAAACCTGTATGGCAGCTAACAACCATCTGTAACTTCAGTTCTAGGGGATTCTACTGCCCTCTTCTTTCCTCCACAGGCATTGCAGGACACAGGTGTGCTTACATATTTTCTGACAATACACTCATACACAATACAATAAAAATAATGACTATAAAAAGTACTACCGTGATTGAAACTGATCTTTAAAATAGTGTGCTTCCTAAATGAATAATATTTCGAAGGGGAAAGAAAAATCTTCCATGACATAAACAGGCTGAAGGAATTCATGTCCACAAAACCAGCCCTACAGAGAGTTCTGGAAGCAATACAAAGAGCTGAAGAAAGGAATGACTATACCCAAGGGGTTGCAGAAAGAAATTCAATGAAGGTATAACTATGGAAAAGTACAGCTATATCACAAATGTAAACAGAAATAAAAATGACAAGATCAATACTCATCTTTCATTAATAACTTTAAACATTAATGGACTGAACTCCCCAGTCAAAAGACATAGACTAGGTGAATGGATTAAGAAACAAAACCAATCTTTTTGTTGTCTACAAGAAACTCATCTCACTTTCAAGGACAGACACTATCTTAAAGTGAAAGGATGGAAAAAATATAACAAACAAATGGTACTAAGAATATTTAATATTTTTTATATTTCATTTTTTTGGTCTTTTTGAAGCAGGGTCTCCCTGTAGCCCCAGCCATCCTAGAACTCACTATGGAGACCAGGGTGGCCTTGAACTCACAGAGATCCGCCTGCCTCTGCCTCCCAAGTGCTGGGACTGCAGCCGTGAGGCACCATGCCCAGCTACTTCATATTTTTAATGGAATAATGCCTGCATCTTTTGCTTTCTACTGAAAGATTTTGAAATAAAAATGATTTTCTCTATATTGAGTATTTCTCCCTCCTAATCTTGCAGAGAGGAAAAATGATGAATAAGTGAATTTATATGCAGCCTTAACAAAATGTATTAATTTTGTAATTTTGAACTTTTAAATGGAATTGAATAAATTAATCTTTATTAATTAATGAATAAATACAAACTTAATATGCCCTAAAACTCAAAATTGAAGAATTTTGTTTAGTTAATTTCTAAGAATCTAAGAATGTATATTCCTGTGTCATATAATCTATCATTTACATTTATAAATAAGAAAATAAAGATATAATTACTATATGTACATCCTTTAAACAAAACACTTGAGTGAACAATAGAGTTAAAATTGAAATAAAATTGATTCTATTCCGTAACTCCATTTTTTCTAAGTTTCCCATAATTTGAACTATTAAATTAAAATGATATGTTAGCAAATATGTATTGAATATTTCCCATGGACCAGGCAATCTTTGATGTGCTTAGTGTACTAGAACACATTGCAGAGATCTAAAAAAATCTATAAATCCATTCTTGATAATTTTCGTGTAGGCCAAGTCCTTTTGAGGTCACTTAAGGATGTTGCTTAACCCAGTGATTGATTCTCTGCTATTTTCTTAAATGGTCAGTAATATTTTGATGTAGAAATCATAGCTGCTACCTCACTGTTACAGCACCATCAGCAAGTGGCTTCCAAACCAGAAGCATCAAGGATGTCATTCTGCCTTGCTGCTGATTGATGTCTTTATCTCACTGGTGACATTATCTCATTCTCTTTCCTTAAAATCAACCAACAAATATTAGGGGTCTGCAAGACTCAATCATTACATTTTTCTTTAAAAAAAATCATCTTTTTTCCTCAGGTGATTTAAATCGAACTTGTAGATTTAAATATTCTTTATGTGCGGATAATTCTCCATTCTGAATCCCAGTCACATTCTTATTTAACATGTCCAATATGACTATTGATAAATTATCTGAAATAAACATGAATGATGAAGTTAGAGTTCAGATATCTGTTTTCCTACTGCAAGTCTGTTCTTTCTAGTGAAGTTTTTCACCTCAGTAATAGAAATTCACTTGTTTCATTTCTTAACGTCCATGTATTCTTTCTTAATTCTTTTGTTCACATTCAAAGCTTATCCCCCAGCAATGCTATGGGCTTTAATATTAATCTTTTAAAGTCCATCAGTTCCTTTCTGTTTCCTGGTCTAAGCCATCAAATTTATTATCCTACATGTGTGATGATATTTTGTAATTGCTCTTCCTTTTGCCACCATTGCTCATTGTAGCCTTGTTCAAGATAGTTGAGAGATAGCTGAACTTGAAGGAGACAATACTACTTGAATTCTAGAACTACTTGGTAGCTTACCTTTTGCTCACAATAAAAATCTAAAATCCTAATAATACTCAATATGTTCTCAGAGATAGCTTCAAAATTGCTATTATGTTCATTTTGGTAAAAAAGATTTCTTTCTGAGGCCGAAACTACAGTGCTGTTGTGCTCCTAATCTTTGTATTTTATATACAATGATCTTGGTTGGATGCCTAGAAATCAAAGGCATCATTTTTATGCTTAGATATCTTAACCTGATTATGTGTGAGGAACGTCTAACAGGTATTTCTGATTGTCTCTCAAGTTCAAAGCTCCTAAGACAATAAAACCTACACAGCTTTGTGAAAATGTGAACCTCTACATTTTATTCATCTCTGGCATGCACTTTCATCTTTGCTTTCTTTGGCTTTGCTTCCCAATTCTTTTCAAGTGTTCTTCATGCAATTTATTATTCATCTTTGTAAGACCTACAAGTACTGGTATTAAAACTCCACTCAATTGCTTAGTAGAACCTTGCACATCCATTTTTGAATGGGGCCTAGTATGCTGATGATGGAGAGTTACAAAATACGCTGTCATTTAAAGATTTATTATCCCTATGGTGTAACTAGCAAGTGAATAAGAGCATAAAGACAGACAGACATAAAGGTGACTCATAATATCTTTACTCGAAATGCAAAGTTCAGATATATTAATCATTGTTTTGTTTTAATTGATCTTAAGTTCTGCTAATATATTGTAGGTTGATATGTCTATCTATCATTTACATCTATCTGTTTATCTCTTTTTCATCTGTCTATCATCTATGTCTCTAACCACATAAAGAAAAATGGCCAGTATGATTTTAATTTATAATAGTTACTTAATATCTAACAGGTAACCATAAAGATAACTGCATACAAACAAGTTTAATGTCCTATCATGACCATTATTCCTTCACATAAAGTACCAGGAGTTTGACAGAGAAATCTGAGACGTGTGTAGTTTGATGTAGTGAGAGATAAATACATCTAGACTAATAAAGCAAAAGATTTAGGCCTTAATGTTTAAAGAATATAATCAGCTTGCCTTTATTTGATTTCTTAACTGTATTTCAAAAGATATACAGGTTTTCTCAGGCAGAAATGTCCTTACCTCTTCCCAAGTTCAGAAATAAATATTGTAAATCTTTCAAGTATTTACAGAATCAAGCTATAGACAATACAAGTTTCCATTGTTTCAAAGAATCATGAAGAGATGAGAAATTTTAAATACTGATATCTTCTAATACCTATGTTTGATGTACATTGATAAGTAAAATAAATGAATTGTAGATTAAATCATTCACTGGTAAGAAATTATTGATATCAAATTGGCCCAAATTGTTAAACTCCTTATCAGAGCATTCTTTCTGAAACACACAAGGCAGAGGTTTTTTTTTTTTTTTTTTTTAATCTTAAGGTCCTTTATTTTGGAACACAGAGAAATTATTTTATTTTGTATAGACGTTCTCACAAGTGTGACTTCTTTATTTTTTATTTTTTTTATTTTTTTATTTTTTTAAATTATTTAATAACCACATGATTAGAAGCATTTCATTACAGCATTAACATATTCAATAACAATTTCCAGAGCAAAGATGCTTCTCTTTCAAAATTAGCCGTTCTGCACTCCTAGTTTGGACCCTGCGCCATTCCTAGTCTCAGGGCCCCAGACACCTGGGGAACCAATACTGCTTCCTGATCCTTCTCACCCAGAGCACCTAAGTCCTTTTCTTGGGCTCCAGGAGCACCGCTTCTGGTCCTGGCCCTGCCCTCATCTCCCTCTACTTCCCTGGTCCTGCAACACCCGCCAGCATCTTTCTGGGACTGACAGGCTCTTTCTGGGGCTCCGAGGCTTACCTTTACTCTCCCTGATCCTTTGCATCTAGAACAACCCAGCTACTCAATCCACTCCCTGGGAAATCTTGGGGGTTCTTCCCTCCCCATCTGCCTTTGCATCCCTGCGTGGTGCGGCGACGGCGAGGGTCTCAGGTCAGTGTCAACCAAGTTCCTAAGGCCAAAAGCATTCTTAGAAGATTCCAGACCTAAGGAGAAAGTCTGAAAACTTCTGATCCACATTGGAGTTGGGCCACCGCGGAACTCCTGAAGA
>NW_008360320.1:7055154-7065312 GCF_000622305.1 Nannospalax galili
TGTTGGAGGGGATGTGGGGAAAGGGGAACACTCATCCACTGCTGGTGGGGTTGCAAACTGGTTCAGCCCCTATGGAAGGCAGTGTGGAGAACTCTTAGAAAACTACAAATGAACCTACCCTTTGACCCAGTTATACCACTCCTTGGCATATACCCAAAGTGTGACTTCTTTATAAACAGCATGTCCCTTTAAATTTGATTTTGAATTCAGTTAAAGAATTTGACCATCTAGGCATCTAATGTTCTGAGAAATCTGACATTTCTTCAGATCACAAGCAAGCCTGAAACTCTGACTCTTAGCTTTCTGAGCAAAGATTATATCTTCTACTTGATGATCTGCCCACAAACTCTACAATGTGCTACATACATTAATAAAATGTAATTGAGTGCTCTCTGAGTTCAGGAAAGTCACAAAGAATAAACTTCTTCTAGACCATCAAAATTACAAGGGTTTGATCTAGAACACTGAAACTTAGACCATACTGGCACAAATGGATCTCAGGACAAAGTGGAATAATTCAAAACTTGTTTCTTTTCTAGAATTATTTATAAAGCAAAGCTAGAATTAAAGTCTGTAAAAGTTTGGAATGAATCAAAGAAAGTCTTGCTCTTTAATAGATTTTCAGGTTCCCGATGGAACTGTTATAGTTTCCTTTGACAACTTTCTCACACCTAAAGTGATTAATGGAATGTATTTTCAAACATGATAGACAGGGTTCCTTGTATAAATGCAGCTAACTAGGAAAAGACACTTGAACTAAAAACACTCCCTATAAAAGCTGCTTTTCTGTTCTGGTAAAACAGTCCAGAGGCTGAAGACAAGAAACCCAAAATGTGGATTCCCAAATGGACGTGGCATGCACGCTTCATCCTTTTCATTTGAATCAACTATTTTGGCTGCCTTCATCTGTCACTGTGGCACGGCAGTTTACTTCAGAACAGGTTGAGTAACCTGTCACAAGCAAAAGAAAATGTTATATTCTAGTAATCCTTTAAGATACAGTTACTTTTTCAGGTCTTGATTGACTTAGAAGTTCATTTGAATTAATCTCAATAGAGTTATCCAGCATCCACACTCTGGTTGTTTCAAAAGTAAATCAAACCAAACACAGTCTTGGTTTTCAAAAAGCATAAATTAGTGAATGAGAACTAGATGATTGGGGAGGGGACAGAGAAAGACAGAGAGAGAGACAGAGACAGAGAGAGAAAGCAAGAGAGAGAAATAGAGACAGAGAGGCAGAGAGAATAATTCTGAAACACAGAATGAGCATAAATTAACTGAATTTCATGATTTTATTTATTAATATTTATAAACATGTAAATGGAGCCTTAGAAAAAGTCAAAACTGTATAAAATTTTGGGACGTCAAAGAGGAAGAGATTTGATGATAGCCATTTTGTTTTACTGTCATGTTTCAAAATGCATTTCCATATGCAGTATATTTTTACTTCATGATAGTGTTTGGGAGGATTACATGTGTGAAGAAACAAATGAATGATTAAAATTAACGGATTTTTTAGAGTAGATTCAGGATTTCTTTTCTATAAACAAAGCATTTTTTTTCCTTTTTGAGACAGTCTTCCTGTGGCCCCAGCTGGTCTGTAACTTGCTATGTAGAGCAAACTGAACTCAATCTCACAGAGATCTGACTGCCTCTCCCTCCTTATTTCTGCAATTATAGGCATGCACCACCATACCTGGCCACAGCAAATAGTTCTTATTTAAATATTGATCTACATAAAATGTGTCTTATGTATTAACAAAATTGGGCAACACAACTGACATTTTTACAAATCAACACAATCTGTTTTGTACTTACAAATTTTGTGATTCAGTTTTAAAATAACTGTGTCATCTTTCTTCAACCTTTGTAATTACACGTTTAAGCTAAAAACAGAGAAAGAAATGACACATGAAATCCATTGGAACGACATAATATGAAATAAAAAACCAAGAAACAGGGCAAGATATCTTTCAGATTTCATAATCTCCCTTTTTTGAAAGGCATGTGTACTAGCTCACAATGTTAGCTATTTTCTGCCTGCAGCTTTGAAAATCTTCCCTGTTCCTCTTAAGTTTGTTTGAGTAAAGTAAGATAAAAATTTTAAAAAGCTGTCTTCCTAATTTTGAAAGGAAAAAAAGGAAGTAGCAGAAGGGCATTTTTCTTGGGTGACTAGACATTTGGGGAACAAACAGACTGTTCTAACAGATGAGCTAAAGGTCTGTCAACCGTGGAAGTGGGAGGTCCTCCCTCTTCTGACTGCTGGAGGGAGAATATTGAAAGAAAGCCACAGTGCAAATTGATCAAGAAAAATACATACACAAATGACTCAAAAAAAAAAAAAAAGAAAAAAAGAAAAAAAGACCTAGGCTAAGGTTGGCTGCTGGAATGACTGAGATTAACTCAAAAAAAAAAAAAAGAAAAAAAGAAAAAAAGACCTAGGCTAGAGTTGGCTGCTGGAATGACTGAGATTATGTGTGAATGCTTATACAACATGTTCATCATGATCCACCTTAGAGAATGGTACTGTGATTCCCTCAGCTTGTTCTCCCATGAATGCCTCGTGGCCATAAACACAGACCAGACATTCTGATAACATACCAAGTCCTTCTGATTGCTGAGGCCACTCCTTCCTCTGCCCTACTGGCAACAATCACATTGACTCTTTGCTCTAGGCCCTCTCTTGCCTCACTTTATTTCTATCTACTCCCTCAGTGCACTATGGAGTGAAATTCTTCAGCTCTTTGAATTAGAGCAGATAACTGGAAATCTTTTAATTGTGTTTCTTCTTGTTCCAAAATAATTTCATAGAGGAACATTCATTTGTTTTGAGAAAGGGTTTCATGACAGCAAATATGAGCAACCTTGTGAAACTATGGAACCCTATACAAAAGTGAAATGCTAGTAATTTAAGAAATACAAGCCTGGAGAGGATTTAGCAGGTTCAGGTACTTACTGCCAAGCCTGAAAACCTGAGTTCCATCCACCTAGCACATACGCGGTGAAAGGATGGAACCAACTTGAAAAAGTTGTCCTTTGACTTCCACATGCAAACTGTGGAAAACACACACATACACACACACACACACACACACACACACACACATACACTGAAACATAATAAATAATTTTTAACGTGTCAGCAAGATGACTTAGTAGGTAAAAGCACTTGGTATCAGGTCTGGTGATGGGAGATGGAAAGGAAAATTACCCCTAACAGTTACTCTCTGGCCTCCACAAAAGTGATATGGCATATGCACACACACACACACACACACACACACACACACATACACACAGTCTCTCACACACACAAATATATAAATATACAAAAAGGAAATACTTGCTGTTTAAGCTGACTGTTCATTCTCCATTAATAACAGATACCAACTCACTACTCACTAAAGCAGATCCTTTTAGGGAAGGTAAGCACTAGCATTATGAAAAATTAAAGATATGTCATCAGCTGGAAGACAAGACATATGATTGGCTTGCACGTGGGTTAGTTAGAAAACATCGCACTCTCTAGATGAAAGACTTACCAATATAATTAAAAAACACTTTTAATGCTTTTATTTCATATATACACTATACTAACAGCAGAAGGGTGTGGTGGCTTACTCAGAGTTGCACAACCATTTATGAGAAAGCCGTTATTGCTACAGAAATACATGAGGGAGTGAGGTGACTAGATTCTTCAAAAATGTTTAAAAATGTTTAGACATAGTACTATTACTAAGACCATTTTCTGTTGCTTTTATTACAAGTACAATAAAAATTGGCTGTTTATTTTACTTTTTTCTTTTTTAGAGAAACATGTTGTCTCTAGTAACTAGGTAGTCCTAAAGATGAATCCAATGTCAAACCTAATCACATCCAGAGCATAAATTAATATCATTTCCAAATCTTTCTTTTAAAATCTAGGACTCTTCTAAACAACCAATGCTGCTGGGAGGGGCAGAAACAGTCTCTTTCAAGCATGGGACTCTTGGTAGGTAAAACAAGCTCCAGCAGATGACACACATTGAAGGACATTTAGGGACACAAATGAAACATTCTGTGTAACACAGAATTCATAAATTGTATGGGAGGCAGTAAGGGAAGTTGCAGATAGAGAAGGGGCTCTAAATACCATCAAATTACATTGCATGAAAAATCTCAAAAATTCAGTAAAAGTTTTAAAAAATAGAATTCATCTTTTACCAAGTCCCACCTTTTTGAGGCATTTATGGTACCCTGGATAACAAAGAGAAAAAGTAAAGCTTCAAAAGTTTTAAAAAAGTTATCCTAGATAGATTAGTCCACCTCTCAGTAATGGACCTTGCTGCATAGTTTAGTCATTTGCACAATTTTGAGCTACTTAGGGCGGGATGGCCAGGTGACTGGCCTATCTTGATTGTTGAAGTCAAGTTCTGATGCTTAGTTCTGGAAGGAGGGATGAGGCTTTCCCAAAGAGAATACATGAAGAGAAGACTCTCTATGTTCCTGGTAATCTACATAATTCTTTAAATAGAAGTTTAGGTACCTGAAATCTTATAAAGATTTCAGCTATAATTTCTGAGTGGGATTTTAGGAATGGAACACTTGTCCCAGAACATACTCTTGGTAGAGTCTCAGTCAATGTGTGATAAATTAAGTGTCTCTAATTTTCTTGAGCTATGTATGTGGTGAGAATTATTACCGTAAAACCTATTTAGTAAAAGCTAAAATCAAAAACTATTGAGAAATTCAGAGAAATCCTGAAGGCTGAGGAAGTTTCTACCATTCTGAGTACTATGTTTGAAATCATGGCCAAAACTCTTTAATGGATTATAATCTGTTTCAATGATCATTTCCATAGCTAAACAGACAGAAGTATGGGATAAAGCATAAATAAATTGGAAATGGAAGTAATAAACTTTAATTCATCATATGTAACTGGGATAGCTATTGTTCCGTAAAATTTTATTTCATTTGTTGTTTACATGTCCATGACATTTCACTTTCTGCTACAAAATTTACACATTTCATTGCATTGCATTATATTACAAAACTGTGAGACTCACCAGCTCAGACTGGTGGTACATGTCTGCTTTCTACAAATCATGGTCTATGTTGTCAACCAGATACACAATCAGAGTGTAGCAATGACACAAAGAATATAACCAGATTTGGCAAATGAAGATGTTTGAGAACATGTGGCATTTGTGAATCCAGCTTAGGCAGGTTTTCAATTTGTCCATAAACTCATTGGTTTGGAACTCTGGGTACGTACCTGTCACTTGGTATGGATGGATTTGTCTGACTTCTTGTCAAATCAATGTTTATTGACAAAAATCTATTTTGTTGTTTGTCCCAGAAATCTACATTGGCAACAATCCCTGTGGATATTTGGCTAGTCAGAGGCAACCAGAGATGCCAGCTAGAGTTTTTACTGTTTTTATGGTGCCAGCTGCTTTCTTGGCTTGGTTGTCTTTTGTTCAGATTGTAAATGAGGGCAAGACACCCAAATCTACCCCAGTGTACTCAGTAGGAAATGACAGCCGCCCAATAGCTTAAGGCTAAGCAGCAGGAGCTTTTATGAATGAGGGGTCAGATATAGTAGTAGATGCAATTGTGGAGCTGTGCAAGTGGATGCTATGTCTAAAATTTCTCTCTCTCTCTCTCTCTCTCTCTCTCTCTCTCAGAGTCGAGGAAAGAATCTGTATGCTTGGAAGAAATTTATCTTTTATTTAAATGTCATTATTTTTAACTAAATAAAATTACTAATTTTATTTGAATAAAATAAGAAACATAAGAAAGTACACTAATAGAGATAAACTGTAACCACCTCCTCAGAAGTTTTGAAATATGTAATAGGTTTTGAAATACGTAAAATATTCAGGTATTATTTTATGGGTGGATTAGGTTTGTGGTGACAGAGGGGTATTTCTGACTAGAGGTAGGAAGGACTCTGTTGTGTCAGGTCAAGGCCAAGATCAGCCTGCTCCCTCTGGAATGAGGATTGTCCAACAGGGGAGGTCAGTGGTCCACTCCCACTTCTTGGGATGCACTGGAAAGAGACCAGTGCAAAAGCTAGTCTAAGGTAAGATCTTGTCAGGCAGTAGACAAAAATACCTCGGGAGTATATGGGCAGTGCAATGGCAGTAAATTAAAAAGTTAAGGCTCTCCTTTGGATTATTGATATATGGCATCCTTACAAAATTCAACTTCTTAGAACACAATGTGCAATTTTTCTTCCTGTGTCTATCATATACATTACTTGTGAAGGGGAGCAAGAAGTTATTGGCTACCGTTCTGTCTTCTATGGATTATTTCCACTGTTGAAGTATAATGAAAATCCTCACCCAAACACTGACACTTCCATGTTGATTTCTTCTGCAATCCTCAGTTATTTTGGTGGTCTCCTAGATCATCCCTGTTCAAAATTGCTAAAGGCTACTGGAATACAATGGGAGCACCTGACTTCACAGAGGCAAGTACATGTACACAGTGTCAATATAAAAGCAGTGTTTTTCCCCAGCTTACCATCACTTCCCTCTACAGTTCCATCTTCTAACATCCTCACTTCCAATCCTGCCGAAGATCCCAAAACTGAATTTTTCTTTCCAGTCCAAGTCCAGAACATATTAAAAATAAAATTGTGTTTGGCAAGAGGAAATGAAATACATGTGATGTGAAACTCCCCAAAGGGAATATCCAGAGAGGTTTAGAAGGAGGAGCTAAAGCAGAGGGAGGGAGCAGTAGGGGAATGAATGACCATAAAATAAGTCTATGAAAATGCCACAATGAAATCTATTACTTTGCATGTTAACAAAATTAAAATTTGCTATATATAATCATTTTCTCATTATATTTGTGATTGTCTATATATGATAAATGGGCTTCCTCTAAGAAAATTGACTGGACCAGAAACAAGAAGAGACAGCATAGACAACCCCTGGGTTCCACCCATTCATAAATTCAAATGAGAACTTTCTCCTTTTTAAAGAAATTCCATAATAATTGGTTTTCTGCTGTCTTGCATGAAATCATGAGACAGGGAAATTTTGCCAGATAGTCTAAGCCTCTTAGCATGGTCAACCTCCTGTGAGTAATGAAAGGGATTCAGAAGGATTCCTTCAGTATTGAGATCACAAATTCGCAGAAGCTGTGAAGCCAGCCTGATACTTTAAAGAAAGGATTTCTAAGAACTTTGGTGGAGTTACAACGTGTACCCTTCTCACTTAAATATTTAGGAAAATGTCATACTTGTATGACCACAGATATATACGTGGAAGTACAAATGATGGGATATTTAGACAGTAATTAGACAAAGAGACATGTAGCTTTCTCTTTTCTACCAAATGTCCTATTTAATTCACATACGAATTAGGTGAGCCATCCAGAAAAAATCTTAAAATTGATGTTTAGAAAAGTGACTTTTATTCAGATTTGCAGACTAGAGAATGGGAATCCAGCAGTCATGTTATCTAACCTAGCTCTAAAATTTGCTGGTATTTTTCAAAGGATAATTTAGGCATGACTACTCCTCCTAAGTATTTGAAAGCCAAGGTAGGGCTCATGTATACATAAACATACGCTCTCATTTTGAGAGTCTGCCATGATTAAAGAAAGCTGGACCTGTTACTTCATTACTAACCTTCCATCCCTTAAATACCTTTCACATTTAGGAAGAGATGGGCACAGAATTCATGTCACAATATAATCCAAACTTTTCAATTTATGACCCCAGGCTTCTGATTAAAGTCAATGTAACATATATGAGGTCCCAACATATTATCACCTAGAAGGCAAGCCTCTGAGTTGGCTATTGGTTATGACAAGCAGGCCAATACTGTTGAGCCTTTAGCTATCCTCAGGGGCTCTAGAGGCTCATGTAGAAAAATATATCTGCATAACCTTTCTGGGTCATTCAAATCAGACAGACAGTTGTGAGGGTCTGTTCTTTGGAATACTCAACTTTTTTTCTTGTTTATTTCAAATATGTATTTATTTTAGCTAAAGCTAAAAGTCTGATTTATCCTTGCTATGGATCATTAATAGAGAGAAAATACATAACAATATGGAAGGGAACAGTTGTCCTGCAAGCATTCAACCAATGTATTGCATTATTGAATTTTCCAGAATTTGAAAACCCCAGTAAACCCCTAAACCAGAGTAAAGCTGGTTAGTGATAAAGATTCTAAAGAAAAGATCTGGGAGATTTGAGTGCATTTTGTCTTTTGTGAGTAGGAAATTAATATTAATGGGGAAAATAGAATTCAGCTCAGGAAATAGTGCCACTGAGTTTGCTTAGGAAGAAACAGAGCCACTCAGGTTATACAAATATTCTCACATCCCAGTGATACAGCATTTGTAAGAGGGAATTTCCTAAAGCAAAGGGACATGAGTAATGTGATATAAGAAAATGACTGGACAAGCAATTCAGAATGTGTTAAAAACACTTCTCTGGAACTGTGTTTAAGACAACCACAATTTTCTAAAAAGAAAAAAATGAATTCAGAGGTAATACTGGTGTGTCTATTTTTCTAATCATAAACCATTCAGGCCAGGTCTTTGATTTCCTTTTTCTTAGTGATAAAAAGAACTAAAACAAATCCCCACCCACCAGAATTCTAGTAGAGACTCATGAGAGACTCTAACTAGATTAGAGAAATAAGAGATCTCTCTATATTATACAATAAATTGGTGTTATTGCCCTGTACAATTACATTTAGAGCTAATTCCTTGTTCAATATTGACATTTTCTACTTTCCTTTCCTTTTAAAAAATCTACCACTGTATCCCATGCAAGCACTGGGAAATAAGTGCATTTGTAACCCTCTATCCTTTTGGAGTTGAGAATAAGTACATAATTAAACCTAGCCCAATGTCAGCCACAGAAGAGCTGAATGAATACCAAGTCCAAATGGGGAGGATTTACCATATGAATGTTCTTTCTTTTTTTAATTTATTATTTTTATTTTATGTGTAAGCGTGTATTGCCTGCATGAAGATAGGTGCACCCGTGTCGTGCAATGCCTGCAGAAGACAGAAAAGGCTGTCAGTTCCCCTGGAACTGGAGTTACTAACAGTTGTTAGCTGCCATGTGGGTGCTGGGATTCGAATACTCATCTTCTGCAAGAACAGTCAATGTTCTTAACCGCTGAGCCATCTCTCCAGCCCTGAATGTTCTTTCCTAAGACTAAGGCACAAGTTAGATTTCCAAGTTTTGTAATGTTGCTCAAGGGAAGAAATATGTTGCCCATGAGAAAAAAAGTAAATCAAATGGTGGTGTAATCTATAATCAAAGGCACAAATGGTCAGGAGCACTCGGAACAAAGGCTTGCTAAGCAAGTGAAGAGAAAAAGTTTAATACATAATTTTTTAAGTAAAGGGTCTTCTATATCTTAAAACATGGAAAAGATTATAGGTAGTTTACTGTATTTTCTTTTAGTTGTTATTTTTTAACAATCATGTGACTGATATGAATAGATTCACACTTTATGTAATGGGAAAAGATTTAAGACAAAGAATATCAACCAAGATAGTATTTTAAATTTTAATTTACAACCTGAACTAAAAATCTTCTGGGCATAGTGGCACATGCCTTTAATCCCAGGAGAGGCAAGTGGATCTCTGTGAGTTCGAGGCCAGCCTGGTCTACATAGCAAGTTCCAGGGCAGCCGGGGATATAGAGAGACCCTGTCTCAAAAACAAACCAGTGATAGTCATGTATATAGAGATTAGAAATGTATGTGAAAACGTCTCAATGTCAATTGCTTTGGAATGAATTTTTCTGTATGAAACTGTCTGTTTTGACAACAAAGTGGAGATCTTTTTTAAACGTTGCAACCTCATTTAATTTTATGTCTTATAGAGTTTATAATGAGTTAAAGATTATATAAGTGTAATAATTCATCTGTAAACCTAAAAATGTACAGCCAATTTTGAAAGAGATGTACCCTAGCTCAGAAAAATGTTATTGAATAGGTTAATGCTGTTGTAATGAAATGCTTCTTCTAATTGAAAAAAAAAAATATTTTATTGAAAAAAAATGTAGGAAACAACATATCTTAAAATGAAGTGGAGATCTTCTTTAAAGGGTAAAAACTCATCCAATTTTATGTCCTACAGGGCTTTTACTGAGTTCATTATTGTATGACTGTATTAATTCAACTGTGAACCTAAAAATTT
>NW_008360320.1:7065422-7110802 GCF_000622305.1 Nannospalax galili
CAACAAAAAACAATGATAACAAAAAAGACAAAAAGACAACCTGAAATAAAAATTGAGAGAATTTTCTTTTTTGTTGTTTTTCCCTAATTTACCTTTATTCAGATCCACTGACTACAAACACTTGCCTCCCTGGGTTTACTTGCAAAAAATAAATAAATAAACAGAAGTTGATCCTTACTTGGAATTAATGGTTCACAAAACAATTGATACTTATCATGGGTACTCTTGAAGAAACACAGTGATGACATCTGCTTACCCTAGGCTTTTTATGTTAGGTAGTAGCATAACTGTGTGGGAGGGAGAAGAAAAGAATGCCAATTTATCCTTTTGTTTACAGGTATGAGGAGGTAAATGGTATTTATCAAAAAGCAGACAACACTGGTTTCCTCCCAGGCTAAATTCCTTACTTGTTACTCAGCCTTAATATATTAGAAAAGGAGGAGGAGAAAGGGAAGAGGAAGCAGAGGAGGGAGAGGAAGGAGGAGGAGGAGGAGGAGGAGAGGAGAGAAGGAAGAAGAGGGAAAAAAAGAAGAGAAAAATGTCACATGTCCACGTGTGAGCTGCACACCAGCAGTGAAGGGAATGCTTAGCAGAAAATGCGTGGTGATAGCAGACAGGAAAAAAATGGCCAGCATGCAGATTTAAGAGGAGTCCTCAAAAAAGGACAGATAAATAACTTTTTTTTATACCATAAACCAAAATTATGTGATTTCAATCTCTGGGCAAGGGACACAATGAATTTTCCCTAGAAGGAACACACTAGTTTATAAGCAACTTAATACTACAAGTCAAATAAACTACATTCAATCTCTTATGAGTGATAGATACCTCAGTAGTAAATATACCTTTATATTTGGTGTGTAACTCTTACTTAAGAGTTCATGTATTCTACTCTGAAAAGTAATGCTGAAAAGTAATGCTTAATATTCTTGAGAATTACTTGAGAATTACTTCATTCTTGAGAATTCTTAAGAATTGCTTCAAAGTAATTACTGAAAAGTAATGTTTTATATTCTTGAGACTAGGAGGTGGTTTTCAATTTTTCTTTAATATATACTCTAAAAGTGGTTAATTGAAATGCTCAGAGAATGAACAAGTATACAATATTTGAATTTCCAATTCTTTTTTCCAAGAATATCTTTCACTACCTAGTTAGGCATGGGTCCATATTCTGTTTCATGGCCAGTTCTGGCCATGATTGACTGGCAAACTGCATGGGCAGATATTTCAGTTCAGTGAGGTAGGAGACTACTTGAGTTTTCATATTGTAATTGGGTTTTGAAGCAAGCCAGTAGGGGCACTGTGTTATGGTAAATCTTTTAAATGTAATAAATTTCTATCTAGCAAGTTTTCTTTTTGGGATGTGTTTATTTCTTTACTGTGAATACCAGTCTTCTTAAATTACTGTGTGGCATAGATGTGATGGCACAAAACAAAGGATTGGAATGATTAGGAGGAAAGTGGACTGAAGCTAGTGCTTTATCAAGTGAACACACAACTTTGTTAAAGAAGAAGATATTTTGCTTTTTAAAATCATAATTATCCAAAGTAGAACTAATATGAAGTATGATAAAAATTAAAAATTTAGAGAAGAGAGATTATGGCATGAGAAGTGTTTTTAATATCAAAGAAGATCAAAATCTGAGAAAAAAGGGAGGGGTTAAGAAATTCTTTAATTTTGGTGGATTTAGCTTTGTTTCTCTAATACAGATAAAAATTCCAAGTATGTATCCAGAGATCAATTTTCAATTCCTTGCCTGGCATCCATACAGCCTGCAGAGGAGGATTCTAAGCAGCCCGGGAGGTTGACATCAAAACAACAGCCCAAGCTGTATACTTCTTTTTTTAATTAGTATTATAAGAAATGAGCAGAGAAGATGGTATTAAAGAAGAAACACAGTCCCCAGAAACAAGGATCCAATCCTTGTAGAGTTATAAAGGACTTTATGGTTTTGAAAATTTTAATTTTGGAGTTTCAGTATCTTTGACTACAAAGAAGACTCCATATTATCTAATACTACTTCAAGAACTACTATTTCCACATATCAAAGAATCCTACATTAATGGTTTCTTGCTGTTCTATAAGGACTTCTGTAAATCCCTAATGATGTGGGTTTGCCTTCTTGATATTTGTCTCTTCTCCCAGTTTGCAGAAAGACAGGGAACTGATAGGGACACAAGCACTGCTTCAAGGGTCCTGGCCCTGTGAATTCCAGGTGTTTGGGTTTTAACATTCTGTACTATCCTGTGATGCACTCCAAATGATGTTGAGTCTGCCTTTGAGGTGGAAGACTCAAACTGTGAATTGAAGGTACAGACAGCAGCCAATGGAGAACAATATAACCAGCCCTGTGGTTTTTACTGCAATTCAACACAAAGTAATGAAGCAGGTATCAGAATGGTGGGAGGTAAAAGCCTTGTGTCCAAGACTGGTAGGTCATACCGAGGAAGTAAAGCAAAAGAGCCAGAGTTTGCCAAGTCGCATCACAAAGCCTCAGCTTGAGATGTAGTCCACCTTTACAGAGAGCTGGCTGGATAGTGATTTGAACTGGTCTTAGCACCTAGATTCTTAAATATTTCCTATTAACATTTAAGATTATTATTATTATTATTATTATTATTATTATTATTATTGTGTGTGAAGTGTGTGAGGGCAGGGAGAGGGACACTGAGGTCATGTGGAGGTCCCCTTGTGAAGTCAGTTTTCTCTCTCCAACCTTACTCTGGCTATCAGACTTAGATCATCGGGTTTTGCAGCTGATGCTTTTATACTCTGAGTTATCTCTTAAATCCTGAGGCAATCTCTTAATTCCTCGGGCTTATTCTTTTCTTTTTTAAAAAACTAATGGCCCTACAGTCAGAAGTGAGTAGAGAGCACAAATTCAACAAAATGCATTAATAAATTAAAACTTAAGAGGACACAAAGCTGGGTGATAAGGAGGTGGGGTGTACCTGGGAAGATTAAAGAGGAAGAACTGGAGAAAATAAGATGAAAATACATTGTATGAAATTCTCAAAAATTAATATAGATATTTATTAAAATATGCATATGTAGTGAAGAAAAGTCACAATGTTGGTATTAGATTGACTTCCTGTGGAAAATAGAGGATAGATATATTTAATATTTAGAAAAGTGATACATGAGAAGAGATGGAATGTTGGTTACATGTTTCCCAAAGCACAATTCCACATCACATTCTTCTCTCTTAGCATAAAATTTATCAAGAATAATTTGAGCTTTCTTAAATATATAACAAAAAAACACCTACCATCTCAAAATATATATGGAAGCACACAAGACCAAGGATAGGCAAAGCAATCTTGAGCCAAAGAACAGTGTTAGAGAGATTATTGTACCAAATTTCAAGCTATGTTACAGAGATAAAAACTGCATGGTACTGGCATGAAAACAGACATGTAGATCAATGAAGATCAATGAAACAAAATAGAAAACCTAAACAGGAGTACACATAATCACAGCCATTTGACAGAGATGCCAAAACTATGCACTGGAGGAAAGAGTATCATCAAGAAATGGTGCTGAGAGGGTCTTGAGAGATGGCTCAGCAGATAAGGGCAGAAGACCCATATTTGATTCCCAGCACCGACATGGCGGTAAACAACTGTCTGTAACTCCAGTTCCAGGGGATCTGACACCTTCTTCTGACCTCCATGGGCATTGCATGGCACGGGTGCACCCACCTACATGCAAGCATTACACTCATACATATAAAATAAAAATAATTAATTTTTAAAGTAATGGTGCTGAGAAAACTCGATGCAACATGTAGAAGGAAAATAGAACCATATATGTCATCAGTACAAAAATCAACCGAAAATGGATCAAAGACCACAGTGGGAAACTTAAATTTATAAAACTGATAGAAGAAATCAGAAGTAAAACATAAGAAGATATAGGTGCAGGAAAGGACTTTCTGATTCAGGAAAGGACTCTATGGGTAAGAATTAAGACCAATAAATGTCAAGTGGTACCTCAATAAAGTAACCTTAAGGTACCTTAAAAGGAATTAAGACCAAAAAATGATAAGCGGTACCTGACATGTTTTTATACAGCAGAAGACAAAAATCAATTCAGTGAAGAGGAAACACACAGAGTGAGAGAGAATCTTTGTCATCTTTGCATCCAATAGAAGGTTAATATTCAGAATATATAAAGAACTCAAAACACAAGCAATTAAGAAAACAAATATTCCAATATTTAAAAATGGGCTACAGATTTGAACAAAGAATTTTTCAAAGAAGTTAAAAAAATATTTAGAAATATCTTTTGGGGAGGAGTATTTTTGAGAGAGGGTCTCCCTGTAGCCTCAGCTGACCTGGAACTGCCTGACCTCAAACTCATAGAGATCCACCGGCCTCTGTCTCCCAAGTGCTGGGATTAAAGGCATGTGCCACCACGCCCAGCAAGAAATATCTTTTAAAGTGTACAAAACTGTTAGCAATTAGGGAACTGTAAATTATACTTACTTTGAGATTTCATCTTGCCCAAGTCACAATGGCTAGCATCAAGAATACAAATGGCAACAAATGTTGGTGAAAACTGGGGAAAGGGAATCTATCGTTTACTGTTGATGGGGTGAAAACTGGTGCATCGACTATGAAAATCAGTCTGTAGAATTCTCAAAAAGTTAATAGGAGATTTACATTGTATTTTCGTGTTCAGAAAGAGGAGTCTACCATAGGCTCAAGTACTTGAACACTTGGTCAATTTGTGGTGTTCATGGTCTCTCTAGGAGTTATGGCCTTGCTGGAGGGAACATGTCAGTGCAGGTGGCCTTTGATAGTCATACCCACATTCTGTTTCCAGTTTCTCTCTCTTTTTCTACTTCATGTGACTACTTGAAGATGTTTTTCTGTTCCAGCCACTTTAGTTACCGTGCCTCCTCTGCCATGATGGATTTGTCCTCCAGGAATCATAAGCCAAATAAACCTTTCCTTCTGTGAGTTTCCTTGGTCATGAATTTCTTTTCAGGCAGAAAGAAAAATAGTATCACCAAACTTTCAGGTAAATGGATGAAATAGAAAATATTGTACTGAATGAGGCAACCCAGCTCTGAAAAGACAAACAATAGGAGTTCTCTCTTTTTGTGCATCCTAGCCCAGAATGCTTAGGTATGATTCTATGACGCAAAGTAATCAAATGATCCAGGAAAGTAGAAAAAGATCATGAGAACTGGAAGAAAATGAAGTTCCAAAGAGGATAGTAGGATACAGGTGATAGGAAGGAGAAAGGGGAAAAATGGAGGGGGGGACTTTAGATGTGGAGTTGAGAGGGATGGTAATACAGAGTAAGAATGAGGAAGGAGAGATAATGCTACGGATGCTTCAAAAAGTCATATGGAAGCACATTTTATATGCTTATTTAAAAATGCATATTATAAAAAAGTGTGTATACATATAAAGATAAAATAAAATTATATCAGATAGGTTGATAATGCTCCCTCCAAGACACATAGACCAAACCTGAGTTCCATGCATAGAAAATCTTCCTTGCAGTTGCTGGTCAGAGGGATGAAGAGATACCCAAAACAATACATGCTATTGCCATTGCCCTTGGTTGCCTCCCAGAACTTGTAAATATTTATTACTAAATACACAACACACTTCTGACAGAGAATAAATCTGGAACTGACCTGAAAGCTTCCTCTCTGAGGACTGGTTCTCCTAGTATTGGAAGCTGCTATGCAAGGGAAAAAAGTAACAATTAGTCCTACCTATACATAAAGACTCTGAACCACAGCAATGACTGAACCAGCAAAATATACTCAATGGTGCTATAGTGGCATAGACATTCAGGAGTAAGCATATAAAAAATCTGTCTGTTTGGCTCTGAGGACCTCTCAATGGGAGGGAATCCATGCCTACTACTGTAAACCTCGCCAACTCCATGTGACTGGAGAGGTCATCCCCCTAGAGGAGAAACTGCTACTCAACCCACTGCTGCAGTTTCCCCAAATCTATATAATTTTTACCTGTATTTTAAATACTTATCCTTACACCCACAGAATAGTATAGCTCTCACCACTCATAAAAGAAGCTTTTTAATTTTTTTTTTTTACTTTTTAGCAGCAACAAATGGAAGAGCATCTATAGAGATTCACAATGGTTCAAAATTCAGAAAATAAGTGACCACTGAGTGCCCAGTCCCAACTAGTATACCTACAATACAACCCTTGTATCTGAGGTTCAGGAAACATGATGGAAGAGGGAACAGAAAGATCGTAAGAGCCAGAGGACCAAGATATCTGCTAACAAAGTGTCTTCAAGCCATGAAAGAGATGTTGCACCCTCATCTCAACAATGTTGTTGCCTAAACAAGATATGAACAATGACAATACCAGTCAACATGCTTATGGAGATAGGAAAACGCTCTCAAAATGCACACTCTTGTGTGTGTGTGTAAGACAGTAGTGTGGTATCGTGTGTGTGTGTGTGTGTTATGTATTTATGCAACAATAGATGCAACAACTAAAGAAGAGGTCTTAAATTTAAGAAGGAATGGGGGTATGTGGGAATAGCTGGACTGGCGAGAAGGACAGGTGGGAATGACATAAATATAGTACTCATATATGAAATTCACAAAAACAGATTAAATTAAAAAAGAAAGAGGTATATACTAAATTTAATTTAGTTTTAGTTATATGCATAACCATCCCCTGTAAAGTTCTATAGTTGCTTTAACTAGTCAAGAAAGAAACCCAAACACAGCCTTTCCTTAGTCTAACTCCTTTGTGCTAGAGCAGCTCTGTGGGGTCCCTGGGAAAGGTGCTCCGGAAACCTTGAAGGTGTGTGCACTTGTATTGTTGGAGTGGGTGCCTGTGTGGCCTTGGACAGAAACTTGGTTTCTCCAAGTGTATACAATTTTATGTTTTCTCTTTTTCTGGAACCTACTCAGAATGCTGATGATGTAAATTATAAATTTGGAAAACCACATGCACTGAATAAAAAGTAAGTTAATGAATATCTTTTCTTTGCAGCATAAAAGCATGTTACTTCTTTAGAAATTACTCTGTTCAACCTTGTCTCGCAGAGATAACTACGCCACACCTTTCTGGCCTGATTCCTCAATCTTCCCCAGGCATGTTTGCAAAGGGTAAGAAGGAAAGCCTGAGGGAAGGAAAGTAAAGAACATTTCACTCTTAGGGTTTGTGAAATGATAGAATCACTCATAGGTGAAGAGGGACAAGGAGCTCTTCCATTACAGCCTCAGCCTCATCTGCCACAAGATTAGTGCTGTTTTTGTTTACTCAGGTTGAACTTTGCTGGGGAAAAATATCTCCAAAATCTCTAGCTAGAAATTGCTATCTAGAATTTAAAATGTTTACTAAGTTGTTCTGTATAGTTACCTATGTGAAAGACTCAGACATGTAAGAAAAAGAAAAAGAAAAAAAAGAAAGGAAGTAAGGAAAGGAAGGAAGGATGGAAGGAAAGAGAGAGAGAAGAAGGAAGGAAGGGAGGAAGGAAGATGGAAGGAAGGAAGGAAGATGGAAGGAAGGAAGGATGGAAGGAAGGAAGTATGGAGGAAGGAAGGAAGGAGGAAGGAAGGAAGGAAGGAGGAAGGAAGGAAGGAAGATGGAAGGAAGGAAGGAGGATGGAAGGAAGGAAGGAGGATGGAAGGAAGGAAGGAAGGAAGGGAGGAAGGAAGGAAGGAAGGAAGGAAAGAAGGAAGGAAGAAAGGAAGGAAGGAGGATGGAAGGAAGGAAGGGAGGAAGGAAGGAAAGAAGGAAGGAAGAAAGGAAGGAAAGGATGGAAGGATGGAAGGAAGGAAGGAAGGAAGGAAGAAGGATGGAAGGAAGGATGGAAGGAGGAGAGAAAGAGGAAGGAAGGGAAGGAGGGAAGAAACATGAATTGGTACTTTTCTTTAAAGGGTTCTTAAAGAGTTTACTTAACAATAGAAATAGGAAAAATAGAACATTACATGATAGTTTCAAACAAACAGAAAAACAAGAAAAGATTTTATAAATGTCATTTTTATGTAACTAAATCATCTACGTCTAAAATATGACATGTGTAGATATACGAAATGATTTATGCAGGCATACTTAAAAATGATGGCTGTGGATGTATGTGATATATGATATATGCAGACATATGTATCATAGATGTCAATATATTTTAATGTATGTTATATGCAGATATTTAGTATATCATGTATGTTAGTGTATTCATATATTGTATATTTAGACTTATTTACTATATGATATATGTAGACATACTTGCTAACAGATATTCTATTAGAAGATATCTTGAAAATATTTTTCTATTATTAATATTGAAACAATAAATAAAATTAGAATCATAGATTTGTGAAAATATACATAAAATCCATATTGTTTTTTAGGTTCCTAATTCTTTTAATTGCAATTTTCACTCTCCAAGCAAAAGACTTCAGGCAGAATGTATGCAAAAGTCCCTGTTTTACCAAATTTAAAGAAAAAAGATACAAAATAAAAACAAAAGAGGTAGTACTAGTAATGAGGATGAGAACACTCAGAATATTAGTCACATGATATTCGATGCCACAAACACCTTAATTTTTCTCCACATAATGGTAAGAACACTGGCTGTTCTTGCAGAGGACCCTGGTTCGGGTCCCAGAACTCTCCTGACAGCTAAAAGCAGAAACCCCAATTTCAGGGCATCTGGTGCCGTCTTCTGACCTCCACAGTCATTGCACACATGGGTGCACTTACATACATGCAGGTAAAACACTCATACACATAAAATAAAGACAAACAACTAATGAAATTTAAAAACCATTAATAAATGTAATATAGAAAATGTTTAAATTTCAAAGAGGTCTTAGGTAACCAAAAACAAAATACGTGTACCAATGATCTCAATCGTCTCAGGAAGACAGTCATACTTAGGGTGGCACAGATTCCCGAAGCCTTATCTTGCTTTGGATCACCCAGTAATCCAACTGTGCATTACTACATTTGCACTTTCAGGTTTGTCCCTTTTTTGCGTCTAACCCCAAATCACATTCCTCACAGGAAGAGCTAGCATATACCCTATTCAACGACAGATTCAATAACAACACAGAGAATTCTTACATAATCCAATTATCTTCAAGGGTGAGAATTTGAATTACCATCTGTTTCGTCTCTAATACCAGTGATGATTTCTTATAGTGTTCTTGTAAATGAGTGGTTCTTAACAGCATGTCTTTCAGACCCCCAGAACCACAACCGCTCAGGCTGCAGGAAGATACCTAGTGCTCAGCTGTTAGCACCTGGTTGTGATCTTCTGGGGTCTTCTCTGAGAATATATGATTTTATGAAACTCCATATATAATTTTGTGCACAGCTAAGTTTGAGGACATCAGTTAAACTGGATGTGATGCTACTAGTGAATGTTTCCAACTATGTTTGATTGAGAGCACATGACTTTGATGATAACACTAAGGCAGAAATCCCTGTTTTGCCATCTCCCTTGCTGTGAAGTAACCTTCAGAGAGAGGAGGGAATAAGAGGCATCTGATCAGGACTTCCAGGACAGTGGGATAAAACCTGTGAATGGGAAGATATCACACAGAAAAGTACAGTGTCAGGGCTTGCAACCAGGATGTACATATGTTGACCCCAGGAAATCACAACTCACAACTGAAAGACAGGCTTGTTCTGTGAATTAGAGCTTAAATTAGTAAAGTATTTCAGTCACATGGTAATGTGATGCTAATTTTGAATACTCAGATGATTTATGACAAAACAGCTACAGTTTGTTCTAATTAAAATTTATTGACACAGAAATTTGATTCTCATTCACTTTTCAGATATAAGAAATTGTTATTCTTTTGTTATTTTTAAAAAATAAAAATAATAATTTATAGTGCTGTACTGAAATAAGCAATGGACAGTATTTCACACAACAGCTGTAGCTCCCAGTTTTGAGTGTAAGCAGCTTGTTTCACATTTTAAACTCACCTAAAGAGTACATCAAAACCCAAACCCTGAGCCCTCCAAGCAGAGCTAATGCAGCAAATGAGGGGACAGCAATGATGATTCATGATTTCTCAGAAAGTCTAGATGGGGTCAATGAACTCCAATGCCAGCACAATAAGGTGGTTCACTTTTAAAATTCCTCTCATTTTATGAATATGGGCATTTTGTTGTTCAAGGCCTGTGGTGGAAAGAACGAAGCCTGAATTTGTAAGAGAATCCTTTTCCTGGGATGTTAGAGAGCCTGGCTTAGACTTGCTTATCAGCAGCACAAGAGGCGATGCGGAAGATCTTGGCTAAAGAGACCTGGGAGGAGAAGAAAATAACAGAGAAACAGGGTGGAGTATGCTTGTTACTATTACATTGAGAACAGGTTCCTCTGATTCATGCTGACCTTAAAGTCATTAAATAGAAGAGTTGATACTGTTCCATGTGAATCATGTTTTCTGAATTCTAAGTCATTATTGTTATTTTTATTGTTGAAAAAAAATTGGTCAAATAATTCCTTTAAAAAAAAAGTAACCAAATATGGACTTGACTTTGCCCTTTTCTGCTTTTTACTAGCTAGAATGCAAGGGGCTTTCCTTCAGGAGTATCTAACGTGTATCTAGAGATGAAGGACTGTCCCACTTCTCACTTCTATTTCTTTGGGACCTTTCTTTGTCAAGTACCTTCTCTTCCTTTCTCCTTCTCTTTCCAACCACTCACTCCAATGTCTTTCCTTTCAAACATTTAATGTAATTTAAACCAACTCTCCACATGATTTTTTTAGCTTAGGTTTATACTCTAATTCATTTTTGTAAAAGTCAGATGGGGAAGTAATGACTCACCAAGGGAAACAATCAAAAATCTATTATTCAGAGCTGACTGATTGTGAAGATTTGTTAATTTTTTGGATTTGGAAACACCTAATAGAAATACATTTAGGGGTATTTGTGGGGGCTTTTCCAGAGAGTTTGACTGAGAAGGGATGACACACACCCCTGAATGTGAGTGTAAATTATATAGTTTTACCTTTGAACATAATACATTGTTGTGGTTCATGTTAATCAATCATATTGACTAGTAGCTGACAGGAAACGCTATACTAGGGGAAGGGAATGTTGGAAGCTACAGCCACTTCTGACCTCAAAACATGTACAAACAGAGGATGAAAGGTCTCTTCATAGTCTTCTTATCCTTTGAATTTTGCTAAACATGCCAGGTCTTTGCCTAAGCATGTGAACATCAGTATCTTTATTTACATATCTCTATTCAAAATTCTGTTTTGAGAATGCCTCAGGAATAAGCTCTCTGGCTATTGGTTTTTTTTTTTTTTTTTTGCTGTTAAATGCTTTCCTTTAAATTTTTTGCATACCCTCAAATTTCCAAGTTCTCACAAGAGTTTACTTTCTCTGTCATTTTAAGAAACTTAGTATTTGTCTCTCTTCTTCCTTTCCTTATATTCTCCAAAGACGGAATACATGCCAAAGAGGACAAAGGACCAAAAAAAGTCAAAAGGCGAAAGGTAAGTTAGCTATTCTAGATTTTTTAAAGGTCATAATTATAAGGATATGTAATAATATTTCTGTATTTAACATATAACATCTTAATCATGTTTATATACCCTTACCCATTGGTACCCTCCCACCTCCCACTGGAATTCAGGCATTTTGTCATTTATGTTAAGGATCATCAAGTAAAGCTAGTGTCCCCTGATGTCCCTCAGTGCAAATTCATTCACTGGGGTCAAGTCAGCCTATCTGGAGTCACTCCTTTAAAGATGGTCAGCTTTCTCTCATTCAGTAGTAACCAGATGCTCAGTTGTTCTTCAGCAAAGACTGGAGCCTCCTGCCTATTTCCACAGTCCTGTGCTGGGTTTTTGTCTGCTTAAGTTTGCATGAGTCTTGTGCCTGCTCTCACCATTGATGTAAGTTCATATGAGCAAGGTCCCAGGAGTCTGGAAGACTCTATTTTCATATGGTCATGAACATCCTTTCCTGGCTCTTACAATCTTTCTACCACCTCTTCTGCAATGGTACCTGAGCCCTGGGTTCATTGCCCTTGACATTTCAGTGACATTAGAAGACTCTCTGGGAGTTTAAGTAATGAATGAATTAGACATTCTGAGTCTATTCATATTTCATGGTTCATGGACATTTGTACTTGGTAAAAGTGGAAGAATGAGAAGGAACCAGTAAAAGATTATTGGCTGGGTTATGTAATGTGAAGGCTCAGCAAAACTACTTGTCTATTATAAGTGTTACTCTAACCTGTGGATTATGGCTTGAATATTGTTTTTATATGTATGAAAATGTCATTTTGCTCTCTTTTCCTGTAATACTCATATCTATCTTGATGATCTTTCATAAAATCATAGTGAACCAAGCCAGGGTATGTGTGCACACTTGGGCTCACCTTATTAGCTGCCTATTTCCACCATCATCCACATCCTGTTCTAGTCTGACAACCATCATCTCACACTTCTAATTGTTCTCATCAGACTTGCTTAAACTCTGTGTCTTGTCTTCTTAGACTGACTTCTATGCTTTAACAGTCACCCCCAAATTCCTGCCAATGGAGTGCTTTACTCAGTAAAAGGGATTCAAGTCTCTTTTTAAGCTTACTTCTTTTGTCCTATTGCCCATTCAGCTCACACTTTTACTAACCACCTTTGTTCCCTTAGACAAAAAAAAAAGCATATCAATTCCTTTCCAAAAATAATTGACAACTGTTTTCTGTTCTCTATGCAAAAACATATTCAACCCAGTCCAGTTCTCAAACTTGAACTCACTTTATCCCAACAGCCTCATGTATAGAGACTCCCTATCTCTAGTTGACATATGTAGAGGTGATGTTCATGATTCCTCCCTCAAGGGCATAATAAAACATGACACCTTAATCTTTGCTATGAACCCAGAATGTACCTGTATCTATGAAATATTTTTAAGTATGATAAGCCTTTCAAACAATTAAGAGCAAAAATTTCAGTCTAAAAGATTTGAAACAGTCATATCCCTCAATATTAAAGTAAATAGAAGCTGGAGGAAGAAGTTCTTAGAATTGGTAAAAAGAGATAAAAGAGACCTATTGGGAACCAGAGAGTTCATCTTAAAGGGCTATTTACATTCCAGTGTTGTAGGTAAGGAAACTGAAACTTGGAAAATGTAGTCTTTCAAAAGTGAGACAAAGAAGTGATGGTCCCCTGAGGGTGGAGTTGGTAGGTTTTGCTTGATATTATACTCTAGTTTCCAAAACACAGTAAATAATAAAAGTATTTTGATTGAATGAATGATGCCTCTTTCCATATCATGCAGATAGATTAGTTTCTACCAATCTCATACATTCAAGCTATTCTGTCAATGCTGTATTGTGGTTCTGTTAAAGCATTCATTAACTCTAGACCTCCATTCCCTCTCATCCCCTCAAAGTTTTATGGTGGCAGTTATTAGCATGCTATACTGTAATGTCATGTTCAGTTTTCACACACCTATATTTTGATGACTTATATCTGGAGATCTTGAGACAGGACTTTTTAGTTATGTCACAAAACATTGTCATTTAGTTAAACATACGGATTTTGCACTGTATGCCAGAGACTGTACTAGATTGTTTTACAGAATGGTGAAAAAAGTAGATGGCCTCCTCATAGAACACACTGGCTAGTAAAAGAAAATAGCATTACATCAGCAGGCGAATAAGGAAATATCAATTATTTGCTCCAGTTTATGCTAAGAAGGGATGATGGATTTTAAATTTTGTTAACAGAAAGCACTCAGATGGATGGCCTTTATCTTTAATAGAGAAAGAAGCTAGGCAGGAGGATATATGTACAGCAGAAGAAATTTTGAGGCAAAGACCCTGAAGTGAGAAAGAACTTAGTATGACAGGGCAAAAAAAAAAAAAAAATCCACTGCTAAAGTGTAGTCCAGCAAAGGCTGACTTGCAAGAGGCAAGGCTCTCTAGAAAAAGGATGAACATGATTGATGCCTGACTAGAAAAATAGATCAGTTGTACATGTAGAGACAGATCACTTGGACAGGAACTTGAATGGCATCATTTTTGCTTTGTTATTTTATATTCTCTACAATGTACTCCCTTTCTATAAAACTGTCTTACTCATTAGGATTTTTGACTTGTGGTCCACATATTCAGATACTCTTTAGATGTTTCATGATTTCTGCCAGGAAATTGGATTTGAAATCCAAAGGAAAAGTAAGGTTTAAAAGTAATTGCACTTTTCTCCTGGTTCAAAGCAGAAAATTTTAAAAAAAAGTGTAGATCAGAAATTTATGAAAAGAGGTCAGTGATGAAAAATTATCATTTCACGTAATTCTGAAAGTCAGATTATCTATTTAAGGCAGTATGAATGTATATTTTTTTAAATAAAATGTGTGGCCTAATGTGTTAACTTGGGTTTGTACTAGCGTGCAAAACAGGATATCAAAGTTCATTTCTCTCTAAGCTTAACTTTAAAATTATAATTTAGTGTTTCACATAGATTGAGTCATCAGGCATTATTTCTATATGTACTAAGAAGATACTGGAATTTTGCCTGGCTTGATGTTGGTACGTCTTACACATATATCCACAGTTGCTGGGAATTTATATTTGCAATGGCCATGCAGTGTCCAGAAGACAAGATTTCACAGTCCACTTCCCCATCCTTCAGCTTCTATATTCTTTCCATTTCTTATTCCAGGATATTCTGTGAGCCTTGATTTGCAGTTGATGAAGATATCCCTTGAGATCATGCATTTGCTGTCATTTTTTCTCAGCTCAGCACATTGACTAGCTACGACGTAGGCATTTGCTGCTTCCCACTGCAAAAAGTAGCTTCTCTAAGCAAAGTTGAAAATATCTATGTCTACTAGTTAAAAAAATAAATATTTATAAAGCAGTTAGAAAACATGAACATTTGGCAAAATAATATTATTAGATTCCACCATAGTGCCTATGACCTCCACAGCCACAGAATTTTAACCAGGGTTACAGTACCAGATATGAATTCCCTCCTGTCGAGCCAGCCTCAAATGCAGTAAGAAAGTGATTGGTTACCCTATAGCAGTTGTGTTACCATTACACCAGTGGGCACACCTTGCCTGATCAGTTGGTATTGCAGCATGCAGGATCCAATGCTTGGTAATACCACTGATATTTTTTCTCTTCCAGCAACCTACATAGCACCTTCTTACATTATGAAAGCTAGCAGAAGGAAGGAGTTTCCAAGTTGGTTTCAGATCTATTTTTCTAGAAATGTTGCAGTCCTACTGTGTAATGTCTCCAGCAATAAGATCTTACCATGTATTTATGACAGGAAACTAAGGGCAATGGCAATAGTCTGCATTGTATAGGAGACCTATAAGGCCTCCCTAACCAGCAGTTCATAGACAGGTATTCATGCTTTGCACTATGATTTTCATTTTATAATCCATTTCTTCTGGGAGTAGCATTGTCCACTCATGCAGTGTATCTTCATTCTAACTCTTTTTCATTAAAAAAAAAAAAAAGCTCCATTGAAGTTAATGTATATGTAGCCAATTTCCATAAAGCTTTCACATAGATCCTTAGTTTGGATTAACCAACTCCCTGCCCATTCTCTCTTCAATCTCCCCATCCCCACCTAAACCAGCAGCCCTCAGTATCCCCCATCCCTTCCTTCATATCACATGTGTTCTACTATTCCATCCAATTATATATTTTCAATTTGGGTTGTGAGCTAGTACATTTTTATGTGGCTTTTTCTTGCTGCCTTCCTTTAACTTAACCCCTCCCTGAATTCTCTTCTAATTTTCCCCATTCTCTTATGCCCCCTCCCCCCCCCGGTTAAACCTTTCTAGCATCAATATTCTACCTCTCTACTTTCATTTTACATATAATCAACTACTCTCTTCCTTAATCTATTATACCCAACAATGGCCCCTTTCTGATTTCCTGGCCTGAACTTGTGCTCAAACTTAAATATACAAAACAAAGCACTTGCAGCCATGATCCAGATATGAAAGAGAACATACATATTGTCTTTCTGGGTTCTTGGATGAACTTGTTCAGTATAGTTTGTTCCAGTTCCATTCATTTACCTGAAAATTTCATAATTTTATTTTTCTTTACAGTTGACTATTATTTCTTAATTAAGTTTTCTACAATGGAATACTAAAATTTTATGATTACAGTTGAAGTTAAAATGATTGTAAAGTCAATAACAACAATCAGAAACAAAACATTCAAAGAAACCCTACCATTCACAATAACCACCAAAAAAATACTTAAGAATAAACCTAACGAAAGACATAAAAGACCTCTACAATGAAAATTCCAAGTTGCTAAAGAAAGAGATAGAGGAAGACCAGGAGATGGAAGAACCTACCTTGCTCATGGATTGGTAGAATCAATGTTGTGAAAATGACTGTCTTACTGAATGCAATCCATAGACTCAATGCGATGCCAATCAAAATACTCATGGCATTCTTCACGGAGTGAGCAAAAACTATCCTATAATTCATATGGAATCACAAAAGTCCCCATATAGCTGAAGCAACCTTGGGAGAAAAGAACAATGCTATGGAGATCACCATACCAGGTCTCAGATTATATTACAGAGCTACAGTCATAAAAACAGTGTGGTACTGGCACAAAAATAGACATGTAGAGCAAATGGAGAGCAATTGAAGTCCCAAACATGAGTACATTCAGTTCTAGTCACTTGATATTTGACAAATATGCAAGAACATACAATGGAGGAAAGACAGCATCTTCAATAAATGGAGCTGGCAAAATTGAGTCTCCACTTGTAGAAGAATGAAATTGGATCCTTATCTTTCACCTTGAAGAAAAGTCAACTCCAAATGGATCAAAGAGCTCAATATGGAACCTATAACTATGAAACTGCTAGAATAAAACATAGGCAGTACCTTACAAGTTATAGGTGTAGGAAAGGACTTTCTAAATCTGACATCAGTTGCCCAAGAATTAAGGTCAACAATCAACAAATGGAACATCAATAAACTACAAAACATCTGCAAGGCATAGTAGTACATGCCTATAATCCCAGCACTTGGGAGGCAGGGGCAGATGGATCTCTGTGAGTTCGAGGCCAGCCTGGTCTACACAGCGAGTTCCCTGTCAACTGGGGCTAGAGGGAGACCCTGTCTCAAAAAGATCGAACAAACAAACTAAAACAAAACACTACAAACTTCTGTACAGAAAAAGAAGCAACGAAGGAAGTGAAGAGGAAGCCCACTGGGTTGGAGAAAATCTTCACATGCCACACATCCAACAGAGGATTAATATTCAGAATATGCAAAGAACTCAAAATACAAAGAAACAAGAAAATAAATAACCCAATAAAAAGATGGGCTATGGATCTCAAATGGCTAGTGATTAAATCTTTAGTAATTAGAGATGTGCACATAAAAAATACTTTAAGAGTCCATCTTACCCCAGTCAGACTGGCTAAGATCATGAGAACCAAGGACACTAAATGTTGCAGAGGATGTGGAGAAAAACAGTTGCTCATTCACTGCTGGTGGCATTGTAAACTCATGCAACCACTATGGAAGGATGGAGAACTCTTAAAAAACTAAAAGTGAACGCACCATGTGATCCAGTTATTATATTCCTTGGCATCGACTCAAAGGGCTTATCCCACTGTAGAGATAACCTGTATATCCATGTTTGTTGCTGCTCTTTTCACAATACCTAAGAAATGGAAACAACCTAAATGTCCCTCAACTGATGAATGGATAATGAAAATGTGCTACATTTATATAATGGAGTTCTACTTAGCAGTTAGAAAAGATTAAATTATAAAATTTGCAAGTAAATGCATGAAACCAGAGAGTGTTCTACTAAGTGAAGTAGCATAAATTCAGAAAAGGAAGCAATGTATCTTCTCCCTTATTTGTGGACCTCAATGCCAACCCCTTATATCTAAGTATATATCCTGATGTAACAGCAGGATCCAAGAAATTGGAGAGGAAACATGGAGATAAAGGGAAAGAAAAGGTCTGTAATAGGGGGTATTAGGGAACAGGTATTACTCGGGGGAGATAGGGAAAGTGGGAATATTAGGCTGGGAGGGGGCAGAGGGGAACATGCAGGAGACCATGGGAGTGGGGAAGGAGGGAACGCAGGAGAGGGGTAAAGGGGAGGTGGCTGTTATGGGAGGAAGGTAGGAAAAATGGTGACACTTGGACTGGGGAGGGAGGAGAGAGATTGGACAAGGAGAGAGAGGAAAGATTAATGAATCATATGTAATGTGGGAAGACAGATGGAAATGTGTTGACTCAAGAACCCCCTGAGAAATACACGGTGTTTGAATATTAGTACATGTGTACACCTAGGAACTGTATGACAGTGCCAGAATGAGAGACCACCCTTCAAGAGGTTGGTCAGAGTAGTCTAAGAGACTCCCAAAATAAGATGCTTTTGCCAGAGTCCTTGGTTATCTCCCAGAACCCAATGGTAAGTCCCTGCTGATGAAGATAGGTCATAATTTACACAAGACTTAGAGCAGTGGAACAGGAACTGACAGTATTTTCCCTAAAAAAAAAAAATCTCTCATAGTTCTAGAGGATACATTGCAAGCTGATAAGGGAGAAAAATCAATCAATGGTCAACCTAGTCCTAAAGCTGAATAAACATAATGACTAGAACAGCAAACTACCTCTACTGGTGCAGTACTGGCACTGTTATCTGGGAGGTAATCAACAGCTGTCTCATTGGACTTAAAGTTATCTAAGTGTGAGTGAACTCACGGGTGGCACTGTAATTATGGCCAAATATACATGGTTGGAGAGGTCATAGATCCTAGAGAAAACCCTCCCTGTCATATCTCTAGACAAATTAAATGTCTTATCATATGCTAAATATGGATCCTTATAATTGCAGACAAGCATACAGTATAAATCACCCATCAAAGAAGCTTCTTTTTGCAACATATGGAGGCGATCGCAGAGTTCCATACCTGGTCACATAGAGCGAATATGTGCCTGAGAGATGCCTAGTCCTTAGTGACATATCTACAGTGAAACCTCTATACCTAAAGCTGAACTCGCACCAGTGAAGCTTCCTTGTACAACAGATTGCAATGCACACAGAAGGCCACAACCATGATTTAGAGAATAAGAGACTGCAGAGTATGCCTTTGGTTAGGACTGCTATATTAAACCTCTCCCACCCACAGCCCACTGACCATTGCAGAAGAGGGGAAAAGAAAGTTTGTAAGAGATAGGGTTGGTCTCTGAACAGAGAGAAACAGAGGCTTTCAGGTCACTGGACTCTTTCTCATGTGAAGTTGTGGAAGTTGTCAAGGATAAGACCCATGCCAACTCAGTCAGAAAAGGGCCCAGTGTGGTGTGAGGGAAATGGGTGGTGGGCCAGACCTTACCTGAGAACTGTTGGCAACTGATTGCTGCTGGGACAGGGAGAGTAGACCTTCCTTAAGGTCTCTGATAGTCTGAGTAGATTCCAGTGGATGAACTTGCACAAAAGACATCAAGTAAAATGCTTGACAGGATGGGACTTAACATGTACGGCAGAATACATGAGGCCCGATGTCGGGGGAAATGGGGATGTAGATAAGGGAGGGGGTCTTAATTTGATTAAGAACTGTTGTGTGAAATGTATAAAAGCTCAATAAAAAGATTTGAAATTTTATAGTAAAATATTCCTATGAAACATGAAGTCTGAGCTTTACCTGATTGTGTTCCTTAAGTTAAAGGCTATAAGCAGTTAAGTTTCATAAAAAGAAAAAAATAATGGCTTGAGATAGTTAACCATTTATGGAAATTCGCTATTTCCTAATGTAGAAGATTGAGTATTAATAAAAGATTGCACCTTCATTTGTACTTAGTCACTAAGCTGATATTTGTTAATTGCACTATAAAATTATCATGATATTCCAGAAAAGAGATATGTCACATACTGTAATTTCTAAGCCATGAAAGAAATCCCACTCAATATGCTGTAATTTATGAACATTGTCCCATTAGTGAATGAGATTTATATACAAACTTACTTTAGTTGCTAAACGGGAACCTTGCATAAATTATTTGAAGGTTTCAGATAGAATTCAAGGATCACCCTACTCTGAGCTAGAGAATGCCAAGAGTTTGTATTTCAAGAGAAACTGAGTATAGACTGTGTTGGTGTCCTAGTAACTTATGTTTAATTCTTAGGGGTAAAATCAGAAAAAGAAATGAAATGAATCAACTGACTGAAAATCCTTTGAGAACGTTCTGGTGAGCACAGTTTGCATTGGGTAGAATGCTCTTTTCCATTGGTCTAGGATATGCTTGGTCATATTTCCAGCCAAGGTCGGTATTTCTACTGCCTCATTTCAAACAAATTTCAGTATTTTTATTTAGGAAAAAGATTTCTGAGAGGGAAACAATTTGGAAAACAAGAAAATTTATAATTTCAGTTTACTAATCTTACAGTAAAGCTTAAGGTTAAAGCAATACAACTACAGAATCCAACTTGCATCAATAGAAGGATGTGTTTTAAGGTTTTGTAAGTGGAGGAATACAGAAGAGAAATTAATAATAGTCAGGCATTTAGAGGGATCCCAGGGCATGCCTGAATCTATGTGTTGCAGACTGAATCAAATGCACTTAAAGCAAAAATTAACTGAAACCTCTTTACTGTGAGCCCTGTATGAGCCTGGATCATCACACTGAACCCAGCTCTTGGCATCAGTGCAGTTGTAAGTAAGCTCCGGTTGGACAGGCAGACTCATTAATTCTGTTTATCAAAAACCTAGAACATCTGGGTATTGCCCTTTAAAACAACACCAGGTTAAGTCAACAAACTATTCTTCATCCTTCACAAAGGCTTTGGAGTTACTGGATTGGCAATCGTAGGGAGAAAGAACTAGTGTGTTTGTGTTGCATTGTCAAGTTAGTTAGAAGTTGCTTTTCAACTTTACAAGATTCTTTATATCATCGTTTCCATTCTTATTTCCATTTTTTTATAAAACTAGATATGAATGTTGCATTTGAGGAAACACATTTGACAAAAATCAATGCTTTCCTCAGAATATTGAAGCTGAGGATTAAAACCTCAAATCCCATCTGATAGTTCCTAGATGGAGCAATATCATCCCAACGAATCAGAAGGGTTTGTCTTCTTTTCCTCACCAATGGCCCCAGAATGAACTTTTAAATTTCTTTACTTTTTGAAAGAATAACCATGCATTTTGCTGAAACAGCATGATGTTTAATCAATGAGATGATTTCATTAGAACATGTAGGAACACATTTGTATGGATCTCTGCACATATGGAAGCATGTGTTTTTCACAATATTTGAAATAAAACAAAGCTCTGAGACAATCAAGAGTAATACAACACTAAATGGGCATTCTAACTTACATTATATTTTATAAACATATTCCGTCTTTGTCTTTAAGAGAAGAAAAAGTGTAACTAAATCTGAACTATCAAGACTTCAGAAACACATATGTATGTGTGTGCATTTAATTGTGTTGTACACACCACAAATGGGAATTTGAACCATTCTTTTAAAAGTATAACACATTTTTAAAACTCTTTGTAAATAGAATTTCACACAATCCTTTGATAAGATTACAAATTTTCTGTAGACTGTTAATGATAATGACAAAGTAACTTGATTGGACATTTCCTTATTAGAATTGTACCTGAAGTCAATCTAAATTCAAAGCTCCAACATTTTGCAAATGTAAATACGGGTATGTCTAGCAGGCTTTTCTTAAGGGATCTGTGATCTAAAGGTTCATTTTATAAGGACCATATGCAAAAGCAAAAAAAAAAAAACATTTAAAAAATAAAAAGTATATGTAATGAAATCCAGCATTACTTTATTTTTAACTATACTGTTATTAGTACTTTCAAATGCAAAGGGGGACATTAAAACACCCATATATACCCACAAGTTTAATGTTTTCATTCCATTTCTTTCCATGTAATTCTTTTAATAGCAATGCTACAAAGAGAAAATTCAGATAATTCTTACCAGTAAATCCCAGTGTTATAATACAATTAATTACCCTCAAGCCTCTATTTCAGGTTACCTGGTGTACTTAGCTCTGCCAGATGTAGTTTTGCTATTGGGTAATCTGATTTGCTGATAACGTACACTGCCTTAAGAATAGGAAGTGTCCAGGTGACTAGTGTCCAAATCACACATATTCTTTTGGTTAAAATGAAATGTGAGTCTGACTTTAGCCTTTAATTACATTTCCTTTCCTACATCCAAAGAATTTTATAACATCTCCAGTAAAAAAAAAAAAAAAATCACAATTTTGGAATTACTACTTTGGAAGCAGCCCGGCACCAAACATTATTGAGGAAATTTTCTGTTATTTGTATTAATTGAAGATGCACATCCTCTCTGTTTTCTGTGACTCAACCAGATGGCTAATACTTGCCTTTGAGGCCATGTTGGCCAAAGGATCTCAGATGTTTACTTAGCTATTAATGGGAACATTGAAATTATTTTTGTAAGAATAAAACAAGCTACTGGTTATATACAATGTTTTCAGAATAAGTCAGTCACTTCAGCTGACTCAAAAAGCTTCTTAATTTGGGGGATGAAAATGTATTTAGATCATGTAAAATTAAATTCATGATGGATAAGGAAAAAGTTTTCTGTCAAAACAGAAATAAAATTCTTTGCTTAAGGAAAACATTAAAACTGAACATTCTTGACATGCTCTGCCTCTGAAGATATGCTTGTCACTTTCTTTCTTCCTTTTCAGATTAGCCCTGTGGAGGATGCATTATTCCATCAGCACTGTGCTGCCAATTGAAAAATGTGTCCACAATTCAACTATGTGCTTAAACAAGCAGGAGTACATATTAAATCTGAAGGTTCGCTATTTCAAGAAACTATTTTATAAGTAGAAAGTTATTCAGCTTAGATAGTTCATCCATTTTCCAGAGCCCTTTAACCCTGTATAATATATTAAATGTCAAAAAGCTATAAAATCTCTTTAACTATTGATATCTATTTGTAGATAGCAGTATAAATCTTGCTATAAATTGAAGTAAGTAAATGACTTTATCTAAACATATTTGGACCATTGTTCTACTGTTCCAGGAACATGCTTCTCTAGTAATAGCAATGAGTTTGAGCTAGAATTATTAATATGGGAATAATGTATGAATGTTCGTCATAGAAAGTTGGCATTTTGTATTTAAATATTGCCAGTTGATGACTACTGGGAGACGGAAAGTTAGTTTTCTCTAAGGATCTGGCACTATATAGGTTGACCAGGCTCCAGTCGATGAATGCACATTGAAGAAAATTTGGGGACAGAAACATGACTCAATCGGCCTTAGCATATATGACAGAGTACATGAAATTCAGCCAGGAGGGGGTTATAAGGAGGGTACAGATATTAGAGGTGGTCTAAATATGATCAAAATATATGAAATTCACAAAAATTTAATAAAATTACTAAAATAATTTTAAAAAACCTTTAAGACTAGAAAAATAACTGTGAGGCATGGTTCAGGGGTGAGGCATGGTTCAGGGGTGCACTTATACACTGAAGCAGTCACCACAGACTAGACACAGACTCCCCACCAGCCATATAGCATCAGGCGATGGGGGCCATGCAGAAGAAGAGCAATTGTCAGATGGCTCCATTTTCAATAAAAGTTGGATATAGCATGCGGGGCGTGTGTGCTAGAGTATAAATGCATCATTGTGTACTCTGAACTTCGACTGCAGAAATTATGCCAAGAAAGAGAAAATCAACCTGTGAGGCTGTGGGAATGCCTCCAGACAATAGACAACAACTTCTATTAGTGAAGATATTGTTACCTGACCAAGAGGAAAAAAACAAACAAACAAACAAACAAACAAACCCTCGAGTTTATTTTGTACTGATGTAAAAAGCAAAAAACTCAGGGCAAGAGGATAACTCAGTAGGTAAAGTGTTTGCCAAGCAAGATGAGGACCTGAGTTCAGGTTCCCAGTAATTACATAAATTAAAAGAAAAAGTCAGGCACTAAGGAACTAGGGAAAGGCAGATCCACTGAACTTGACAGTCAGCCAGTCAAGTTGAATCAATGAGCTTGAGGAGCAGTGAGAAACCCCATCTCCTCTGCCCCCCAGAAAAAGTAGAAGACACTTGGCATCAAACTCTGGCCACTCTATGCACACTCACACATGTACACACAAGTGTACACACACTTGGATACACAAATACACTCATATAGATACATGAATAGATGCATACATACACCCACACCCACAGCCAGAGAAGAATTCAGAGATGGGAAAATTGTTTCCCAAGCAGTACTCCTAGGATATAGACTTTGCACATTTTGCAGTCCCAGCAATCCAATTTCACAAAATCATTTTGTTCCAATGGCTCTCAGTTCTCCACAAAGGAAAATCTTGAATCATTCATTGCTATTGGATTTACATTCATGACCTGGACTTTTAATATATTTCATATTTCTATCCCACCAAATTCTAATTTTGATTTAATTGCAGTAAATTGCTTACACTTCTCTAGCCGTGTGGGACATTTGACTATCTAAATGTTTATGTTAACACGTTTATTTCATGTAATACATTGCTTTCTTATTCTGCATAGAAAATTTTATTCTTCTGTAATACTCACCTTCCTTATTATGTATTGTGTGTGTGTATATATATATATATATATATATATATATGCATAAATGTGTTTGACTGTGTGTGTGTGCACGTGTGTGTGTGTGTGTGTGTATAGATCAGAGATGAATATCAGTATCTGAATATCAGAGTGTATCAGCCCTCTTCACCTTATGTTTTGAGACAGGATCTCTTGTGGACCCTGGAGCTTACCAATTGGGCTAGACTGGTTGGCCAGCAAGCCTCAGGCATCCCTCTGTCTCTACCTCCACTGTTGAAATTTTTATGTGAGTGCTAATGATCTAAAACTAGGTCCTCATACTTACATAACAAACACTTATGTCTCTGAACCATCTCCCCAGCACCTACACTCAACTTTTAACAGAAATTAATTTGACTGTTCCAGGAGGTCTTGGTATTTTCTTCCTTGTATGTCAACTAAACATTTCTTGTATGAAAATTAAATATTTCTTTATTTACAGCACTTATCTTTAAATATAGGGATTAAACTCCACTACTGAAAGATTATAAATCTCATGGATTGACACCTTTCTTGATCTAAACCATCTGTCATAGAATCTGGCATAGTAGATTTTTAAAAAATGAGTAGAAACAAGTCTTTATTTTGGGCCCATTGAATAAATGATTGATAGTCAATAGTATATTTAAATATGTTCTTTGTACATTTTTGTTTGAATGTAAAACTTATTGTGGGGTTCACATCTAAACGCCATACTTTGCTGGAACAATTAGTTCCATTCTAAAGAAATTCTATTAGCCACGGTAGCCATCAACTTCAGTTATGCTACAAAATAATCTTTAAATAATTTCAACCCTAAACTGCCACTCACCAAGACTTTCTGCCATGTACCCTCCTCCAATCATTCCTCTCAAAGAATAATGTCTTATATAAGTAATTCTGAATTTTCATTCTCTTTTAGATTTTCATTAGAATTGTGCTTTCGAGTTAGTTGTTGAAGGCTTATAATATGTATCAAAATACTATTCACTGTCATGATTTAAACTCTGGTTCAAACATTAACAGAAGCTATTGCCGATCAGCTCTTCTGGGGCCTTTGCCCCTTCCCACTGAGCCTGCTAGAGACAGCCTGAGTATCCAAATCCTGTTCTGCCCATCCACTTACTTTTGGACCACCCCTAATCCTGCTACTCCAGAGCTCATGCCTTCAAAGCTAGCTAGTAAGAACTAGCCCAGCCTGTTCCCATCAGCACTCCTTTTGCCTTGGGCTCTTCCTGTCAAAGCTACCAGAGAGCAGCACATGACAGGCTGGGAGAGTTAGCAAGATGCCACCAAGCCAGATAAACATTCTCCTGCTTTGGAACCAACCTCAGTTGTTTCTTCCAGGGCTCACCCTTTCTCTGCTTAGCTAGTGAAAGCTGGCCCAGTTGCTCTCCACTACATTATCTTAGGCCTGGGCTCCTTCACCCTCCTAAAGAACTCCTGACTAGCCTGCCTAGATTCATCTGGTCCTTACAATAAAAAAAAATGAAAAGAGAGAAACTGAGACCCAAATAAACAACTATTTGTAACTAATCAGAAATTTACCAAGCTACAGCAACAATATATATATTATTATATTATATTATTATATTATATTATTATATATATATATAATACTTCAACTCCACAAAGGTAGATATTATATTATTATATATGTATAATACTTCAACTCCACAAAGGTAGATATGACTTCAAATCAGACATACAAAAAGAACAGAAATCCATATGCCCAGACCACAATGGAAAACACAAATAATATGAAACAAAACAAAACAATATGAGGCCACCAAACCCTGGTAGTCCTATAAAAGTGTTCTCCAATGAGAACTTCCCAGAGGAGCCCTAAAACACAGAATTTAAAAGAACACTCCACTGCAATAATGACACAAATGGTATGGGAGTAACCAACCACTTTATGATTTGATTTAATGTCCATTTCACATGATACAGTTCATACCTGGCTCTGTGATAAGGACTAAGGACCTGAGGCTAGGAAAGTCACAGAAACTAAGGGAGACCTATAACTATTATTTGGTAAATGGACATAAAATTAAACAGAATCTTAATGACTTATTGTTATACCCAGGAACTAATGTGTTTCTCAACTCCCACCAGAGTAGCCAATTATTGCAACAGATTGTAATAATAGAGATCCACAACTGGTCATGTACAGAGAATAAGAGACTTCAGAGTACTCAGCCCTAAATGGGAGTCTTTATCACACCCTCTCTTCCAAAGGCTGAGGAATCATTGTGGGAGCAGAAAGATTTTGAGTCAGAAGTGGTAGATGACTACAAGGAAAGCATTCTCCAGACAGTAGGACATTTTTACATATGCAAGCTTAAGCCAGACAAAAATCTCAGCGTAGATGGGGAGGAATGGAGGTTGGCAAGAAGCCACAACCTTAGCTGAAGAACTGGGCAATTGCTAATTTCTGGGAAAATGAGAGTTGGTTTTCTGTAAGGGTTATATTACTAGATAGCTTGACCAAGCTCCAGGGGTTAGATCCAGACAGAATATTTGTGGAGACTAATTGGACTGGATATGACTTAAAATGTAAAAATAGTAGAGGAAATGAAGCCAAGGAGAGGTAGCAAGGCAGGAGTGTAGTGGGAGAATGGAATCAGAATATGATCAAAACATACTGCATGAAATTCTCAAAGAATCAATAAAAATATTTTTATAAAAGAAAAAAAAGCAAGGTGAACATAAAAAATGTGGTAGCTGCCTGATCTTCAGATACATGCACCAACCAGTACTCTCTCTCTCTCTCTCTCTCTCTCTCTCTCTCTCTCTCTCACACACACACACACACACACACACACACATACACACACACACACACAGCAGTACCAAAACTGCAAAACCCGGGTTAAATTCCTGGATTCACACATAATTCAAAAAGAGGGTTTTTAAATTTTTTCTTCTTGGATTTCTGAGCTTTTCTGCTTAAATTACCTGATAACAATCATGTAAGCAGTAAAACTGCAAATAAATAACTACATAAATAAATAAACAAATAAAGAAATAAACTCTTTAACTGGGTATGGATACATATACCAATAACCCTAGCACTTGGGAGACAAAACGTTAGCGAGTTCAAGTTCAAGGCCAGTGTGGGCTGTAATGTGAGACTCTGTCTCAAAATCCAAAAATAAACAAACAAAAGAAAATTAAATTAAATTTTAAAACAATATTTTTGATAAACACAGAATCATACTAAAGTATGTTGACTCTAATATTTACCATGTGTCATTTTGCTGCATCTAGAAATAACTTTATTTATCAGCTGGAAATAATGTAGACTTTCCCAAGGCACTTCTAAGGCATTGGACAGAATTTTCAAAATTTCTAGGTAAAAATAGAATTTGCATGTTATGCTGCAATTATTGGTTTAGTTGTGTTTTGCATCAGATCCTTACCAAATTACCAATTTGGGTCTTAAATCCCTTACCTTGGCCTTCTTATATTTTATGTGTTTGCTTTTATAGACTAAGATCTAAATAATAGATTTCGTACCTAGAGGTAAGTTAATGACAGTTCTGAATGTATTCTTTCAGTGAAAAGTTCTTGATGAATATTATAATTTTGAATGTCTTAAATACTTTTTAAACTATTTGATACATGTGTATCATAAAAAAGTTCAAATTAACGCTAAATTTTGTCTTTGGTGCCTATATTTGTCAGGACACTAAAACCACAATGAGTGTGTTAAGTCTATCTGCACACTTAGACTGAGAGTTTGATGGGTGCTCAGTATTCAGATGTTGCCTCATGTATTCCCCCATCACTGATGATGTCTTCAGATAGCTCACATTCCTGCTAGAGTCAGGATGGTCTTTTGATATAATGGTTGAAACCAACGTCTGTCTCCATGGGGTTATGCTATATTTTCCTTTGATTTATTGTTTATTTATGAATTATCATCTGACTCTTCTACTAGTGATGTTTCTTTTAAACAGAACTTTCACTTTTTCTTAAAGAAATGACTACCTAGGATCTGGAGATATGATTCAGCAGTTAAAAGCACTAGTTGCCCTTACAGAGGCTCCTGGTTCAGTTCCCAACATCTACATGACAGCCAACAACCATCTGTAACTCCAGTTTCAGGGGACCTGTCGCTCTCTTCTGGCCTCTGTGGGAATCACATGTCATGGGTGTACTTACAAACATGCAGGCAAAACACTCATAAACACAAAATTTTAAAAATGTATAATATGTTTAAAAATAAATAAATAAATAAATAAATAAGAGATGACTATTTAAAATCTCTGTTTTTTTTTTTAAGTTTCTCATTGTTGTATTGGTGTGTCTGACTCAGGGACTGTGGGCAGAATTAGCTAAAGTGATTTGAAAAAAAGAGGAAACTATTTCTTCAGGCATCTGGCCTCATATTTTTCCTGTTGTCATTAAAAATTGGGACTCAGATACTAGCTCACTATTGATAATTGGAGGGCCAAGTAAAACAATATATACAGTAAGACGCCAAAGTAAGTGATCCATAATCAACTTCTTTGTTTAAATCAGGAAAAGCATTCACTTTAAATGGTTATAATTGGCTACCTAGAAAGTCTCTTTGGCCTGAGTTGACTGTTAAAGTATACTTCAAATAGATTTGGATGAATACTTTAATACCTAGACAGCTAAACTTACCTCTTATTTTTTCACTGGCTTGGTTAGTTTGCAAGTTAAATACTTTTTCAGTGCCTACTGTGTGATAGACACCATAGAAGGAGTGTTGAACATAAAAAATGGAATATATAGTTTCCATATTTAAACGTATAATAGGCATAATATTTTAATTTCACATTGAAAATGAACATAAACTAAACCTGGCAGCACACACCTGTAATACCAACATTAGAGAAGTAGAGGTAGCAGGATCATGAGTTTGAGGCCAACCTGCACTGCATTACTAAATTCAAGGCCACCTTGGGCTATGTAGCCAGTCCACATATCAAAAATCTCAAACCAAACTCTAAGAAGCAAATGATTGTCTTTACTGAGGATTGTATTATCATAAGGAACTTTACAAATATCTGGGAAGTATTTGGACTCTCACAATGCTGGGAAATAACACTACAGTAATCCTGCACATAGTAAAAACAGTTCTGAGACACCAAACACTCAAATATTCATTCCCAAGAAGGATTTGGGGGAATCAATATATGAGTAGCATCCTTTTCCCTTTGAGAAACACTGGAAGAAAGTTGTCTATTTGTCAATGAACAAACAGGGTGTGTAACAACTTCAAAAGCTGAGGTCAACTTGAGATACTGTGCAGTCATGGAGTTGCAACCGTTCAGTCTATATTATTCATTGTTGGCTGTCGAGTTATCTGATATTGCCTGATTGGTGTCATAGATTGAAAACAACCTGTAACTTGAACTCAGGTGTTTTGGTTGTCGAAAAAAATAATATTTTGTTAGTTTTTGTGTCTATATTTTAAGCTGGGCTTAATTGCCTGGTTGTTATGGTCTCTCTTCTCACCCTCAGTTATTTTGCCCCTTTGCTTTTTCTATGACTGGTTGACTATTGGTAGGTCACTGAGATTTTCTCCATTTGGTTTTCCTCTTTGAGAATACCAGACTTACCTTAGTCCTATCACGTTGATGGAGGCCCTGGACACAGTACAGAAGAGAGTATTTTATTAACCAAAGCAAGTCAAAGGCTAATCCATAATTAAAGGTAGCACAACAGACTACAGATTTGATGAAGAACGCTGTGCATTCATCTTGTAAAGGGTGTGAAAACAGGGCAAGTTGAGAACTTGGGGAGGCATTTACAGTTGATCATCCACCATTTTGTATCACTCTTTTTAACTTCAACACCACATAAAATGTTAGAGTTCTTTGTCCTTATTACCACAATGCACTTAAGGCAGAATCTTCAGTTTCACAGCTGCTTGGTGACCTCAGTTGCAATACCTCACCACTTTCATGATTGTTTAGCATCAGGAATACAAATATTGACCAACTTTAAATTTCACTGTCACTGCAACAGTCAAGATTGGTTACTTGTACCGCATCAGAGAGAAGTCAAACCATCATCTGGATCCTGTATCCCTGGTTCGTCTCTTCCCATTTTCCTACTTTCCTTCATTATCTTATTGCATGGAAAGCCTCATAATTGAACTCGTTCAAGTTACTACAAGTACATCATATCCAAGTCGTTACAAGAATAACAAGAATGAAATAAGATTGATGAAAATACCTTGTTAATTCAAGGTTAATGACATTAAATTGCAATGGTAAGGATTTCAATTAGACATTTGGAAGTACTTCTCAATTATTATGATATGAGATATCATCATCTGACCTAAAGGAAGGCATTTTTCTCACTGGAGATTTTTAACTAACAGTAGATCACTTCATTGGTGGAACTCCTTTTTTGATGTTGGATTACATTAGATGAACATTGTTGTTCAAATAGAGAAAGTAAAATTGGCATTTTTAATATTTCTACAGCATACACAATTTTGTACATAGAATATAAGTACTTGCTTTTGACTCAGCAGCCATGGGAGGCATAATACACCCTTCAGCTTACAGTCCATGCCCATGCTGATTAAGATCTGCTGGCACCTCTGTGGGAATTGTACAAATAATAATCCCAGTTCATCCGGGTGGGAAAAATTTCACCTCAAACTCAGATCCAATTTTCTTGCTTTATAATACATCGGCTGTTAGGAGAGACTAAAATGTAAATACCCAAACCACTTATTCCCTAGATTTTCCAACCTTACTTGTTTACTTGGAGATCCCAGTTTCCTCTTCTTGCTGCCGTCCCTAACCCTAAATACCTCTGCATGGCCCTGCTGGGCATGACTGTGAACTCACTTAGAAAAATAAAGTCAAACTCAAGGAATGCCCTGCCATAATCTATTGGTCCAAACTGGATGACCAAGGAAATATGACTTCATTATTTTAAATAACCAAGAGAAAAATATGTGTGGAATTTCTGTATTTCCTCCCTCTGAAAGGATATGGGTTAAAGAAGGGTTAAAATAACAAAAACTCCATTTTATTTTTACTATATTTTTAACTGTATGTTAATGGAAGGTGAGACGGAAAGAAATAGACCCAATGTCTTATCACTTGGCTTTTACAATCATCAAATCAATGTCCTACTTCTTCCACATTATTCTGAAGAAAATCAGTTATCAGACCATTTCATTTTTTTATTAGCAATGACAAATGTTATTTATAATACAGGAGAAGTCAGTAGTCTATGCTGGACCCAGAGGGCTTCCTTTTGCCTGTTAAACTTTGAGGATGAATGACTGCATTTTTGGTACCTGCACAGCACTCTGTACATAACATTCTGCTATCCTTTAAAACAGCAAATGGAAGTCATTTAAACCAGATGAGCAGCAGGCTGCAAAATTGGCATACCTACAGCACAGGGCACACAGCACCACATACCTATGTCAAGGGAATGAAGAGTGGGTGGCCGGAAGAAAGAGACTCTTTTGCCATTTAACCTGCAATTGGAGAACATCTGTGAAGAATTATCCCCAGCACTGCTCTTGTAATTGTTGTTTCCACCATCAGTCACTGGGGAGGAGAGACTACCTGAAGTGGATGAAAGCAAAAGCCAAGTAGCATGAAGTCTGTGCGGCAGTGTCCACACCACCAGAGGGCTTGAGCCATATCTGAAAACTTAACTTCTATAAGGATTTATCTGTTCTGTATCCTAAGTATCAAAACTTAGGTATTTCTAAATCTGTATATAAAAGAGACTGTAGCCTATGCACTTACTTTCACAACTATATTAATGTTAGAACAATATTGGTGTAAATTTTTGTAGCTAAATTAAAAGAAGGATGTTACTTCTTCCAAGTAGGCCTGATTAATAAAATGATATACGCTCATTTTTCCAGGAATCCAAGTTATCCATGATCCTGAACATGCAATACTGCCGGTCATTTATCAGTTAAAAAGTTACCCTCTATTTAGCTATATCTAATATATCAAGATAATATTTAAAACCTTATTGGAGTACTAATTTTTAGTCAAATAATTCCTCACATTTGGGTGCATAAATTAATTGCTGAAAGAATATTCTCAGTGTGACAGAATAAAGGTGTATATAATATTCACTTAAGTAAAATATTATTTCAGTCTTTTCAAAATCTGGTTTCTCTCCAAGCTTTTATCCCTGCTACTTTTCAGTTCCATTTCTTGTCCATTTGAATATATGGAACTCTTAAATTTCTTGTATATTTTTTCTGGGACTGCTCCCTTGAAATCCAGGCTCATATAATGTGTCCAACATATTGAAGAGTGATTTCAAAAAGTATGTCAAAGCTGATTTTGTGGTCTTCTCTCCACACCAAGCTTGCTCTTTCTGCAATCTTTCCAGTCTCAGGAAATGGTCTCAACAACCACTGAATTACTCAGTAACCCCAAATTGGAATCAAGCTTGATTCTTTTTCACTCAATTAGAACATTCTGGCATCTCTCCACTGAGAAAAGATACAGAATCTATTGACTTTGTACAGATTCCATAGCTACCATCATAATCCCTCATTATCTCTTTTCTAAACCATTGCCCTACACTTCAAAATGATCTGCCTTTCTATTCTATCTTCAACACAATGGTAACACAGGTTGTTTTAAAAACCAAGAGGTTGCACTACATGTCCACTAAATATGACTTAAGTTCACTAAAAATAAAAGCTAAAATCCATCCAATGGCTTAAAATATTAGAAAGAGTTGTTTCCACTGATCTCTTCCCTTATCTCTCATTGTGTCCCAGATCTGCAACAACTGAAGATCTTTGCTCTTGCTATTCTTCCTCTGGGAAGTTTTGTCCTCTTGACAGCTACATAAATCTCACTCCCACCTACTTCAGGCATATAAAGAAATGGCACATTGTTACATTATTATCTAAAAACTCCATCATGTCAACCATCTCTGATTTTTCCCAATTATAAATATGTAAGGTAGAACTTACTACAATATCATGACAGTTTATATTTATTTACTATATGACATTTTCATTACATTTTTATTTATTATGTTTGTGTGTGTGAGTGTAGTGTGTGTGTTTAACTGTGGGGGATGAACACATGCCACGGATCAAGTATGGAGATCAGAAGACTACTCACAGAACTCAGTTCTCTCCTACCACGCAGATTCCAGAAATTGAACTCAGGTATCAGGCTTGGCAGCAGGTTACACTACACACTGAGCCATGTTACCAGTCTTATTTACCTTTATTTTGCTCTAACTTGTTGTATTTTGTGGCTGTATGGTTGAAAAGACATAGAGAATGTAGCTAGGAAAGAGTTAAGATGGATCATTACATAAACAGTAGTTTAAACACTAGACATTAGACTTTCATTACTACTGGAAATATATCACTCATTACTATTTGAAAAATGTTTAATAGAAAAATGGAACAGTAAACCTCAAAATATCTAATATAATCTCTTAGTTATATACAATTTAAAAGAACATTTTAATATATTATTTTTTTAATTTTATGTACATGAGTGTATTGCCTACATGCATATAAATGCACTCATGTTGTGCAATGGCCACAGAAATCAGAGGAGGGTGCCAGATTCCCCTGGAAATGGAATTACAGACAGTTGTAAGCCACCATATGAGTGATGGGAATCAAACTTTGGTCTTCTGCAAGAGCTGTCAGAGTTCATTACCACTGAGATGTCTCTCTAGCCCCTCCCTAAGTATTTTTTAAGAATTTCAAACATGGACACTGTATTCGGATCATTTATAGCCCTTCTTTGTCCCCCACTCCCTTACAATTTCTTGTCCTCTTCTAGATAGAGATGGTGATAATCCTTTTTTTCTCTATCATTTTAACTTATTTTAAATGTAAAATACACTTTTCTTGGATTACACTGCTGGTGGAGAAGTGGTATCAATCATTCCTGCAATTCTTCCATCAGTCTCAGGGCGACATTTCATAAAGTGAAAGCAGTTAAAGTAAATATGGCTGGAACCTTATTTAGTAGATGATTTAGGTTCACCACATACATACTTTTATCCTCAGTTCAAGATTGAAGACTCATTTTCAAATCTGCCAGGAGGTTGTCTGCTAGCTGACCAAAGCTGTGTCTCATACTGAGAGTTGGCTTAACATATCTGAAGGCTGTCCAGTTCAATTGCATGACACTCCCAAGATGGTTCACATCCAATGACTGAGCAATGGTGCAGCTACTAACACATATATTTCCTCCTCTTCATCATTGTTGTCATTGTCATCATCATAGTCATCATCCTCCTCCTCCTCCTCTTCTTCCTTCTCTTCATTTTTTTAAAGTTTTCTACTAGCAACCTGTTATATTTTAAACATGAAATGTCCCTCACAGGCCCATATGTTTGAACACTTGATCTCAGAGGGTAACATTGCTAAGGGAGGTTGTGGAGCCTATAACGGGTGGGGCCACACTTTTGGGAAATTGTACCCTGGGTCTTTCCCTGTAGCTAGGGTCCCTCTGGATTCCTGTATGCTCTAGAAATATGACCAACTGAAAGCTCCCACCACCAAAGTCAGAGTTCCACTATCCATTCATGCCCCAATCACGAAGCTGTCAACTAAATCAAGTTCTTTTCCTTCTAAGCCACTTTTTGTCAAATACTTGGCTATAGCAATGAGAAAAAATAATTGATATGAACCCTTATCTCCAAAATGCCAATAAGATTCCAATAAAGCCAAGTGTTCTATTGAAAACTGAATAAAATTTATCTTATGTTTCACATTGATTTCCTCTTTCAGTGTGTGGAATTTGAGGATATTCAAAGCAAATTTCTTGAAAATGAGTCTGTTACTAGGAACATGGTTTAGGACAGTTGTTTCCAGAGATGGTATAGGAAAGTAGAATCTAAAAGAATTTGAATCCATGGGTACCAGACTTGAATGGAGAACTCTATTTAGGGTTGTACATTGAGTACCTTCTTAATTCCTACAGCTTAAATAAAAATAGAGCTGAAGATTGCATGAAAGACTTGGCATGCTGACAAGTTTCACCCATAAGCTCACAGTTCTGACTTGAAAATATGAGAATAATCAGACTTTGTCTTTTAATACCTGACTTTGTCTAATTATTGCATGTGCTCAGTAATCTCAAATTCCCATTTTTAATGTAGATAAGCAGAATAGATACCTCTTCCTTTCTTAAACCTAGTGATATAAACTTTGCTTAAAGATAATGCAGATTCTTCTGCTTGGCAGAGTCATCAGAATATAATCTCATCGTACCTTTTTGCACACTTTGAAAATCCTACTCAAATTTTCCAGGATTGTTAGAAAATTGTATCTAAGTTAATGTTGAAATATAGAGAGCATCTTAAATTAGGGTGTGTGAAAAGTAAGTAATGAAAGGATTTCTGGTCTAGATCAGCTCATTTCATGTCATTTGAGAAGGTAGATGCATTTTGTGATCATATTTCCAAAGCACTTCAAGTCTAATTGGGCTGAATGTGTTTGATAGTTTAATTGAGAAAAAGCTCTCATTGCATCTTGTTCCTGTGCCTGCTGGAAGAGTAGAGCTTACCTTCCACTGCTCCTCCTCCTGCTACCTCTGCAGCCATGCTTCCCTGCAAGAAGGACTGTAATTCCCCTGGAACCATGAGCTAAAATAAACTCTTCCTTCTATAAATTGCTTTGGTCAATGTTTCTATCACAGCAACAGAAAAGTGAACTAATGCAGTAATTGGTACCAGAGACCTGGCTGTTGACTGTGAAGAACCTGACCCTGTGGGGTTTGAAGAAATGTTCTAGATTTGGAAAGCTGGGCTTGAAAAGTGGTTGACTGCTATAATCTGAGCTTAACAGGCCACTCTAGTAGGCACCTGGAAGAAAATAGTGCTGAGGACAATTTAGTTCCAGAGGGAAATAAGGACTTGGGATATTTTGGCAGAGTCTGGCTGGAGTCTGCCCTCAACCAAAAAGCTTGCCTGAGGCTAAGTTGAAAAACAATGGACTAATTTCTCTGGCAGAAGAAATTTCAAGAGAGCTTAATGTAGAAATGGTGATGTGGTTATTAATGGTGAACATTATGCAGATCTACAGTGAAGAAGAGCAAATGGGGCAGAAAGAAATACAGTTTTGATTGAAAAAGAGCACTAGGAAGATAAATGTTGGAGCCTTAGCCTGTGTGAATCGGACCTGTTGATAAGGAGATTAAAGTGATTAAGGAGATTAAAGTGATTAAGGAGGGGCCTAGAGTTTCAAACTTAAACAATGGAGAGAGTGCCTCCAGGGCAAGACCACACCCAGTTAAGCCTCCAACTTGTGAAAGGAAAATCCTGCAGGGGCCAAGGAAGAGAAAAGCTGCTAAAATGGATAAAGCAGGCTGGAGTCCATCCCACACTTGCAGTCAAACTTGGCAGTGTCCTTCACCTGATTCCAGCTTTAGAGGCATGAAAGATGGAAGAGTGAAGGGGTCACCAATTCTTCCTCAAGGGCTTGGTGAAAGCCTCAGAGGCCAGGCAGCATGCAGCAGAGGTTATCCTGCACAGAGAAGGCTCTGATAGGTCATTGCATGAAGCTGTGAAGGTGAAGCCTGGTTGGTAATGGAGACCCCAAGAAGACATTCATGATGCCAGAGCTGTGAGGCATCTTCCAAGAAGACCTGCATACAGGGAGTGGTACCAGCCCAAGAGAGAGATGTGTGTTGTCCACAGCAAAGCTACAGAGTCTGAGCCCTCTAAGCCCTTTGAAGTAAAGTCCCAGAAGTTGGATATGGAGCTACTGGATTTGGTATTTGCTTTGCTTGTTTTCAGTCTTGTTTTGGTCCAGTATTTCTTTACTATGCCTTCATTCCCCCCTTTTGGAATGGTAATGTGTATTTGGTTCCACTATATGTTAGGAGTATGTAATTTGTCTTTTGACTTTATAGAGGCTTACAGTTAAGATATCCCTGTGGACTTTTGAATAGTATTGAGACTGATAATGATTGTGGGGACTTTTAAAGTTGGTCTAAATGCACTTTGCATTTTATATGGTCAGGAGCCTATAAGGACCAGGGGGTGGAATGTGGTGATTTGAATGAAAATGTCCCCCATAGGCTTTGTATTTGGACATTTTGTCCCTACATGTTGGGGCTATTTTGGGAGGTCTTAGAAGGTGTGGCTATCCTGGAGGAAGAACCTCACTGGGGGTTGGCTTAGAGAATTTTTAAACCTTGCCAGATCTCCAGATTCTTGTTTCCTGTGCGTTCTGGAAGTTGTAGAGCTTAGCTTCCACTGTTCCTCTTCCAGCCACCTCTGCCATCATGCCTCCCCACCAAGAAGGACTGTAATTCCCCTGGAACCATAGGCTCAAATAAACTCTTCCTTCTATAACTAAACAAAAAAACAAAAACAAAACAACAACAAAACAGCAACAACAACAACAAAAACCTCTCATTGCTTCCTTGGCAGGAGAAATAATTTCTTTTTAAAAACAATATGCATTTTTGATAATTTTTTTCCTTTTCTGTCTACAAAGGACTGGGCACAAATATTGAATGATTTAAAAATATGAGAAATACAAACAATATATCATATAACTGTATCAATCCAGGGTAACAGAAATAGCACTTATAATATCATGTTTTTGTTTTTTGTTTTTTGTTTTGGTCTTTTTTGAGACAGGGTCTCCCTGTAGACCCAGCTGTCCTGGAACTCACTATGTAAACCAATCTGGCCTTGAACTCACAGAGATAAGTACATATTTCTTAACCATAAACTACATACTTGTACAATAATGAAAAAAATACTTCTAAAGGTATATATTAAGCCTGGGTTACAGATATAAATCTTAAGGACTGTACTCTAGTAAATGTATATTCTAAACCAGATATAAATGCATTGTGATCTAGCCAGCCACACTATCTTGAGTATAAGGAACCAGGGACCACACAGAAATAGAAGTAACTATTTTTTAGATACATGTAGCAGTCCATATGAACAATCTGTATATATTTTCTGTCTAACTCTTAGATTATGTGGATTTGGAAATCCTACTTTTCAGAAGAGGATGGTTTCCACTAGGGAACACAGCAAATGTCCCAGTAAACATCAGCCTATGACTGACATCTTTGCTTTGGGCACCTATTTCTGATGGACCCAGAGACAAGAAAAGAGTTGTGATTCTGGCAGAGGTAATGGACCCTGATGACTAGGAAGAGGTAGAGTGATTATTTTGCAGTGGCATCAGGGAAGCATACAATTTAATGTAGAGGGCAACTGTACCAATTGTATTGACAAAGCTTGGACAAGTGCACAACCTTCGTTTGATAGGTGTGTGACTATTAGACGTTCAGTACTTCACATATGTATCTTCCCACTCAGTAAGGCACCTAGCCCAACAGAGGAACCTTTCGTAATCACTTTGAAAAAATTCACAAGGAAAATAACCAACTAGAATTCTGATAGTGCTGTTTCCAGTTGAGATGAACTTACTGTAGGAAGTAAGAAGGTCCAAGTGATAGGTAGCAGAGTCTGTGGTACAGAGCGAGGATATCTTCTAAAATTCTGTTACACTTTCAGATTCTGGGAATATTATCTTCTGATGGTCCACAATGGTCCATCTCTCAGGATTATTTTAAGTCGAATGAAGCTATCTAACTAAGCTCATCACTCCACTTTGGGGGCAGAGACAGAATCAATGGTTGAGCAATAATAGGATACAAATATTTTAACCCAAATATGGGAGAATTCTAAAAAACCATCTAAATCTCTGAGTTTCTTTACGGGTTAACCAAAATTCTGTTGCAATAGAATCAAAATTTAATATATATTTCCAGCTGATGTGCATTCTTTATTCCTTGGACATGTTTAACAAAAGGAGAAGCTTGTATAAATATATCTGTCTCAAAATCTGTTTCCTTAGATCCTATCTGAAGGTAAATGGTGATAGTCTAATATCAGTTCTAGTTTCAGACATTAATGTTAATGCATATTAGAAATTTTGCTATATAAATATGATAGATATCATTAGACCTCAAAACATACATATACAGTCTCATCTATCTATTGATTGCTAGATATATGTAAACTTTGCTAACATTTGCATTGGTTTCGATAGCAATAGTAAAAAAAAGAGATAAAGTTGTCTTCATCATCCTCATTTAAACCCACATTGCACAGTCAGCATATCTCTTTTTTTAACATTTATTTGTTTGAGGGTGGGTACAGGTATCACAGGGCCTGTGTAGAAGTCAAAGAATGACTTTCAGGAATTGGTTCTCACTTTTCACCATGTAGGTTTTGGGGGATCAAACTCAGGTCATCGGATTTGGCTGTAAGCAACTTCACTAACTGATTCATTTCACAGTCTCAACTCTTATCTTTTAATGTATTATTCATGTGTGTGTGTGTGTGTGTGTGTGTGTGTGTGTGTGTTGCCTGCATGTATGTATGTGCTCCCATGTTGTGCAATGCCCATTGGGGTCAGAAAAGAGTGTCAAATGCTCTGGACCTGGAGTTACAAATGGTTGTTAGCTGCCATGTAGGTGCTGGAAATAAAAACTGGGTCCTCTACAAGAGCAATAAGTGCTCTTAACTACTGAGTCATCTCTCCAGTCCCTCAATTCGTATTTTTAATATGATATTATCCTTACTTGAAATATATCAGCTAATACTTATTAATTAGTGCGTAAAAGGAATCACACCTACCAATGACAATGGTAGAAAAGAAGGATGGAACTTAGGCAATTGTCTGATCTTAAAAATCATTTGAAAACCAGTTATGTGGGCTATGGGAGGGTGCCAGTTGGGAAGGATGTATAAAGATGTTCTGAGTGACATACACAAAATTCAGTAAAAAAATAATTTACAAAAAAATGATCATTTGAAGCAAAAGCAACATTCTCACAATAGCATTGGAAACAGCAAAATATAGCCATGTGTGCTTAAAAAACATAAATGCATCCTGAAGTACTATTTCCATAGAACAGGTTTAGAGTAAAACAAATTCAAATTTGATGTTACTGATTTAATGTCCAAAATGTGTTCACACTTAAAAATATATCAAAATACAAAATTTAGGTTTTAAAAAATCACGTTCTATAAAGACACAATGTTTTCAAGAAGACTAATAGTTTGCCTCATAAACCTAGAAAGGAAAGGGAAAAAAAATGCTGAAAATCCAAGAATCGTGACCTAAAGATCTTTCCTGCTAGAAGTGTAGAACTAAGAGGTGGTTATGTTGCATAGGTGGTCTTGGGAACAAATTTTAATTAAATTGGGTAATAAAAAAAACTCTGCCCTTTATGGTGAGAAAGAACTCATAAAATTTTTGTGTAACTGCCAGGTAATGTTTGCATTGGTGTCCATGTGGAGTTTTGTGTTTGCTGTTTTCAGCTCCCCAAAAGTTCTGAGAAAATAAAGAAGATCCAAGACTTCAAATGGTTTTAAACTCAAAGTCGCTTCACCAATTTCCCTAAAGTTATGTATCTTGTATCACAGCTATTAATATATTTTCAAAGAAATCATAAAATGACACCCAAAACTCATGTTAACTGCTCCCTGAAATGAAAGATATTAAAGTATTTTTTAATATGGGAATTCTGCTTCATGGATGACATTTTTAAAGAAAATTTTGTTATATTTTCTGAGGAAATTGACACCCTGAAAAAATATGTATATTTTACTGTTCTTTCAAATAACTTCAATGTTTCTCAGTCAAACATGACCTTCACTTGGAGAGTCAAATTATTTGTCTGAAACACAGGTATATACCTATATTTTTCTATTATTTTAGATTTTACTTATTTTTTTTTATTTTATATTATCTTAGTTTGTTTCCCCATTTCTGTGACAAAACACTCCGACCAATACCAACTTGGGGAGGAAAGGGTTTATTGAGCTTACATCTCCCAGGTCGCAGTTCATCAGGGAGCCCAAGGTAGGAACTCAGGGCAGGAACCTGGAGGCAGGAGCTGGAGCACAGGCCATGGAGGAACACTGCTTACTGGCTGGCTCCCCTGGCTCCTGCTCAGCCTGCCTTCTTATGCAACACAGGCCCACCTGCCCAGGGGTGGCACCACCCACAGTGGCCTGGGCTCTCCCACATTATTCATCAAGCAGGTGCCCCATGGACATGGCTACCGGCCAGTCCAATGAAGGCAATTCCTCAACTGAAGCTCCCTCAACCCAGGTGTGTCAAATTGACACTAAAGCTATCCAGCACATATATGTATGAGTATTTTAATTTTTATTTTATGTTAGTGTGTTACCTGTATGTATTTAAGTGCACCTGTGTCATTCAGTGCCCTCCAAGGTCAGAAGAGGGCATCAGATTTCCTGGAACAGGAATTATGGATGATTGTTTGAAGCCAGGTGAGTGCTGAGAATCGAACCCAGTGTCCTATGCAAAAGCAGCCACTTCTCTTAACCTCTGAGCCATCTCTCCAGTCCAATATATGGGTGTTCTGCCTGAATGTATGTGTGAGTACCACATGCATGCCTGATGCCCACAGAGATCAAAATAGCATTGAATCCCCTAGAATTGGAGTTAGAGACGATTGTAAACCACCATATGAATGCTGGAACCCAAACTCACTTCCTCTGCAAGAGCAGCAAGTGCTCTTAACAGCTGAACCATCTCTCCAGACCCTTCTACCTTCTACTTATAAATTTCTTTAGTCCTCACAATACGCTAAAGCCTAACCAGCCTTTTCCCTTCATTATCTGTCTGTACTCATATTCCAAGGCCTTGTGCTCTACCTGTGTTTTATCTGTATTATTTCCACGTTGCCCATTTTGTGTCTTGATAGTCACCCTATGAAAGAAAGGAGGAAAAGGCACAGTTTTAAATTCAGATAGATGTGGTTTTTAAGGACCAGTTTGCCAGACATGTAAAGTTATGGGAATAATTCAGCCTATTTAGCATTAACAGTTTAATTGGTAAAATGGTGGTTAAAGATGCTTTATAAGTTTGATAAGATTGATAGAGTATTACATTAATGCATAATGTTGTATCTTAAACATATTGTGTGCTCAGAAAATATTTAGTTATTTTTCTTTCAGTCATAAAATGACAGGCTTTTTGGAAATAGTTTTCTGATTCACTCATGTGTTTAGATATGTGCACTAATATTTCATATAAACTTTTATGATGGAATTTTAATATTATGTAAGTATTGCTATTTATTTCATCTTTTCTTTGTGTTGTTTTCATTAATATTTTAAGTTTGCCATTCTTAGGAATCTTTAGATAACATTCTTTCTGTGATTTTTCTGTATATATGATTTAGTACTATTAATTAAATCAAGAGATTCACATACTTACTTTTCCATGTTTATCTGCTTCACAATGTTATGAATTTTGGAGGAGAAAGTAGCAGTGATTTTAGAAGCTGTTTACTAAATTCTCTAATTTCTTGTAATACAGTGAATTTTACTTCTCAATCTCATCTATGATGAGGTGTGGGTAGGGACTGAATTCCAACCAAAATAGTGTGAGCTGAACAATGCTGTTTCTAGACCTGTTCCCAAGCACTGATCATTTTTCTTGATGGGTATTTCTTTCCAGTCTATTGCAAATAAAGTACCACAACTTAACACAACACACCAGGGACCAGAGTGGAGAGATTATAGGCCCTTCAGATGCTACCTTGATGAAGGTCACTGATCAAGTGGGTTGTTTTGTAAGTAAGAAACAAACTAATAAGTAACAGACCTGTAGTCTGAGAATGGTCAGAGACTCAGATCTTCGGCTTCATGAGTGCTTTGGTGTCTCTTGGAACTACAACTCCTGCTAATGTACAGCAAAAGTAGCTATGGCCCATTGCTCCTCTAACAAATCTTTACTGTGTTATCTGAATTTGAATTTCACATCATTATCTTGGATCAAAAAATACTGTCTTATTTTTATTTTACTCCAATATTTTTGCATATGTGCATGTTTGGGTTTGTGTTATGCTGTGTATATGTGCGTGTGTATTCATGAGTATGTATATTTATGTGTATACACGTGTGTGTGTATGTGTGTGTGTGTGTGTGTGTGTAGCTCCAGAGTTCACCTCCAGTATCTTACACAATTGGCTTCACCTTATGTTGAGGCAGGGTGTTTTCTTGAGCATGGAGCTAGCTGTTTCTGCCAGTATGGTTAGCCAGCTTTTCGAGGGATTTCCTGTTTCTGCCTGTCAAGCACTATGATAGCAGTAAGTTTATTAGTACTAGTCTTCCAGGACCACTCAGTTTTTGCTTGGGTTCTGGAAATCCAAAGTCTGTTTTTAACATTCAAGTATCAGGTGCTTTAACTACTTAGCTATCCCCTCATTTCAATTTTTTAAAGAGTAAGGAACGCCTAAAACCAGGCAGGGGCATTGAGTTTATAATATGCCCATTGCAATGGACCAGTAATACTTCAGAGTTAATCAGTTACTGAAATTACTGTTGGCTTGCAAATGCAAGAATTATCATTTATTCATGTTTGCTTTCCCATCAATAAATATATGCATATATCAGGCAGTCAGTAGTGATGTGATAAACAATAAATAGGTAGATGGACTTTACTGCATCTTCCTTTGTCTTAGGAATTGAGAACCAGTGTAATGGACAAAAAAAAATGTGGTAAGAAGTCACATTGTTCCTCATTGATGTGAATAACTTTATATTGAGATCAACACGCACATGAGGAAAGAATAAAAATTTACTTAAAGTTTACCATAATTATTTAAAATGACATTGAAAGTCATACAAGAGATAAAGTAATATATGAAGAATATGAAAATTATAGTAATAAATCATAGTTTCTTATAAGAACCAATTCACTAATGTAAATTAATGTTATAACAAAAATTCATTGACTATTCTGACATTAGTATCATCTTAAAGTAAAATATATTAGATAAAGGCAGATAAAATCAAGGACTATTTGTTTCACTTGGTGTGGTGGAATATACCTATAATCCCAGCACACAGAGGACAGAAGCCTAAGGATCATGAATTCAAAGCTAATCTGGGTGATAAATGAAATCCTGTCTTTAAAAAAAGATTGCTTATTTTCAGTACATCCTGGCCCTTCTGATTCAGCACTAATCATGCTGTCAGAAATTCATTATTTGATTTACTTTGATACTTATTTTTTAATAATTTTTGAAGATTTGTGCATTTAATATAATAGAACTTATATTAAACAAAGTTAGAACCCCTCCTCCACCTGCACCCTCCCATAGCCCCCCACACCCACCAGATTTCATGCATTCTTTCACATATGTTAAGTCCGATCTGGTCAAGCATTTTTATCCAGATGTCCCTCCATGAAAGTTCATCCACTTGAGTCTAGTCAGCCTATTTAGAGTCACTCACTTAAAGAAGATTTCCTCTCCCTTACACAGCAGTAATCAGTTGCCAATAGTTCCTCAGCTAGAGTTGGGACCTGCTGCCTATTTCCTTCCTTCTATGCTGTTTTTTTTTTTTTTTTTTTTTTTTTTTTTTTTCTGATTGAGTTGGCATAGGTCTTGTGCATGTTGTCATCATTGTTGAAAGTTCACATTAGCAAATATCCAGTGGCTTGAAAGCCTCTCTTTCCTTAAATTTTTTCATCAACCCTAGTTCTTACAATCTTTCCACTTCTCTACTAGTAACTACAAGCATCCATGGAGATTAAACAATGTACTCCTGAATGATGACTGGGTCAAAGAAAAAATTAAGAAAGAAATAAAAGTATTACTGGAACTAAATGAAAATGATAACACAACAAAATCTCTGAAACACTTTAATAGCAGTCCTAAGAGGGAAATTTATAGCTCTGAGTTTTTTTTTTTAACTTATTTAATGCACATTTCCCAAGATTGATTTTAAATCACATGGTGAAAAGGACCATGTCTATTTTACCTC
>NW_008360320.1:7111085-7128931 GCF_000622305.1 Nannospalax galili
AAATGGAGGAGAAGAGGAGGAGACTAGTAGGAAGAATTTTATGAATCACATGAAAATTTTATTAAAGTCATATATATTTTACTTGGCATGGTACCAAACAACTTCAAAATGGCAACGTGGAAATAGCTTCCAAATTCAGAAATAAAATCCCCAATTAAAACAAATAAAAAAGCATGATTGTCATTCTAAACAGTATCGCATCTGACATATATTTTTTTTATTCACAGTGATAAGAATGTAGCCTAGGTTCTTTCAGGTCCTAAACAAGTTTTTTACCACTGACCTATATTCCCAACTCAGTACCTACATATTTCTAACAAGGAAGTATGTAATACTTTGTGAGTAGCAACTGTCGTCACATGGTTTTGATTATATACACAAGGTAGAAATATAGCTGCTTTTGAAATAAGCTAAAGAAGATCTGAGGCCTTATAACAAGTACCATGGTCTCATGTAAGTTTGCTGAATAAATTCAGCCTGCCAGGCTAGTAGAAGACATCAGAAGAACTCTAAAAGTCCGAGTCACCTAAGCAGGCTAGCAAAGAATGCCATTTTAATCACCTTGGATCGATTTATGAGCCTGGAGCTCTATCAAACATATCCCTGAGCTTAATTCAGGTACATATAGTTCCAAGCTCATAAGATTTTAGCGCATAAGATTTTTGGTGTCATAGAATCAGAGCAGAAAATGAAAATACTGCCATATAAACAGAGCATAGTGTTTCAGCCACACATCTCCCTTTTAAGGGACTATATGGGTATGCAGAGAGGGGGAACAATTCTCAGATATATAGCCCACCTAGGTAAAGCACTTTCAAATGTGCTTCATTTATTTATTTTAGGCCATTTTTGGCTCAAAATCATGCAAAATTACTGTCTCTAGTTTCATTCTACTCTTTTGAAATAGTCCAGATTTTGTGCTAAGAGTTTAAAGCCACAGCAAAGAGCTGGGCCAAGAGGGAAAGCTTTTGAAGAGTTCTCACAGCTGTGAAAACACAGGCCTCAGGCTGTGTGTAGAGTTACTTCAAACAGCTGCTTCAGGTGACTAAACACCTTGAGTCTCATTCATCAAGTGTTGTTTATACTGGCTGACAGACCAGACTTGGAGAATTAACTCAAAGGGAAAAAAAAAGATGTACTACACACGAAGTATGAGAAAGGAACCTAGTTCTTTAACTGTGTACAGAGTGAAAACAAAGTAACCTGACTAAATTTAAAAGAAAACAGGACTAATCTTACTTTATGTTAATACTTCTTTTGATACCCTTTGTATCTTTATAATCAAAGGTGAAATGACATTATGTCTTACCATGTTTTTGATTCTTCAGTAAAACTGAGATGGATAACTTCCATATGCACCGGAATACCTCAATCAAGTGTTCATAACACATTTAGTTAACTAATATTATAAGTACAATATTTAAATTGAAGTTATGCAAAATACATTGTGTCATTTATAAAAAGGAAAACATGGTTTTCTTGTTGCATACATTATTATAAACATTTGTCTGGTGAAGTCTTGGCCATAGTGTTCAGCACTCAGCCTTATAAATTCTTCCATGCATTGTACTTACAAAGGTGTCATGATAAAATATTTTAAACCATGTAACTATTTGTGTGGATCAAAAGAAGAATAAAATAAAATGACAGGAGTCAGTGTCAAGCACAGTGTTACTAGTTAAATAGGCTTTAAATATTGAAAGGCAGCTTTAATATTTCCTTTTAATCAAGACATTTGCCGCTTGATATTTTTTTTCTTTCATGATGGTAACTGAAAGATTTTTCCATGGCTGCAATATATCATTAAGAAGAAAATCTACACTGTTCTCTCCTTTGTCAAGACAGATGTTGTCATTTGTCACTTCCATTGACAATTGGTTTATCATTTACATTATAGCAAGTTTCCAAAACCAATTTTTCAACTCTTCTCACCTCCTTCCACCATTCACTAGTACATTCATGCCATTTCAATATTCTGTTGTTCTCTTCTGATCTTTTTTCCAGATCAACAGTAACTTTCATTTCTTTTGAACAATGACTCTAAAGCAGCACTCAAACTCTACCTTGACCTGGGTCTCTGAAAAAAAGAAGATGCAGATTCCTCTTGGTCCCAGTGAAACCTGAGATTCTGAATCTCAAACAGTCTCCATAAGAACTGATAATAATGAACTTACGGCCAGCCCTTGAATACCCAGGACTTGCATCTAAACCCTGAAGGACAAAGGGAAACCTGTTTTGTTTTGTTTTTCTTTAATCTTAAATTTTTTTTAAAACTATTTGAAAATGGGAACAAATGTGCTTTTCCCCGATCATTAGACAAAGCAATGATTTAATACCAAATGGCCCTACTGGACAACATGGACTAGCAAATAAAATGCCTCTTGCCAGGAAAGGACTCTCTTTTTTAAAAGTTCATGACCAGAGAGAGTCCATAGACCCTCAGACAATACCATAGCTATGGCCATTGGACTTGGTTATCAGTCACACAACAAACAAGGAGAAATCAAGCTGGTGCTAAACTGGAGGTTTCATCTCTTCTGGGTAGCCTTCATAGTCCTAGAAAGTGCTAGGCATGTTAATGGTAGAGAAAGGCAACTGATCTTTCATATGTGAACCCTGAGAGCCACACTATTGACTGGCCTTGCAATATATGCACACTGGCACATTAGTGTCACAGATGGTATGGGAGAAACCAACCCCAGCCTGATGGAATTTAAAGCCGGCTTCACAAGATGGTGTCCAAACCAGACACTGTTTATCAGAGCCAAAAACGTGGGTCAAGACAGATCACTGGCCATAGGGCAGAATATACTACTATTATCCTCATAACTAAACACAGTTTTAAACTGACTCTTAATGATTTATTGTTATAGTCAGAGATTTGTTCATCTCTCAAGTCTCACCAGAGAAGCTTCTTTTTGCATTATGATGGCTAAAATAGAGATCCACAACTTATCAATATGCAGAAAATGAGACTGTTATGTGCCTAGCACTAAATGGGAAAACTTTTCTATACCCTCTCCTCCCAAGGCTCAGGGATCATTGTTGAAGAGGGGACATAATGATTATAAGAGCCAGAGGTGGTAGATAAATACAATGAAACCGTGTTGTCTGTATACAACAGGGTAGTTACACATAACCCACAATGTGATGAAAGCATGCAAAAGAGTTGAATGAGCCCAAACCAAAGAAAATTCTAAAATGGAATGAGGACATGCACAGAAAGCCCCAGTCATAACTGAGGATCTATTGTCAATTGAGAGATACTGAGAGAGGGAGAGTCAGTTTTCTTTTTATGGTGAGACACCTGGTAGATTGACCATATGCCAAAGGATTGACCTACAACCAAGAGATTTTTAAAGAAAGACAGTAATAGACATTAAGTCAAGGGAGGCTAGCAAGCTGGAGTAGAGATGTGAGTAGGGGTCTCAACATGATACAAAATTGTATTAAATTTTCAAAGCAATAAAATATTGAAAAAGATAGCTAAGAAACATTTTACTATTTAGATTACAAAACAAAATATTAAAGACATGCATTTCTATACATTAAATGTTTCATCTAAATCATGCCAAGAATATTAATCTAAAAAATAGGAAATGGGTATCAAAAATCACTTTGTATTTTTGGTTCTCTTTTTGATTCTCATAGAAAAAATTGATTTGGCAGTTCTAAATGAAGGAGAGTGACAACATCTAAAACAAAAGTACTTGCCAAATCAAGAATGCAGGAATAGAGTTAAATGATGAGTGCAATTTTCATGATTAAAGTCACAAAAGAAGCAAGAAAGCAATGAAGTGAGGAAACAGGAAAGAAAAGGAATATAAGAAGGGATCTTTGTGCATGAGTGTTCATGTGCATACAGGTGCATGTGTACATGCACATGTGTACGCATGTATGAAGAGCCCAGAAGACAATCTTAGGTATTACAGCTTAGGAGTTACCCAATTTAAGAAGGTCTCTCATTTTCTCCAAGCTTAAAGATTCTGCTAGGCTGGCTTATTAGTAGTTTTCAGAGATCCTCCTACCTCATCTTCTCTAGCACTGAGATTACAAATTGGCATTTCCATGTAGGTTCTGGGGGTGACACCCAGATCCTCATGATTGCTTGTCAAGCACTTTAACAACTTAACTGCTATCTCCCCAGCCCAAGAAAGGCTATTTCTGGAAAACCTGTTTTGAATCATATGAGATATTTAAAGACAAAGACAAGGAACCACCCTACAATTAGTTAATTTATTTATAATAATACAGTTAATAGCTGGTAGAAATTAAAATCCAATTTCTTGTGACCACAAAGTTGGCCTTCTGTCACTTACAGTTTTGTCAACAACGCTTGGAGGAAAATGAGAAATCAAGAGACTCTCTTACATGTCGAGGGAAGGGAAGACAAATATGTAATGAGTGAGAAGGAGTGAGAGTTGAAGATAGAGTTACAGAAAATTAATTAGTCAGTGTTCATTACTGGCACCATTCAATCCCACACTCCTTATTTAAAATATCAGAAAATGCAAGTCCTATAATCCAAACTACTGGGGAGATTGAAGCTGAAAGATCACAAGTTCAAGGGCTTACCTACGCTATGCAGTGAGTTCAAGTCCAGTCTGGATTATTTAGCAAAAGCCTGTCTTAAAATGAAAAAATGCAAAGTGGTGAGAATATACCTCAGTGATCCTATACATGCTTCCCAGGTATGAGGCCCTGGGTTAAATCTCCAGTACTGCAAAAAGAATGAATGAATGAATGAATGATGAGTGAATGAACACATAAACAAAATCAGACCATTCCATTCAAATTCTGAAGCAATTACTACCAAGGAAATATTGTGTCATGTATTATGTTAATAAAATACTTTATCATTCATCTAATTGTAACTGAGAAACAAAGTTTCACAGAGATTTTTATTGCTACTAGAATAATTTCACAAAATGGAATAATTAAGTCATTCTTTCAAGTGTTTTAAGATGAAAGAGAATGCCTGGATTACAAATTCATTAATATTTCTCCCTCCCCTGACTTGTTAGACTTTTACATGAAATACAGAAATATGATTTGGAGAATTAAATGTGAAAAGAACATAATGTAAATACAATATAACAAAGATTACCCTTCATGAATTTAGTCTGAACAACACATAAGGCAAAAGGCATGGCAATAACAAGAGCTGATCAGTTATGAAGATATTTCTAAGCAAAGGGAAAGGAGCAAGCACAGACCTTACAACCCTAACACCAAGTGGAGGGGGCCTCATTATGTCATGTCGACCAGTGTTGAGTAATATCGCTGAATAAGGAAAGGCTTAGTGCTGGAAGCAGTTATCTTGGGGTTGTGACTTCCCACTTCTGTGCTCTCTGCATTTCTGTATTTGCAAAATGAATTGAATGCTGTAGAACCAGTTCCTTTTGCCAGATGGCAGAAAAAGAAAATGAAAACTACAAATGTGCTTTAAGTTATTACACCAAAGTTTTGCTTGGTACTACTTCTCCTCTATAAAAATGAGGTTTGTTTTACAAAGCAAAGAAGTCAACTGGAAAGGAGAACATTAGAAATGTCCTCACAGGGCCATGTCCCTGAGGAACAGGTGTCCTGACTGCCACCCACTTAAATGTGATCTTGTTTCATCTCAACAAAACATTTTCTTTCTTCTCTCCTAAGCCTTATTTGTGTGTCAAGAGGCATATTTGAAGTTTACCATTTTCCTTTCCTATTTAAACTGTTACCTAATTTGCTTGGGGAACTTTTGCTCTGTAAGAGAGTTTGTCTTCTGAGGTGCTATTGTGAGAGTGGCCAGCGGAATTTTCAGAAAGTGTATAGCAGATAAAACCTGAGGACAAAATTTATGAAGACAAAAAAGTGCCACTTTTTATGATTCCTTCACCAAAAGAAACAATTGACTTGAATCGATAAAGCATCAGGTTCCAGTTTATACGTGTGTTTACATTGTGGCATTTCTTCCTTTCTGTTCCTTTCTTTCTGTATTTCTGTTCTTCCTGTGCACCTAGGAATACATCCAGAATGCAACCATGTAAAACATCAATCTATTCCATGTACCCTCTAGTCACTGACTTGCAAACAGATTGGCAGTCAGTAGCTTACAAGTGCTTCTGATTATGTTAATGAATTAGAGGTCAAGCCCTTTGACTCTTCAGTTAAAGCAATCTGAATCCATTTAAAGGTAAAATTAAACTAAAAAGAGTTTTGGTTACCTCATAATTTTGCCAAAAATAGCTCACTTAATATATAGTGAAGTCTGGCATAAATGAAGGTTTCTTCTTTGATCTCTATACAACAAAGCTAGAAAACATAATTTCCCAGCTCTAAGAGTGATAATAAAATATATATTTTACTCACTGAAGCAAATGCAATTACTCATATTTTCCACCCAGTGTATGGTGATAAATTCCATTACAGCTTCACAAGGTGAAAATGGTCAAATGTGGGCAAACTTGGCTGCAATTTTCAATCTGCTCCTTTGAAAGCTCAGAAAGAGAGCTGCCTGGTTTTCTAGCCACATCTTGTTAACACATATCAATAAAGTGTGGGATGGATTGTTCTACCCTAGCATGCTTTCCAGCCAGACTCTCCTCACCGATCAAGAAATTAACACTTGGGGTCTAGTGTGGGTTCAAATATTCTACGTGTTTTTATATTTTGGTCAACATAACTGAGAAAATAATTCTTTCACAATGATCGAGTCTTTCAGATTCCTAAGCAGCAGGTGATATATTTTTCATATTCGCAAACCAAGCTCAGACCTCCAAACCCATGAAATAAAGGAAGGAAGGAAAACACAAACATCTTAATTTTCATCATAGCCATGAAGGTTAAAGCAGATGAACAAGGTCAGGTTCTTCAGCAGAACTGATTCAGGGAAGAAGTCCTCCATAGGAAAAGAAATGAAATCTAGTGGTATAGTAACAGAGTTTCATATCTTTTAAAGGTATGACTGTCTTATAAAGATAAATCAGATTATTTTCAGCAATCATGAGGATTTTTTTGAAACAATATGTGAAAGTATTTTTCAAATGGATATCTAAAGTAATTATATTAACCAAAGCTAATTAAATACCACAGCTTTCTAAGAACTTTAAGTATCTGGATAGCCAATGCCCACCTTTGATGAAGCAGTTAGGATTATGATCTCACTTTTATAGTGGGAAACCTGACATGAAGAGGTTGAGTAACATTTTCCATAGCAGGTAATTTGCAGGTCTCATTCTGAGTCAACCTTCTTTCATTGTTGTTGTTGCTGTTGTTTTAATATTTTATTTATTATTTTTATATATTTTATGTATATGGGTATACTGCCTGCATGTAAGTTAGTGCACCCATGTCTTACGATGCCTGTGGAGGTCAGAAGAGGGTGTCAGAATCCCCTGGAACTGAAGTTACAGATGGTTGTTAGCCACCATGTAGGTGCTGGGAATCTAACACAGGTCCTTTGCAAGAGCAGCCACTGCTCTTAACCACTGAGCCATCTCTCCAGCACCCCACGACCACTAGTCAGCATTCTTAAACATGGAACAGTGTTTCTGAATGACAGTGATGCAGATAATTTCCTCACCATTTTATTTATATACTACTGCTTAAATGAGGAGGAGGGGGTGGTGTCGTGAAATTAAATGGTAGTTTTCCCTGACACTGCTAAGTCCAGTAGAATGTAGGCTTCAAACAATAAACAGACCTTTGAAGTTAGCCACAAGAGTGACTTGAAGCAGGACCTCTGAAGCCAGAGAATAAAGCAGCTGTAAAACTGTGAATAGTCAAGGCTCTTTCAGAATGCATTTGGCCATTTGTATCTTACTAAAACTGTCAGTGGGTGCTTTATAGTGTGTCAACTTAGCTGGAACGACGTTTCCCAGGATTCATTTTTCTGCTAGTGTCTTGGTCAGAGTCAGCCACAGGAGAAACTTCTATGACATTTGAAAGGCACAAGTGGAGAATAAGGCATGTTTTGGTCGAAGTCATTTTAGAAGAGACCCTGTTGCCTTTTACGTAACTTCTGGCACTCTCACTCATCTTGCTGGTGGGAACCGCAGCCAGGAATAGTGGATCTCTTTCCTCAGCTTCTCAGAGGCCTGGTAGACTTCCATACAGAAATATTGGTTTAAATTGCCTTATTGATATTGGGGGCAGTGAGGGGCAGCTGTAGCTCCAGGGTCTCTCACAAGGTCTTATTATTCTATGGCCTTCTCTGTTCTTCAGCTACATCTCGCTTATGCCCTTGCTGTCTATTATCATTACTGAATGCAAGGATGACAGGCTTATCAAGACTGCTTAATGAGATTTAGAGGAAGTCTAGCTGTATTAGTGACTTTCTTGTTTGACATCACCCATAGTGGATCTGTTCCTGGGAACCCTGTTGGTGCATCTTTCAGGGGGCTTTGTGGATTGCTCAGAGAAAACATTTACAATTTGGCACTACAGATGCTTGCTTATTGTGCCAGAAAAGGCAAACGTGAGACAATGTGTTACTTGCTTAAAATTAGGAAAAGAATGCAGCAGGACAACCAGTACTGGTCATGCCTGAAACTTACAGGATAACGTTTAATTCTGCCATGCAATATTCACATGCCATAAAAATTTCTTCATAATAACATATGAATAACATAAATTTCTAAAATGGAACTTTGCTTGCTCACAAGAAAAGATATAACTGAGAAAATAATTATTCAATGACCAGGGTGGGAGACCCAGTGAAACTACATGTGGGTAGACCTACACATTAAGTGACAGGAGCAAGAAGTTGAAGTTTATGTCATACAACTAGCTAAATCCTATTCAGAGGCCCTCAGGACAAATTCATTTTCATCTAACACCACCTACCTACAAGCAATGAATAGAGTCTGCCTAAGGCAGTTGTGTCCATCTTAGTTGCCAGAACTTAACTATATTTGATAACTACTTGTGAAGAAGAAAAGCTACAAGCTAAGACGCTTAATGTATTAAGAATATCTAACTCTGAAAAGAAACAGCTAACTTAAAATTGCTAGGATAAACACATAGGATGATTCACCCTTGACATTTGAGTCTATGCTTACTTTATACGAAGAAATTTTCACTAGTCTCCATTTCCCTCTCTAATATATTCTAATTTTAATAAAATTATATTATCATCCTATTCATACAACCATCATATGCAGATTGAAGATGAATGAGATCTTAAAATAGGTAATGTATTCAGCAATATATCACCAGCCTCTTGTCTTATATAGAATTTACAGTATTTCTTTACTTACTCCTAGAAAACTCTCAGTATGGGGAAAGGATCTTTAACACTTGATTTAAAAACCTGATCTACAGACAAAATGGAAACTAACTAAAGCCCTTGGCCTTTCATTGTAAGCAGCAGAGTAGGGAATTTGAAAAGTAGAGATTTTTAATGCTTTCCCAAGTGACTCTGCATCTAATGCCAGTGGATTCTAACTTGAGTTAGAAAATCATGACTGGCAATAAAGATGTAGACTCATAGAATGTCATTCTTTGTTCTTTAAGTAAAATTAATATTAGCTCTACAAATTGACACTTATTGACTATTATAATAGTTTATGATAACTATATTAAGTACATAAAAAATAAAAATGTGAAAATAGACTGATAAAACTATATCCTGAAAGTCATTGACTTACCTGCTCCATCTATTAAATTTCATCAAAAATAATTATGGTAATTAAGGCTGTCATTTAATGCACTGTAACTATAAGTTATATTTCTCTTTATTTTACTTGATAATGATTTATTAAACTATATGCTATAAATATTTCCCTTAATTTACAGATAACAAAACTGAGATGGTAGAAATATTGAGTAATTATCATGGTTAGCTTCGGTTGTCATCCTGCTGTACATGAGCAGAGAGAATCTCAATTGAGGAGTTGTCTCTATGTGATTGGTGTGTGGGGATGCCTGTGAGACATTTCTCTTGACTGTTGAGTTATGTGACTGTTGAGTTATGTGACTGACTGTTGAGTTATGTGGAAGGGTGCAGCCCACTGTGGGTGTGCCACTCTTTAGCAGTTGCTCCTGGTCTGTATGAAAAAGCAGGCTGGGCACAGGCCAGAGCAGTAATCAAGAAAGCAGCTTTCCCCCATGGCCTCTGCTTCAGCTTCTGCCCTACTTATGTTCCTGACTTGTCTTCCCTCAGTGATGGACTGTCATTTGAAAGAGTGAGATAAAATAAGCCCTTTCTTCCCCAAGTTGGTTTTGATCAGCGTTTTTTCACAGCAATAGAAAATTAACCGAAACTGTAATTTACCTAGTCATGCTACAAAGCTATAAAATGGGATAATAAAACAAATGTATTGTTCCTCAATACTCAGTGTTTCATCACTAAATTATTTTGCAACCAAATGATACATAAGCCCCAAACTCAGAAAAGTAGAATACAAAGACAGGGACATGATGTCAGGGTTTTTGAAGCAGAAAAAAAAAACTATCAAACATATTGCCCCCCCCCCCCAAACCTCAGTTTTGGCTTCAGATTCTCTAACTATACATAGAGAAAAAAGCTGCCAACAATCCTAATATAAAGATAAAAGTATGTCAAAATATGAAAAATAAAGTCATTTCCTTCTGTTATTTTAGGGTGAAAATTCATAATATTGGCTCATTTTCTCACTAACCACAAAAGTTCTTAGAATAGTGTCCATTAAAGTAAGTGAGAAATGGGTCATCAGTTAAGAGCACGGCTATTCTTATAGAGCACCTGGAGTTGGTTTCCAGCTTCCACATGGGAGCTAACAAACTCTTAACTCCAGTTCCAGGGCATCTTATGCCCTCTTTTGATCGCCACAGACATTATGAAACATGGGTGTATTTATAAACATACAGGAAAAACACTCATACATACAAAATAATAAAATATTCTTTAAAAATAAGTAAAATATCTATTATATAAGAAGACCAAAGTTATCAGTACCAACAAATTCTCTTTACTGATGTTAACATAAGGAACCACAGAACATTCTATCAACATAAAGGTTTTAGGGATAGTATCAATACTTTATACTCATTTGAATAAATGCATGTCTAAATATATTCAATTAACCTGATAAAATTGGGGCTGAAGAGATGGTTTAGTGCTTATGATTGATGGCTGCTCTTGCAGAAGACCCAGGTTCTGTTCCCAGCACCCACAGGGTGGCTCACACCATCTTTTAACTCCAATTCTAGTGGATTCAAAACCATCTTTTACCTTTGCAGACATTACATGTCTATAATTCATATACATATTATTCAGGTGAAACATACACTTAAAATAAAAATAAATAAGTAAATTTCTTTCACTTTTAATATTAAATATCTGAAAAGCTATGAAAAAGAAACAAAAATGGGAAAATAGAATGGAATGGGTAATTAACAAGCAAAATAATACAAAATAAAAGCAAAAGAGCAACTAAAAACCTTGAATAAGTAATAAAAATTAATATATTATTAAGATTTTAGTGTTCTGTAAGTCAAAGAATCATCTTAAAAATAGACATCACTATGTTAAACACAGTAATAGGGCTGGGTAAAGGCAAAGGTTAAAAGTAGGGATCAGGTAGGCCTTCTGAAGGAAGGATTAGTCCAAATGTTGTTTCAGAAGTCTTTTGAAACTCTCTCCTTGACTCATTCCAGAAATTTCGAATACATGTGAAAGTATATGTTCAAAATGACGCAGTTCTATTATCACAAACACTATTTGCCTCTTCCCTTAAACAGCTCAGCCTTTTGCTTTGTTTAATTGTCTGGTGGTACAGACTTAACTTGTATTTGCACTCAGCTGGATAAAAGGTAAGAATCCCGAACCAAGAATGAGCCTTAGGAAGAAAATAATGAACAGAAAGGTCAAATGAAAGCACAAGGAAAGCAAAAGACAAAGAAGGTAAGAAGCAGTTTACTTTAGTAATGTGAAGAACAGGTAGAAATGATCCTATAGATCCTATAATACGGCAGTTCACAGAGACAGCTCTAAGATAGCTTATTGGATTATTATATAAGAAAGGTAAATCACAGCCTTAATTTATTTAGGGCACTGGAGTCGTTTTGTTATATCAGCTTATATGGTAAATGAAATTTTCTGTATTGCTTATATGCTGTCAACATATTTGGGGAAGATGAGGTAAATGGCCACAAGCAATAAGGTTGTTAATATTTTTATCAGTATATTAAACCAGTGCAGTTAATGTGAGCGAGTCAAACACAGGTCCTTCACAAATACATACATATATGCATTATCTATCTATCTATCTATCTATCTATCTATCTATCTATCTATCTCTATCTATTTATCTATCATCTTTCTATCTCTATCTATATCTATCTATCATCTATCTGTCATTTATCTATCTATCATCTATCTATCTATCTATCTATCTATCATCTATCTATCTATCTATCTATCATCTATCAAACTATCAGTGATGACCGTAGGAAAAGCATATATATACAAGAGATACAAGCTGGGAAAGAAAAGTCATCTTTGTGTCTTTGTTCTCGAGAAAGGCTAGAATGATATACTAACTAGTTTCCTCAGCTCATTTTGTAGTAATGTTTTTCAGACCTTAGCTCTTTCCTCCCTTTTCTACTACAAAGGGAGCATATGGTGCCACAGTCTCACATAAAGAAAAGAAAACATAGTAAATTATCTTAAATACACCTGAACTTATGACATCCAGAGTCAAATTTTCCCTGGATTTTTTTCACATATTCCTAGATTCATTTTGCCATTTAAAAGTTTATTTTGACTATGGTTGAAATTTAATTTGTTCTTCAAAGAAACAAAACAATGGAAGTACAAAGGGGAGGCTTTTCTCTGCTCCCTGGGAGTTCTGAAAAGTAATAATTATAAAATGATAGGATTCCTAATGAAAATGTCTCTTGGAAAGGTTGAGGTTGACAGCAACACAGTCTGATGAGAAGTTAAAAAAAGTCACATTGTAGTCAGGAGCATAAATACACCCAGATGATGTAATTTTAAATCTACTGATATTTATTGTATAAAAGTTTCTGTAGATTAGAACAAAATCCTTTCTAAGAATAAATGTGCATTTAAAATTTTTTCAAAGAACAGCATTCAGAGATAGTATTCTTAAAAATAGAATCAATGGCAGACTTGTGAAATAACACGGTCTGAGAAAGTTGACACACAGATGAAATCAGAGATGAACACAGAAATTATTTTGGCTATTTTTGCTTTCCTCAAATCATATCTTGAGGTTTGTACTAAAAATTTCAGCCATTTTTCTTGCTCCATATGACACTTGGAAAAATTACATGTTAACATACAAGTTCACATAGCATGCAAACACTATCACTACTAATAACGACAAAAGAGGTCAAAGTTAATATTTGAATAAACAAAAATATCTGATGCAGATTAAATTAATTCGAGCTAGGTTTTTCAAAAAAAGTGTGGTGTGAAGGCCTTTTCTTAGTTGGAGTTTCCATGATATTTCATGTGTGACAAAGTTGAGAAAGGTTCAGAACACAGAATGCAAACATCTTTCAGTTTGATCATTTTACATTTACAAAACCTGCAATGAGGGGCTGGAGAAATGGCTTGGCAGTTAAGAGCATTGACTGTTCTTGCAGAAGACCTGGGTTCTATTCCCAGCACTCACATGACAGCTAATAACCATCTGTAACCCCAGTTTTGGGGAAGCCACTGCCTTCTGACCTCTGCAGGCATTGCATGACATGGATGCATTTACAAACATGCAGACAATGCACTCATGCACATAAAATAAAAATAATAAATATAATTAAGAAAAAGAAAACCTGAAACTTTTGAGTCTTTTTTAAAAAACGAGTGGCAAATACATGAACATGTATGCACATACACACAAGCACATGTCTTAGAAAGCACACATCACTTACAGTTCTACCATCACTCACCAGAGCTCTGCAAGTGAGTTTCTGCAAAAAGCTTATTTGACATGGAAGCAACTGGCGCTCTCATTCCTCAGTCTAACCCTAACAGAGTCCTTAAGGTTTCCTCGTGATACCTACATTTCAAGATTGATGTGGAGAAGTGTCTGAGTCTGAATAACAGTTAAATAGCTCCATGTCATGGAGAAACTATTTCTTTATCCCTGTTGTTTCTTTCAATCACATACATAGCACTTGGCACATCAGGACAAATATATGCCAATGTGCTTCATGTGATTGTAGGCCTCGGTGTGAGTTACTTTCTTTTTCTTAATTTTTACAAAAACTTTATTAAGAATTTTATACATGCATATAAGGTGTTTTGATCAATTCCATGCCCACTCCCTCCCCTCCAACATTTCCCCCACTGAAGAGGTTACCCTAAAATCTTTTAAGGATTAGGTACAAGCTCCCAAATACTTTTGACATTTTTGGCCTTGGAACAGAGTATGTTGCTAACAGGCCCAAGGACATTTTGACTTTTAGCCTAGAAACTGGCTACATTTCTTTGGGGTCTTTTTACCCTAACTGCCTAGCCAATTCCTACCTCCTATTCTTATCACACCATCCTATGAAGGGGTTACCCAAATTGCCAATAGGGAATAAAGACACAGACCGCTCTGGCTTCTTCCATGCTGAACAGGGACACAGTGTGAGGCAATTGGAGTACCCCTTCAATGAGGCTATCTAAAAGACTCCCAAATTGTACAACTTTTGTCTCTAAGGGGAGAATTTCTTGAATCATGAATGGGAGATGTGAAGAAATAAAGGCAAGAGTAATTAGCATTACAAGTTCTAGACAGAGAACTAGAAAAACGTCTGAACAGGGCATTTTTCAAATGTTCATATAAGAGTCCATTACAGTTTCTGACAAGGGCTTCCAAAAGTATCCCTCTATTGGGTTCTTCCTCATTTTTGTCTTCCAAAGCTGGACTAGTTGGCTAAAAGAGTGGCTGAAAAGAGTGGATAGATATTCCGGTGTGGGTCCAGTGACCCTGCTTGGCACTTCTTTAATGAATGAGCACAACTGTCAACAAGCCCAATTGTGACTATGTTTAGCAATCAGGCTCAGCCTGAATGCTGTATATCATCATCTTCTGAAAAGGACCTGGAATTTAAAAGGATTTGGTCCTAGGAGCCACATATGAGGGAGAACATGTGTCTTTTATTTTTCTGAGTCTGTGTTAATTCACTTAGTATAACAGTTTCTGGATCCATCCATTTACCTGCAAATTTCATTATTTCATCTTTCTTTACTGCTGAATAGAACTCCATTGTGTAAATATACCACATTTTTGCTAACCACTCATCAGTTGAGGGACACTTAGGTTGCTTCCATCTCTTAGCTATTGTGAAAAGAGCAGTAACAAACATGGTTGTGCAAGTGTCTCTACAATAGGACGAGTTCTTGGGGTATATGCTAAGGAGTGGTATAACTGGGTCATATGGTAGATTCATTTTTAATTTTTCAAGAGTTCTCCACACTGTACTACATAGAGGCTGCACAAGTTTGTAATCCCACCAGCAGTGAATGAGCATTCCCCTTTCTCCACATCCTTGTCAACATTTGGTTTCATTTGTTCTCTGGATCCTAGCCAGTCTGATTGGGATAAAGTGATACCTTAGGGTGGTTTTAATTTGCATTTAACTAATTACTAATGATATTGAACACTTTTTGAGATGTTTCTTAGCCATCTTTATTTTTTCTCACTTCTTTGTTTTTTGAGTTCTTTATATATTCTGTGTGTTAAACCTTCCAGATGTGTCACTGGTGAAGATTTTTTTCCCATTCTGTGGGTTTTCTCTTCACTTTTTTATTGTTTCTTTTGCCGTACAGCAGCTTTTTGAGTTTAATGAGATCCCACTTATTGATTGCTAATTGATTGCTTAATTGCTAAGCAACTTCTGTCTGATTTAGAAAATCCTTTCCTACACCTATATACTGTAAGTTACTGCCAATATTTTCTTCTAATAGTTTCAGGGTTTCCAGTTTCACATTGAGGTCTTTAATCGATTTGGAGTTGACTTTTGTGCAAGGTGAAAGATGAGGATCTAGTTTCATTCTTCTACAGGTGGAGATCCAGTTGTGTCAGCACCATTTGTTGAAAGTGCTGTGTTTCCTCCATTGTATGTTCTTGGCACCTTTGTCAAAGGTGGCTGAAATTGTGTGTACTCGGGTTTGTATCTTCAATAATATTCCATTGATCTATGTGTCTGTTTTTGTGCCAGTACCATGCTGTTTTTATGACTATGGCTCTGTAGTATACTTTGAGATCTGGTATAGTAATCTCCCCTAGGCATTGCTCTTTGTAATCAGGGTTTCTTTGCCTATGTGGGGTCTTTTGTGCCTCCATATGAATTTAAGGATGCAATTTTCTAATTCTGTGAAGTATGTCATGGGGCTTTTGATTGGGATTGCAGTGAATCTATATATTGCTTTTGGTAGGATGGTCATTTTAACAAATTAATTCTTTCAATCCATGAACATGGGAGATCCTTCCATCTCCTGGTGTCTCCCTTAATCTCTTCCTTTAATGATTTAAATTTTTCATTGTAGAGATCTTTTCTGTCTTTCATCAGATTTATTCCAAGATATTTTAATTTTTGTAGCAATTGTTAATGGGATTTTTATAGATTGATTTTATAACCTGCTACTATATGGAAAGTGCTGATCATTTCTAGGAGTTTTCTGGTGGAACTTTTGGGATCTCTTAGGTATAGTATCATATCATCTGCAAAAAGTGATAGTTTGACTTCTTTTCCAATTAGTACTCTTTTAATTCTCTTCTCCTGTCTTACTGCTCTAACAAGAGTTTCAAGCACTATATTGAAAAGGAGTGGAGATAGTGGACATCCTTGTCTGCTTCCTGGTTTTAAAAGGAATGCTAACAGTTTTTCTCTATTTACAATGATAGTGACTGTGGGTTTGTTGTATATAGCTTTAATTATGTTGAGGTATGTTCCTTCCAGTCCAATTCCCTCTAGGACTCTGAACATAAATGCATGTTGAATTTTGTCAAAAGCCGTTTCTGCATCAATTGAGATGACAATGTGGTTTTTGTCTTCAGTCCATTTGTATGTTTAATGACGTTTATTGACTGGCGTATATTGAACCATCTCTGCATCTCTGGGATAAAGCCTACTTGATTATGGTGAATGATCCTTCTGATATGTGTCTGTATGTGGTTTGCAAGTATTTTGTTCAGAATTTTTGCATCTATATTCATTAAGGATATGAGTCTATTGTTTTCTTTTTTGGTTGGGTCTTTACCCAGTTTGGGTATTAGAGTGATGCTGACTGGCGTATATTGAACCATCTCTGCATCTCTGGGATAAAGCCTACTTGATTATGGTGAATGATCCTTCTGATATGTGTCTGTATGTGGTTTGCAAGTATTTTGTTCAGAATTTTTGCATCTATATTCATTAAGGATATGAGTCTATTGTTTTCTTTTTTGGTTGGGTCTTTACCCAGTTTGGGTATTAGAGTGATGCTGGCTTCATAGAAAGAATTTGGAAGTTCTCCCTATATTTCTTTTTGAATAAATTAAGTAGTATTGGATATAGGTCTTCTTAAAACGTTGGGAAATTATCAACTTTCTCAATCCACTGCTGTGGCTGGTAGCGTAAGTTCCCCGCTCCAAGTCCTGTGGATTACAAAAGGTCCTCTATTCACTAGCACTGGAGGATCTTGTTCACAAAAGAGGTGTGATGGGAGGACATCCAGAAGGGCCTCTCCAGAAGTGAACCCCAGGCCCAGAAGGTAAATAACTTTGCAATGTACTGTTTTGCTAACTTGTGCTTGGGTGTGTTCTTGATCTACTTGGAGTTATCAAAATATATGAAATCCCAATGGAAATAAACTGAGTAGTTAAAATCTGGCTTGAGGGGCTAAGGAGGGGCTTAGTTCGTTAAGTGCTTGTCATGCAGGCATG
>NW_008360320.1:7129221-7137560 GCF_000622305.1 Nannospalax galili
TAATGTGTTCCAGATGTTGTGTTGTGTTGTGTTGTCCTTTTCATTGAATTCCTGGAATTCTTTTATTTCTTTCTTAATTTCTCCTTTGACCCACTCATTGTTTAAGAGTGTGTTCAATTGTCACAAGTTCATGTAGTGACTAGGGCTTCATCCAGTGTTGATTTTGAGGCTTATTGCTTTGTGGTCCAATAAAATGCATGGAATTATTTCAATATTTTTGTATTTGTTGAAGGATTTTTTTGTGGCCCAATATGTGGTCAATTTTTGAAAAAGTTCCATGAGGTGCTGAGTAAAAAGTGTATTCTTTGGTGTTTGGGTGGAATAATCAAAAGATGTGTGTTAGGTCCATTTGATGTATGCTTTCATTTAATTCATACACCTCTCTGTTAATTCTTTGTCCATTTGACCTGTCTAATGGAGACAGTGGGGTATTGAAGTCCCCTACTATTACTGCATTGGGGTTAATCTGTATCTTAAAGTCCTGTGGTACTGTTTTTATGAATTTGGGTGCACCAGAATTTGGTGCATATATTTTAAGGATTGTAATATCTTCTTGGTTAACAGTTCCTTTGATCAGAATGAAGTGACCCTCCTTATTATTCTGATTAGTTTTATTTTGAAGTCTATTTTTTCAGATATTAGTATTGCAACCCCTGCTTGTTTCTTAGTGCCATTTGCTTGGAATATTCTTTTCTATCCTTTTATCTTAAGGTAGTGCCTGTCCTTGAAGGTGAGATGTGTTTCTTGCAGACAGCAAAGAAATGGATTTTGTTTCTTAATCTGTTCACTTATTCTTTGTCTTTTGACTGGGGAGTTCAATCAATTGATATTTAAGGTTATTATTGAAAGGTGTGTATTGGCTGCTGTCATTTTGATTGCTGTTTGTGTTTTCTGTGTAATTTTGTGTTTCCTAGATTATATCTTTGTTTATTTTCTTTTGTTGCCCCAAGGTATAGTTGTTCCTCTCTCTGCTCTCTGTATTGCTTCAAGTATTCTTTGAAGGGCTGGTTTTGTGGACATGTATTCTTTCAGGCTATTCATGTCATAGAAGATTTTTCTTTCCCCTCAATGAGAATAGACATTTTTGCTGGGTATAGTATTCTGGGCTGGCATCTATTGTCATGTAGAACTGGAAATACCTTGGTCTGGGCTCTTCTGCCTTTCATAGTTTGCATTGATAAGTCAGCTCTAATTTTGATGGCCTTTCCTTTGAATGTAACTTGTTTTCTTTTTTTTTTTTCTTCTGCTTTCAGTATTCTCTCTTTGTTCTGTACATTTAGGGTTTTTACTATGATATGTTGTGGGGAGTTTCTTTTCTGATCCTGTCTATTTGGTGTTCTATGTGCTTCCTGTATTTGTATAAGGATGTCTTTCCTTAATTTCTGGAAATTCTCTTCTATAATCCTTTATAAGATCTGGTCAACACCATTAATCTGAAATTCTTCTCCTTTCTCTATTCCTGTGATCCATAGATTTGGTCTTTTCATGGTATCCCACATATCTTGCATATCCATTCCTGTGTTTTTTAAAATTTTCAATACTCTTTGCTTGAGTCGTCCAATTCTTCTAGTTTAACCTCTAGTGTTGGTATTCTGTTTTCCATTTCATTCATTCTAGAGGTAAGGCTTTCCCCTAGTGTTTCAAGTTGGCTTATTGAGTTTTGCACTTTCTTCTTCTTTTCTGCTTGCGTTTTCTTCAATGTTTCTATCTCTTTTGTGAATTCATTCAGAAGTTTATCCCTATCTTCTTTTACCTCTTTGATTTGTTTGTTCATATGTTCTTTAAATTCATTGAATTCTTTGGTCATGTTTATGACTGTTCTTTTAAATTTAGTGTCCTGGATTATTTCTAGGTGGTTCTCCTGGTAGAGCTCTTCTACAGGATTGGTGGGCTTTGCTGGGGACATAGTGGTTTGTCTTTCCATTTTATTATTCTTTCTTTGTGCTTTTTTGCATGTGAATTTCTTTTGTTGTTTATGATTCTGATACAAGAATTAAGTTGAAGTATTAAGTTGTATTAGCCAAGTGCCTAGATCCTTTCTTTATTGGTTATGTAAAGCTGATTGGTACAGGGTTCATGTTTTTTCAGGTTTATTTTTGATGACTTCAGATCAGCTATTCAGGGATACCCACAGAAAACCTATTCAGGTTCCAGTCAGGTATACTCAGGCTTCCTTCACCATGTGGAAGCAGGATCCAGGGTCTCTCAGGCAGTCCTGTGTGTTGTCAATCCTAAGCCAGAGGGAGGGCAGAGGGGGGCCAGAATTTGGCCCCCAGCCTTAGCCTACCAAAGCCAGACCTGCCCTGGGGCCTTGGGAGGGGCCTCACAAAATCCCAGGTAGGGGGATGGTATGGCACAATTAGAGGAAGCTCACCACCACATGGAGGGAGGCAGGATCCAAGGGCTATCAGGCTGTCTCCTCGGTTCTGAGGCCCTCTGGTAGTTGTAAGCCAGAGGGAGGCCAGAACACAGCACTCTCTGGCAGTCTGCTTAGCTCTGAGCAGCTACCCGGATGGAGGAGTCCGAACCCATCCTCTCAGGTGGTCTAATAGGATCTCCAAGTTACTTACTTTCTAGAATGAGAATTCTGTTTTGTGAACCTTTAAGTTATCTTTAAAGTATAAAGAATTCAGAGGAAATATGAATATTGTGCAACCAAATGTCTTGATGCTTTTCAAATTATAACTGAAAACTAGGTGAAGAGTGAATGAGTATGCTATTATGAATGTGAGCAGAAGTCGTGAGACTTATACATCTGAAACAGAGTTTTCTACTATGATGACCACAGTAAACACAAATAAACAAACCATTATTTTCAGGAGTATCATTGCACAAGTAAACCATGTAGAAAGGAGACTGTTATTTTCATATGATAGCATTATATCATTTAGATGCATCTGTTTAATAGCATATAGAATCCTCAGGTTAGATGAGTATGACTGAGAACTTATTATGCTAATGAAATAGCTTCTATGATATAATTCTAATGCTGACTCTATAGGTTTCCTCCAAAATCAGTTATTCAAATCATTCATTTTTTTCTTTTCTGTTTTCTTTGCTCATTGTTTTTTCCTTTCCTTGTCCTGGGACTCAATCCATGGCCTCATACAAGCTAAGTGTGCAAACTACCACTAACTTAGTATCTCCATCATGGACAAATTTAGATAATTTTACTTAACAATTGACCCATATTAGAACCAATTCTAATTTAGTTAATACCATTCCTTGCAATGTATCTACTTCTATCACAAATTTCTTTGTGAAAATTCTATTAAATCTAATTTGTTATTTAGGAATAGAAAGTTGTTCTTTCTTAGGGCAATTAGCATCTTAGATATTTTAATGGAATGAAGCTTCGATGATCTTTCATAATATTGTCTTGTTTCATTAAGAGAGAAGCCAAAGTCAGGATTCTGAACATGATTTCGTCTTTATACCTAACAATTATAAAGGCAAACTTGTACAGTTTCAGACTCCTTTTCCCAATTCAAAATCCCTATACATTATTTCATACTACATAAGTTATTTTTCTTATTTTTGCAACTAATAGGAATTTGAAAATTTATAGAATTTAAGAAAACAGCAGTGAAGTGAATTTGATTTAAGTTTTAAAACTTGCTTTTGGAAATCCATCCTTTGCACACTCTTGACTCCTCTGGTATGGGTACATTTAGTGTACCGAGATTGAGGCAAGTCCATCTGTGAAAAACATTCCTATAGCTAAAGGTATTTGTTTAGAGATGCATAATCCCACATTCAGATGGATTAAGACATGATGGAAAGTTTACTGAAATATGTGGGAAAGAAGTGTTGCCATTCTTCTTAAAAGATTGTAGGGGACATATTTACAGAAATTGTCTTCCTTGTATGGTATGGCACTATGAAGACCTTTGATTTCCACTCTAGATTTATGTACTATGGTATTTACTGTAAATAGAAGCTTTAAAAATGCACAAATTTAATGAGTACTTTTCATTATCTGAACGCAGTGGCAATTCTGAACACCTGAAAATGATGATAGCGTTTTCCTGTGGTACCTATGATTTTGACATAGAACTTCAGGCCTTCAGACCAAGGCTAAGAAAAAAAAAAGCAATCTATCCTAAAGCCAGTCTTGCCTCTGATGTCTTCCTGCTTCAGAAGACCAACATGTCATTTGTGCTTAAGGTAATTTGGGACCAGTTGCTAACTTCTGGATCCATGTTTTCTTGTTCTTATTTTAAATAAAAAACAATTTATTTATTAATAAATTTTCTATTTTCATGATCACATTTACTAAAATAATATACATTTATTAACAATGCATCAATTTCAAATCCATTTATCATTAAAATTAATAATATAATACAATACAACACAAAGTAATTTAGGGATTGCCAGCTCCATCTGTGAGTATTTATATCCAGCAGTTACTGGAAAAATAGCATTCCAAACATAGAAATCCCTGATGATGTTTTTCAGTAGAAATGTTTTCCTTAACTATTGCCTGGAACATCGTATTTTTATATATGAATGTTTGTTTCTTTTTCTTAAAATAGAAAATAAAACAGAAAAGTTTAATTTTTTCTTAATTCTCTGGCTCTTACTAACTTTTTACCCCCTCTTCTTCATTGGTCCCTGAGCCCTGGGTGAGTAAAGTTTAACATAGAAGTCCTGTCCAAGAACCAAAATTCTGCAGACTCTTAATGTCTATGCTTTGGCCATTTGTGATCTTTTGTGTTCCTGGCCATCAGATTTCAATCTTAGCTGAAGAAATATTGACAACTGATTACTGCTAGGTGAGGAAGAGCTGATCTTCCTAAAGTGAGGGACTCTAGATAAGCTGACTAGACCTCAGTAGATGAACTTGCACTGAGGAATGTCTGGGGACACTAACTTGAAACAATAGACCACAAAACAAATGACAGAATGTATGAATTCTAGTGGGGGGGTGCTATGGGAGGGTGCTAGTGGGGATGGGCATATAAAGATGATTAAGATTCATTGAGATGTTCTGTATGAAATACACAAAAATTCAATAAAAACAAGTTTTAAAAAAAACTAAATGAGCATACGTATCAAATTAGGAGTGTTAAGTTTAGGTGATGAAACAGGAGTTGCATTACACATGATGTCTATTGGAATTCTAGCGAGAGCTATGTCATTCTCAGATGTCCACACTTATACAGACTGCACAAGCAGTTACAAACAACTGCATGGAGCTGGATGTCCATGTTCTCATCTGTAATGATTGGAGAAAAATGTAACTCCAATGTCATTGTGATAAATGCATGCATCTTATCATCTGCTCTACACACTTTTCAGCTGAAATTTTTCACTGCAGCCTTTCTTTCAGAAGCTACACTCCAATCATTTGGTGGGAGAATATAACACCACTTCAGTTAGGAAGCTTCTTCAAGGGTAAAATTAAGAGTTCAGAAAATAATTTCAAAGGTATTGATAAGTTTGTATGCATCATGTCTTCATGTGCTCTAGTGACATCAATGTATGAAAGGTGAGGCCAGTAAGTGTTGTCTGAGCCTTACAGGCCCTAAGCATCATACATATGTAGCACGTGTATTTTCTTACATTCATTCTGTCATAATTTTTATTTGGGGGCAGTTTCAAAATTGGGTCTCAGTACGTAGCCCAAAGTGACTTTCAATTTACTGCACAGTTCAGACTGGTTTCAAACTTAATTTTGCTTGCCTCAGCCTCCAATTGATGGCATTATTATGCATCATCACTTTCAACTTCCATTCTAAATATTATGGCAACATTTTTAAAGAGTCTACATACTTGCTACAGCTAGCTTTAAAAGGCACTACTCCTGAAGAATATGTCTAATTCATCTGGGAATCCAGGAGTGGAGAGGTGGTAGAATTTAGTACTTTTTCTATAGGGACATGTTCTCTGATAGGTTTCTCAATCCGGAATGGTCAGCTATAAACCTATATACTTATGAACAACAGTATTTGTCTGTTTCCTTTATTAGTGTATTGCTCTTGGGAGAAACATCATTGCCCTGTGTGGTGTAACTTTAATTCCACACACACACACATACACACACACATGCATGCACACATATATGTGGTATGCACATGTATATATTATATGTGTATTTTAAGCAAGTTTATACACTAATATTCCCTATGCCTTTTTCAAACATCTTTAGTTTATTTGTCTCTTCTTCCCTCTCCCTCTGTATTTCTCTCCCTTCATCCTTCTGAGTTAAAGTCCCCCTAAGAATTTTTCTACTTTCTCCCTTCATAGCACCTATGTCTTACTGTTTCCCCTTTAAGAGTTCCTTCTCGCCTACCCCTTAGTCCCTTTCTACTTTCCTGGCTTAAGCAGGTACTTCAGGTTTTATACTCAAATCTAAAGTTTCTCTATGGCTTTGGCAATTTCATGAAATAGTGGGCAAAAAGAGCCAGACAAGCAGGACGCCTTCTGTAAAACAATATCTTTTTTAAAAAACATTTTATTTATTTTTTTAATTTTATGTGTTTGTGTGCATTGTCTGCATGTAGGTAAGTTCACTCGTGTCGTGCAATGCCCGGGAAGGACAGAATAGGCTGTCGGATCCCCTGGAACTGGAGTTACAGACAGTTGTTAGCTGCCATGTGGGTGCTGGGATTCGAACCCGGGTCTTCTGCAAGAACAGCCAGGGTTCTTAACCCCTGGGCCATCTCTTCAGCCCCAAAACAGTATCTTTTAGACAGAGACGACAGAGATACTGCACCATAAAATCTCAACAATATGGTTGCCCAAACAAAATCTGCACAAGCTCAACACATCAAAGTGAATAGGTAAAATTTCACAAGGCACCAACCCTAGATGAAGAGCTGCAGTAATCAGTGGCTGCTGAGAGGGGAAGAAGTGGCATTTTCCAAGAATGAGTTCCCTGACAGATTGTCCAATGCCACTTGGGATTGGATATATGATACATACATGCATTTATATGTAGCAATAATAATTATTGAAGAGGTCATGAATTTGAAAGGAAGTTGGAGGGACAGGAGAGGAGTTGAAATGGGAGAGGGAAGGGTAGAAATGATGACCTATGGAGCTGGAGAGATGGCTCAGCTGTTAAAAGCACTGGCTGCTCTTGCACAAGACCCAGGTTCTATTTCCAGCTTTCACATGGCAGCTAACAACCATGAGTAACTTCAGTTCCAGGGGATTCTCGCCCTTTTCTGACCTCTGTGGACATTGTATGAACAAAGGTGCATTTACATACACGCAGGCAATACACATACACATAAAACAAAAATAATAAAATATTTTTAAATAATAAAAAAGAAAATAAAAAACATTTTAAAAATAAATGATTACACACACATACACACACACACACACACACACACATACACATCCTACTGAGTGCAAATAGTGTTACCCATAAGCACACAGTTTCAGAGCTTACCATTCAGCCGAGAGGCCTATTAGAGAGCATGTCTCTGGTGAAAGCTGATTTTCCCCTTCAAATGGCTAGGGACTGCCAATAGCTCTTCATCTAGGCATGGGGACGTGTGTAATTTCTCCCACTTGCTTTGGCATGTAGGCTGGCATGGCTTCGGGAAGGTCTTGTACAAGTTCATGACAGAAGAGAGTTCATGAGAGAAGCATCCTGGCCATGTCTAGAAGACACTGTCTCACAGCAGTTCTCCAGTTCTTTTGACCCTTACAGCCTTTTCATCACTTCCTTTGAGTTGTTTCCTGCCTATTAGGCCTAGGGGTCGTGTTGTAAATATTCCAGTTGTGACTGGGAACCCCAGGATCACTTATTCTCTGGTTTTTGATCAGTTGTGGATTTGATTGACTATCGAATCAACAACTTTTTAATTGAACTTAGGTCTCCCTCAGAAGGAGGAAATTCATGCCTGACTCTGTAATCTAGTCAAGAACCAGTGCTAAAGAGGACATAGATCTTAGAGAATTACCCACCAGTGCCATTTTGCTAAACTCTTATAGCCTCCAACTGTGTTATAAATGCTTATCCTAACACCAGTAGATAAATGTAGCACTTACCCTTCATTAAAATAGCTTCTTTTTATTGCAGATTATTTTCATTTAAATACCTTAAGTACTCATCCTTCATCGAAAATTTCTAGTCACCTCTACCTTTCTTTCTTGTACTTCACAGTTTATTCTAATCTATTTTGTGTAAAAAATACTATTTCTTCCTAAAATATTTCACACTCTAATTCCTTAGTTTCCAATGAGCAAATATCTTTTTTCCTTTTTTTTCCTTTTATTGTTTAAAAAAATCTGTTATTAAATATTTTGAAGTAAGTGTGCCTCATTATTTTATATTGAAACTATATAATTTCTTTCAAAAATGATTATACATTTCTTGA
>NW_008360320.1:7137940-7173270 GCF_000622305.1 Nannospalax galili
CACATACGTAATATATTGTTGCATTTGTCTTAAAAAAAAAGCCTTAGGATTTCTCCCACTCTTTCTCACCATTATGTCCATCTGTAATAATAAATATCTTCTGATTGCAGCTATTTTTGTTATCTTGAGCCTGAATCTAATTTATTTGCTCTTCAACCTTACTTTTCCTCTGTTACAAGATTTGTTTTTTCTGTAATGCAATCTGAAGTTTCAATTTGAAAGGTAGAAAACTTTCTTTTTCCTGAAGACATGATACTTTAAATTGAAAGGACAAATAAATTCAAAGTAGATTGAGAGTGTTTTACAATAAAGCATCAGAAAAATTCTAATATATGGAATCCAGTAATTTTTACTCAAATGTGTTTTGAAATAAACTCTTTGGAGGGGGATTAGTAGTATACACTCTGAAAATAAGTCGAAATCTCAAAAAGTGTTTTCCTTATAATAATTTTGATATACTTATATACAGAGAGCAAAGGATTTCTTAGGTAGCTTGTGGTATTTCTAAAATTGCATCGTATTACCAAAGCTATGAAATATGATGTTCCTTCCCTGACACCATCATTAAAATTTAAAAAGCTAATTTAAAAACCACAAAACCATCAGGTGGATTTTCTAAGAGGCTTGTTCTCTGTGTACTGTCATTTGCTGGTTTACTTATTAACAGAAACATAGGTTTAATTTATTATACCCACAGACATGTTAATATCACATACATTTCAATAATTCATTCAATTTCTCCTCTTACATTTACCCAGAGGTCAATTTATCAACTCCTACTCCTTCCTCTCGTCCGAAACTGTTATATTGCTTCTGCTTCTTTTTCTTTACTTAGACTGTATCCTGAACTGCAGCTTCAAATCCCCTGGTGCAATAATTATACTATGAGGAGATAAACTGTTCTCTAAAATTTGAACAATGTGATTGTATTCGAAAAAATTTTTAGATGTTTTAGACAAAATTCATTAAGTTGACTCTTAAATAGTCAGTGAAGGATGTTTAAAAATACAATCCATAGTTTTAATTCATAAATCTAGACCTGAATGTCCATGGCAGTTATGCAGTTATTGTCAGTCCTAGTTCTGTCTCTCATATACTTATTGCATATTAAAAACATTTGGTACGTATTTTCTGCTTCTATTTTAAGTATTATAATCAGAAACAAAGCAGTATTAAAAGTCTCATAGAAAACTGCAAGTTAGCTATTTTGATTTATTTTTGTTTTGTTTGCTTTGTTTTGAGTCCTTTTTATCCCCTGGGAGTCTTTTCTCTGGTTCTTTTGAATTCTTTTATCACCCTCATTCTTAGCCTGTTGAAGGTGCTTTAGGAGTACTGCTAAACTACACTTATTTATACTACTACATTGCTAAATTGCATTAAGGAATCAAATCTAAAATATTAGCTGGCAAAGAGATCTTTTCCCCATGAATCACCAACTGATCTATCTCAAATCTGTTCCCCAGAGAAAGTTGGGTTGAACTTTAACCTTAAATAGTTGTTCTAATACCTCAATATACTCACTTAAAATAACTCTGAATTAGGAAAGTAGCCAATGGCAAAAGGCATTACTTTACAGACTTAGAGAATTAGTCTCATTTAGCAAAACAGAGCAAAATGAAAGACAACCAAGAGAAAACTGAAGTGTACACATGTTTAAATTACAGTCTTGCCTGAATTCATCCTTTATACCACAATAAACATCTTACATTATTTTCTTTCCTTTTCTTCTCCCTTTCTTATGATGTAGTGTGATCTTTTGTATTTGACATATATTCTCTTCCCTTCATTTTGGCCTAAGTATTCCCCCATGTAGTTGTTATTGCAAACCCTTTGAAACCAGACTGAATCTTCCTATCTTTAAATTTACTGTAACCCCTTCTCTAGTGAATTCATTTAAAATGGAATTGTGAAAGAACTGCTTTAAAATCTCTTATAATACAGGTATCTATTTACCCTCTCCTTGCAAACATGTTTTGTTATGTGGGTGTATTTTCTCAGGATGGCAATTTAATGCTAATATATTGAGTTGCCCATCCTCAAGAATGCAATTCAAATTTCCCGATTCATGTACTGCTGCATTATCTTTTTAAATGTATTAAGTCCACATGTGTGTTAAGTGAGATCAGCTGCCCACCAACCTCCAGCCAGTCACTTTGGGAACTGATAAGTTTCCAAGATCAGCCATTATATGAACCCTGGAAGTGTTAGAACATATGGGGGGGGGCATAGTGATCAAAACACTAATATTATTCAATGCAGTCTTTGAGCTAAAATTGTTATTTTTGTTAAAGTAATTTGATTTTCTACATGGAACTTCTATTTTAGTGATAGAATACAAATAATTAAAAACTAAGCAAATTAGGGCTCAGTAGTTAAGAGCACTTTCTGCTTTCCAGAGGAATTGAAATCACTTTTCAGTACCCATGTTGGGTGGTTCTTAACAAATATAACTCAAGTTCCAGGTGCTCTTCTTCCACAGGCACCTGAAAACATGTGTCATATACTCTTTCACACACACACACACACACACACACACACACACGCATACATAAAAATGGAAATTTAAAAAATCACACAAGCCAACAAAGACACCATCAGATATCAATATGAAGCATGAATAAACAAACACAAAAACAGGTAAACACGTGTCATCACAGTAGAAATGCTATGCCTACTGACATGAGCAGACAAGCAGTGAGGTTTCCGTGAAGAGTCAACAGTGGCAGTAAATGAGGAGAAAAACCAACTATGCATAATATTTTTGGCATGTTTACAATAGTTAAGGCTGATACCGAGGTGGAAGTTTCCATACATTCTAGAAATTCACACTTTTACAATCATAACAAGAGAGGATCCCTTCAGAAGATAAGGTTGAACAGGTAAGAGAAAGTCTCTGTAGGAATATGTGGACCTTGAAGAGGATAGAAATGAGGCTGCTAAACAGCTGATGGCATAAATTAAAAAAGTGCTTAACAAGGGTGAAATTTGGTCCAATCAGACATGAAGTGATTTTTCATATATATATATATAGAGAGAGAGTCATGTTCATGTATGATATATGGTATATACAACGATAAACAATTGCGTTGAGACATCTAGGCCACATCATGTTGCATAAAAGAGTCTTTCTGTGTTGGCATGTATTCTCTGTCTCATACTAACACATGAATTCACTGTAAGATAATTATTTCACAAACAGGAAGCATTGTTATGAAACATCTCAATTCTATTTTCATGGTATATCATTTTTTGCATGATTTTTTGTTACAGAACAAAATACAGTCATAAACCAAAGGACTTATCAAACACATTAATTGGGTCAGCAGGTGTGTGGGTTACAGAAAATTAGAGAAATATCTGCTCTTGGGTTCAGATGGTATCTTATGACAGTGTTAGCTTTTGGGTTGCTGGAAACTAGTGATCTTCTAAGAATATATTGCCAAGGAGTTTTACATGATGGATAAAAGTATGTTAGTTTATACAGAAGCATGAGCAATGACTAGCCATTAAGGTGATTACAGCTAACCCAAGGGAATAAGGCTCTGGATCTGAAATGTACGTCTTAATACACCGCAGTTTGAATTTAATTCTCTAGGCGTCAGTAGACATTGTAGATGGGAGACTTATTTTTACACTAGATTTTTGCATTGGGTAGTCTTCAGCCTTGGCCATTCTGCTCAAAGCATTCTGTGGATACAGATTTTCTTCATATTGAATGTAAAGCGTCTGTTTGGGGATCTAATGTCATTTGACCTCTGTTTGTAATTTTCCTAGGACCTCATAATTGGAAATCACATGGAACTCAGGGTAGCTGTCTGAATTCCTTCCTCTCTTTATTTTGGACACAATGCTGTTTGTTCAAAGGGAATCTGGGAGAACAACGTCCTAGAAGAATAATTTGTCACTATATTAAAACTTGAAGGGTAGAGTTAATCATTGGATTGTTAGCACAAATTTCTTCTGACAAAGTTCTCTTGACATGAATTTTTTCTTTAATATTCTTAATGAGCCTTTGAAAAATCACATAATGTATTTTGATCATATTCCTTTCTACCCCAACACCTTCCAGATCCACTCCCTACCCACCCAAATTCATATTACTTTTTCCTATTTATTCCAGCTTGTGTTGCAAAAATATTCTTGAATGTGGTACCAGCCTTGCCATGTTTGTTGAAGCATGGTCAACAAAGTAGGGTCATACCCTTAAAGAAAATGAACCCTTCCTTGCCCAGCAGTAACCATATGCCAATAATACCTTAGCTAGGGGTAGGGACTCATTCCTATCTCTATCCTCCAGCTAGGGTTTTGTCTGACTTGCGTTTACGTAGATTTTGTGCATGCTGTCACAAGTTGTGTGTTCATAGGAATTTAAGGTCCACTGAACAAGATGGAACCCATACCTGTCACCATTACCAGAGTCAAGAACTTGTGGCTAGCTGGGTCATGGGCTGTAGTAGAGAACCTATTAATTGAACACAGTATTAAAATGAATCCTAGTGACTTATTGCCATACATATAGAGTAGTGTATTTCTCAATGTTCAACAGAGAAGCTTCTTCTTGCAGCAAGACGTATTTTACAGGAAATAACTCTCCTGTCATCACTCTATTACTTTGCTCTCCCAATGCATTTTACATCAATCAAACTAAAAACAGTCCAACAAAGTTCTAATATATATTAACTAAATGAAATATCATGTAAGCCACAAATGATTTGTAAGAATTTGGGATTTTCTAGAAACCATATGAAGAACAAATAGAAATATCTGAATTTAATTTCAAATATATAGTTTACCTAAAGTATAGTTAATTAAATAATTTCATCTGTAGTCAAGTTATAATGTAAGATATTTGCAACTCCTTCCACCGTGCAATCTCTTAATTTAAGTGTGTATTTGATTCAAAACATCTCAATTCAGACTATCAAACTTTAAACATGTGAGAAAGCTAATTACGAGTGCAAAGTAGCTTCTGTTAGGGCCAGTGAAGTCCTCATATATGTTGGGATGTTTTATTTTTAATTTGTAATTATGAGTTTTCATTTTGTGATTCTGTAGGACTTTGTCCATAACTTGCATATTTTATAAGAGCAATAGAGAGTCAGAGGGTTCCAGGTCTACAGTCTCCCCATGGAACACTCTTTGAAAATCACTTTTATTTTCATATTTAATTCACCTCCAAATTTATGATTTATATCTGTGGTTATATATTATATCTTGGCAATTAAATAAGAAAGCACATCTTTATATTCATAGAATTTTGCTAATAGAAAGTATTTACTTAAATTCTGTAATTTTCCTTATGTCTGAAAGTACTTCTGAATGACACAAAACTGTAATACAGAATGCCCTACAAACTCGCAAAAGGAAATAAACCCAAATTCTAACTCTAGAAAATATGTTTCTGTACATATACCATGCTGTTCTCCATCTGTATGTTGCAGAGACAATAGTGACAAAATGTTGATCTTTGAACACTTCTTTTTCTTTAATGAGGAGCATGTGTGACTACCACTATTTGTGGCCACACATGGTTATTAGAGAAAAGGGAAAACTACTTCCAGCAAAGGTTCTCACTCTCTAATGCATGATGACACATATGATTTGTGGTCCTGAAGGTATAGCAATTGCCCACATAGAGTAATATTCAGGACTTAATGTCTGGATGTCATGTTCTCAGTGCCCTTATGAACCAGCAGACCACTAACTCCTGAATTCAGTCAGTGTTAAATCCATTTCTTTGACCTGTACCTACATTTAATAACTAAATATACCTGTCCTATACTCCAAGAGTCAAAGACAAATCAGATCATGACATTATCTGGGCATAACTTTCCCAATCTTCTCTTCATATGTGAAATAGCACAGAAAGCACTTTTTTAGTCTTTTTTTTTTTTTTTTTTAAAGACGGGCTCTCCCTGTCCCCCCGGCTGTCCTGGAACTTGCTATGTAGACCAGGCTGCCCTTGAACTCACAGAGATCCGCCTGCCTCTGCCTCCCGAGTGCTGGAATTAAACGTGTGCACCACTACCCCTGGCCAGAAAGCATTTTCTCTGGACTCAAGCCCTAGTTCTTTCTAGCCTCTAAGTACTTCCTCACTTTATGTTTAAAGTCTACCTTCTTTGACCCACACACTAGTGCTCCCTCTTCTTCATCAAGCAAGTATATTCTGCCCCCGATGGCTTTGGTATGTACACCTTTGTATTTCTTTGAGTCCTTAATTATTCTTTAAATGAAGTCCCTTTCTGTTCATTTCTAAATTTCTCTTTCTCCCCAGCCCCCAAGGAGAGAGAGAGAGAGAGAGAGAGAGAGAGAGAGAGAGAGAGAGAGAGAGAGAGAGAGAGAGAGAGAGAGAGAGAGAGAGAGAGAGAGAGAGAGAGAGAGAGAGAGAGAGAGAGAGAGAGAGAGAGAGAGAGAGAGAGAGAGAGACATGTCCTGAATTCCTGAGTTTGTGGACTTTTACACCCATGTGTACACACGTGGAGGTGAGAGCAGGGTGTCAGGTGTCCTCCTCTATCATTCTTCACTTTATTGACTTGAGAGAGGGTTTCTCACTGAACTGGAACATGTTGGTTTCTGTTGTGGTGGTGGTTGTTGGTCTGTCTAAGAAGCCTGGTTGGCAGTGAGCTCTAGGGATACACTTGTTTCTATTTGCCAATCCTGTGTTTATTGGCACACAACCATGCCCAGCTTTTAATTTAAATTCTGGGTTTTAAAACTCATCTTCTCCTACTTGTATAACAAGCTCTCTTAGCCACTTGGCCATTTGTCTAGACTTAGAAGTGCTCTTCATCTTCTCATTTTCTGCTTTTTCTTTAGATTTAAAGGTAATTGTCAGTGGTATTATAAAAATTATATGTATACGCTTGCTTATAATAATTTCATCTGTCCTCTTCTGAAGCTTACTAAGAATAACATAACATGCAAAAGACTTGCTGAAATGTAGGTAATTACTAATAATATGTGACTTATTTTCAGGAGTGAAGATAATAGTTACGTCTATGTATTGAGGGCTTACTATAGCCAAAATGCATTTATTTTATCACTTCTATTATATTTTAAACAATATATGTTTCCCAACACTGTGCAGTAATTTCAGTATTTTTATTCTACAAAAGAAAAATCTGATGCCAAATCCAAATCTTCTGTTATTCCTATCGACTATAACATAATGTCACATGGAAATCTTTTCCTCATCCATAGTCATACAGACCCAGAAGGCATTTCACAAAAACAGCTCAGTGGTGAAGACTTCAGGTACTGCAATAGGCAGACTTAAAACTTGTTCTTAGAGTGGTATGTGGCTAATTAGCCAGCAAATAGTTTGATTTAGAATAATCTTCACAATTTGGAAGTCTGTAATCTTAACTTCAGAAAATAGGTTTTATATATATATTCCTCTTTTTATTGAAAGAGGTATAATTTGTGTGTATGTGTTTTCATTCCTCCTTCTAAATCTGTTTTATAAAATAAGTTTATCTTTATCTTAAAATAGTTATTATTTCCAGATCCTGCTTTGAATGATTCAATCATTCAGGCGGGTACCTGCATTAGTCCCATCACCTAGATTAGCCATGTGAACATGTGCTTGTGGCTCACCTATCAAACCACTGGTTCTTGCCCTAGAAATACAGCATCTTGACAACAAGCCTTATCTCCAAGTACATTTAGAAAATGGTAGGATGTCAAATATTTATTCCCTTTAAAATTTTTAATATGTTTCCCTGGGGCCTGATTACAGAATATTTTAATGCTTACAGATTTATTCAGTGGCATAGTACTACTTTGTTTCCTAGGAAACAAATATACTTATATTGAACTGCACATGTCTTTAACCACTAAATTCTTTAATTTTGTTATGAAATGATAACTTTTAAAAATGTTTGCATAGGAGTTACCAGCTACAATATCACTGGAGATAATTTCAATTACACTAAAATGTAAGATATAGATTTTTATGATGCAGTCTTAATATGCAATGTATATTCCTTCATGGCTGAGTTGCATGCATATGAAAAAATTTGAGATATATATCCACTTGTTTCTGTTGTTACCTTCTACTTCTTTTTCACAGATAATAGAGGTTAGTTATTTCTTCTTTCAAGAAAGTGCTTTGGTTTTGGACCTTTCTTTTTCAAAGAAATCTGACAGAAGCCTACAGAAAGGACAATGCAATTTAAAGTCAAGTCTTAGCATTCAAGCCATTCAAATTCTTCATTGTGAATATAATTTTTATCTAAATGATTTTCGAAGAAAAGGGATTCATTTGACTATAGTGCTTTTAAGATCAGTGGGAAGCCCATCATCTTAATATTGAATCTGTAAATCCTTTCCTCTAGGGATGATTAACAGCTTTGTCAAGTGTTTATTTTACTTGGAATAATGCACAGATTTCATTTGAGTTCCCCTTTCACATGTCACAGTCATGCCATGAACACACACGATGTAGCTTACCTCTATTAGACTTCTTTCTGCATAGTAAGATGATAATCAAGCAAGTTTTTATAGTTTAAAGAGCATACATTAGGCTGCTCTATGATTCACTTATACTTGAAAAAAATGCTCCTCAGCCCTCTTGATAAGAAGCAATGACAGTAAATCATTTCCAGATGTCATTTTTGCTACACTTCTCTTGTGGTCTAAGCTATGCCTGGGATAAAAGTTTCTATTAGTGCAAAGGTGGCTGGTTATTTCATATCATGTGTTTGAAGCCTTGGGCACTTCTATTTTGGATAGCACTAGCCATTAGGGTTACTGATTAGTTAGTGGGTATCGTCACTTACATATTCAGTTTGGCCTTATTCCAAAGTCAACCATCAAGCTAAAGTAACTATGAAAGACAATTCATGTGCAGGGGCTTATTCTCAGAATTTGATATAGATGGTTCTTTTAGAATATCAAAATATTCACGGATTCTTAATAAATGGTGTTGCCCAAAAAGTTAATGAAGAACCCAGTTTCTTATCTTCTATTCTTCATAAATAGCAGTGAAATTAGCCACGCATTTTGCCTTTAAAAATAAATAGGAATTCCAGAGAATAATTGTTTTAACTGTAATATAAGCATTTGGGGTCGTTATGTTACTCTTTTCATAAAATTTTGAATAAATAATTTCAGTAAAAGGAATTCTCACAAATAAAAGATTCTAAGAAAAATCTTTCTTACACCTTTTTTAAGGAAGAAGAAAAGATGAAGGAAGACACCTGGACTGGGAATTTGTTTGTGCAGGGGCTGCTCAAGCCCTTCTTGGAGCTGACAATCCTACAGCCACCTGTTTCCCTCAAGTTACTAAAATCTATGATTCATGCTCAAGACACATGTCCAAGAGGTTCTGAAACTCCCCACACCATCTCTTGTCTTTCTGTCCTTCCTAAAATAAATGAAACTAGTCATTACTTTTGTATTTGAAAGAAATTAATTGTACACATGCTTAAGGCACGAAATAAAACAGTAAATGGGAAAAAATCATTGAAGCAAATTTAGAATAATGAGGCCTAAACTAATAGGAAAAATATTTTGAAAATATTTCAAACATTATGATTTAATATTATATCTATCCTAATTTAAGCAAATATTCAGTTAATCTGAATATAATTCAAAAGTTTAAAACTCTTTATCAACACGTCTTCATAGAATAAAACCTTAATTGAAGAAGACAATAAAACATTTTAATTGATTTATATTTTATGTATAAAATAAAATAGCTAAAATCCAGTCTTACCTTACCATGAATGGGTTCATTCACATCTAAATCATCATACCAGACAAGAGGTACATCCTAAAATTTTTTCTGTCTAAACATTACTCTGTTTCAAAATCTAAAGTTCCTTATAGAAATCACAGTACAAGATTGTTCTAGTATTTGGAAATAGGAAACGTTTACTGAACCATATATTCAAAATGTCATTTAGTTAGTGACAAATTATGAAGTAGTCTCATCCTTTATATGTAAATAATATAAACATAAATGTCTTAATAATTTAAGGAACATTTATCCATTCTGCTTTTCAAAGCCTATGAAGTATTTTCAGATTCAGACATCTTATTTCTTTTTAATATCTTGGTCAGAGACTAAACTAAAAATTGCAAATTAGGAAATCCTTTGAGAATAGAGTTCAGTGAGGGAACCATTTTGAGGTAAGTTTTATATCAGTTTCACTCATTTTAATTAGCCTTTGTTAGAAGCCATGAAAGCGAATGCTAGACTGAAGAGTTACAAGTAGGATATCTTTTAAAGAAAACATTAGAAATCAGAATCTCTAACGCACTTCTTATAATATCAGGTTGTCATACAAAAGCACAGTCTGCTAGCTAAATGAGATAGATTTTATTACAAAAGAAAATGACTTAAAATTTGAATATCAACATATGTGAGGTTTGAAATGCAATAGATATACCCCAATAACAATGCCTTTCAAGTTGAAAATTAATCTGTGCCTCAATATCTGATATTGAAAATGGTTTCAAAGAGTTTATTTTATAATACTTATCTAAATGTTCGGTGAAAACACAGAGAGAGAGAGGGAGAGAGAGACAGAGACAGAGAGAGAAAGCAATGGTAGATTTGTCACACTGATTAACATGGATTTAAGAACTCATGTTAGTTCCTAAAAAGCTAAAAATCTTGAAGGTATTAAAAAATCTTGGATTTAAGGGACTGATTTCACTTAGTACTTGCTAACCTTGGGTTGGGCTACCTGCTTATCACTAAAAGTTGTCCTTAGTTTGAAAAGATCATTTAAATATTTTAAATTGCTTGTTTGGGGTATCAAAGTAATTTCTGCAGCCATAGGAATTCATTTCATTTTTTATTTTATTGAGCTTTTGTAATTTCATACAACAGTGCTTCATGAAATTTAGATCCCAGACCCTATCCATGCCCCCCAATACCCCCACTGAAACTCATGAATTCTGCCATACATGTCAACTCTAGTCATTCATGCAGTGCTTGATGTAAGTCTCCTATCTAGACCCTCAGGGACCATATCAGAAGAAAGGGTGGAAAGATTTTAAGAGCCAGGCTGGTTTTCATGAACACAGGGAAGCAGAAGCTTCCAAACCACTGGAAACTTACACATGTGAACTTGATGCAACGATGGCATTGAGAACAGGCAGAACCCATGTCATCTCAATTAAATAAGGGTCCAGGGTAAGGACAGAAATAGGGTGGCAGGCTGATACTAGACTGAGAACTATTTGGGATTCATTTCTTTAGATGCACATCACAGTTCCATTGGCCATTACTGTATTCCTGCTGTCTTTTAGCCCTAAGAAAGCTTTCTTTCGTTCCAAGACTAGTGACTGCAATTATTCTCCAATTCTGAGGGGGAATCATTTCATTTACATTATGAGTCTCAGGCAGATGTGATACTTTATTTGACAGAGAAATACACATTAAAACATGATCATTTCATCACTTTCATCTTTTTTTTTTCTTCCCCAATTCTAGGTATTCCAGTTATAAGCGTTCTTATACGCAAAATCATGTTAAGTTCAAAGGGGATTCGGACAGTTTCTTCTATATAATGATATAGTTTGTAGGTCTATACATGGGAATAAATTGAAGAAAATATTTTGAAGGAAAGGGAATAATTCATTCTATAATGATAGATTATTTTTCCTTCAAAGAAATGAAATGAAACCCAAACACTTAATACCAACAAAAATTGTAATATGTGTAAAATACTGTAGTTGAATAATGTCATACCTTTTTATATTAAACTAGGTTTTAAGTGAAATGATAAAAACCAACTTCATTTTCATATTCGTGACCAATTCTCCTTAAAAATATTCCAAAGTTCCTGAAACATAAGATTAAGGCAATTACTCTGTGGCATTTAGGGTTTTCAAACCTTGAAATAGTTTTAATTCTCTACTGTTTTAAACTGCATTAAAATAAAAATTCCTCTGAAGATAGTTGGAATGATTTTTAAAAACCATTTGTTTCTAATTGGAAACTCAAAGTTGTTAAGAATATACAAAGATTACATTTTATAACGCATTTTTATGTTTAAATGTTTCTTTTTGCTTTACATTTCTCATGATCCTCAAAAATGAACACACGATTAAAAATAATATACAATAACACAAGATTAAAATAATTTTAAAACAGATTTGAGATTAAATATTTAAAATAGAAACAGATTGATCACTGGATTCTTGATGGTAGAACCACAAATGGAAAGTGTTTTTATTTTACTTATCCAGTGAACTCTGACAATTCTAGGAATACTTGGCCCCAAGAATGAAGACTCAATGGTAATTACTTTCATCAAACACCAAGAAACAAATCCTTCAATCTCATAATCCAAATAAAACCCAAAAGAATGTGAAGATGCCTTGAAGTCAATCCTTCAGTTGACGAGAAATCAATGGATGGATAAGACTGCAGTGATAATTCTGCGTGACTTCATTGTGAGTTTGACAAGGACTGAAACATCGTCTAACAAGGTGATTGCTAGCAGGAGCAGCAGTCAAGACGTGCCATAATTAGTGTTTGCAAGAAAATGAGTATCATTCTGCCTCTCATGACAAGTAATAACACTATCAAAGATACTAAACTGTCTACACCACTAATTTTCCAGTGATGAAAATCCAAATTTGGGAGACATTGTAAAAATGATGTAGAGAAAATCAATAGCTCATATATCTGTTATATTTTGACAAATAGGTTTAAATACTAATACATATGCATTTATTTCTGTAGTCAAAATCTTTTTTAAAAGATTGTATTTAATTGTGTGTGTGTGTGTGTGTGTGTGTGTGTGTGTGTGTGTGTGTAGTTTCCTGCATGTACGTATGTGCACTGTGTGTGCCTCGCGTCTGTGGAGAACAGAAAAGGGAACTGTAACATGTGAAGTGAGTTACAGATGGTTGTGTGCAGCCATTTGGAAGCTGGGAATAAAACTCATGTGCTCTACCAAAGTAACAATTGGTCTTAACCACTGAACCATCATCATTCCAGCTCCCTCCAAACCCCTCAAATTCTGTTAGAAAATTATAGCCCTTCAAAATCCATCTTTCATCAATTTTAACCTATAATTTTTAATATATTTCCCATTTTAACCACATTAAAAAATATAAACCCAAGAAGAGAAGTGGGCCTGTGCCTAAGGCTAGAAGGAGAAGAGGATGTAGGGCTGGGAGATTGAATCAAATTGTGGGAGTCAAGATGTAATGGGCAAGGTCAAATTCACCAGGGAAGGAGGCTAGTCTCAGAAACCTAGGCAGGTTGGTGGTGGGGACAGCCAGGGAAGAAGGCTGGTCTCAGGTGTGCAAAGGCAAGTTGGGGGTGGGGCAGGCTGTGAAAACTCTGGGAACCTAGACTGGAGAATTGAGTTGGTCTGGGTGCAAAGGATCAGGGTGTAGTGGGTGTATTTGAGCCAAGAGGGTAGTCCAGAGGTCTGGGTTTCCAAGAGCAGAAGAAGGCCTGTGCCCAAGGCTAGAAGGAGAAGAAACAGGGCCAGACATGAGAAACCTTCCTTTGAGTTGTTGGCCAGGGTGCTATAAGAGACTCCCAAAATTATTTAGGCTATTGCCACAGCCATTGATGACCTTCCAGAATGTGAAGGTAAGAACCTATAGCTGAAGATGGAACATACTTTGAACATAGGATTTGGAGCAATAGAACTGCAACACTTCGTCCCTGAAGGCTAGCTCTCATAGCTTTGGAGAGTGCTATGAAGGTGCCAAGGGAAAACATCAATCAACGGTCCAACACCAGCTTCAAGATCATATACATCAATGGCCAGCACAATGTACAACATTGGTGCAATAGTGGCACTTTTATCTTGTGGGTGATCAACAGCTACCTAATTGGACTAAAAGCCCACTCAGTGGGAGGAAATTCAAGAGTGGTACTGCAAATGTAACCAAATACACATGGCCAGAGTGTTCACAGATCTTAGAGAAACCCCCAAGACTGTCACATCCCAAGACTAATGTGATTTCTTACTGTGTGAAAATATGTCTCTTTATATTTACAGACAAATATTCCAGTCAAGAAACTCATTTTGCACCAGTTGGAGACTATCACCAAGTACCACAACTGGTCACACGTGGACATTGCCTATGAATTGCCCAGGCCTAAGTGACATATCTACAATGCAACCTCTACACCTAAGGCTCATGGAACATAGAACAGTGGTAGAGAACACTAATGACTCTCTAAGTTCTCACTAATGAAGCTCCCTCATGCAGCAGAGGACCAGGAACACAAAATTTCACAAATGGCCAAAGTACAGAGATCCAGAATCTGCCGAATGCTGGTCCTTGGACAGGCCCCCTTTATTAAATCTACCCAGACAAGGCTCAGGGACCATCTTGCAAGAGGAGGTGGAAAGATTGTAAGAAACATGGAGGACTTGCAGGACCATATGGAGACAGGGTCCTACAAGCTCCTGGGAGCTTGCTCATATGATTCTATGGCTATGGTATGAGCATATACAAGTCCCATGCAAACTCAGGCAGACAAAAACCCAGCATAGAACTGGGAAAATAAATAGCAGACCCCAATCTTTTCTGAAGAAATATTGGCAACTGATTGTTCTTAGGTGAAGAAGAGCTGATCTTCCTAAAACAAGAGACTCTAGATAGGCTGACTAGACCTCAGTGGATGGATTTGCACTGGGGATCATCTGGGCACACTGACTTGACACAGTGGGCCTTAACAAGGATGACAGAGTGTATGGGCACTAGTGGGGGAATTATTGGAGGGTGTTGGTGGGGACAGGGATATAAAGATGATTAAAATAAAAAAAAACATAAATATTTATGCTTCATCAGGAAAGGTACTGCTTGTCCTGTGTTAGCAGTAAGCTTTTCTAGGTGAGGATGAACATTGTTGTGTACAATGCCAATTTTTATAGTGTAAATCTCCTCACTATGACTGACCTCAAACTCACAGTACTTTAGAAGACACTCTGTATAAAATATGAAAATGTAATAAACACATCTCAAACCAGGATGGAATATTTCACATACTAACCATACATACACAGGCACAGACACAGATACACAGACATAGATACACAGACACACATAGACACACACACACACACACACACATGCACACACACACATATATATGTGTGTGCTATAATTTTTAAATTATTTTTATTGTTTTGAGAACTTCAGTGTATTATGATCATATTCAGACCCCCTCCACCCTCCAGACTCACATCTTGTCCTCCTGACTTCACTATTATTATCTGTCTTTTTCTTCTTAATGCCTATAGAATCTAATTTATGTTTACTAAATGCTCTTAGATGTGGGTCTATTTCTTGGAATCTTATCAAACTACCAGGTATCACTCCAGTTTGTGAAACCTACTCTCCTTTTTCCATAATCTATCAATTACCAATAAATCCTCAGCTAGGACTGGAAATTCCTGCCCTCCTCCCCCATCCAACCTGGAACCCTGTCTGGCTTGGGAATGCACATGTCTTGTGCATTTGGACATAAGTGCTGAGGGTTCATAGGTGGAAATGCCCTATGGTGACCAGAAAAAAAACATTTTCCTTGTATTCATATGCAATCTGGATCTTACTATCTTTCTGCCCCTTCTTCTGCAATGAACCCTGAACTTTGGGAGGAGAGGGTAAGATACAAATTTCCCTTTTGGGGTTGATCATGCAGTTTCTTATTCTTTGCATGTTGACAAGTTGTGTGTCTCTTTGCTCAAATAATACTGGCTATTGCTGTTACATTAGGTTACTCACCAGAACTAGTCTTGTGTTTTTGAGACAAAATGTTACTGTGTTGCCAGACTGACTTTGGATTCACAGTTCTGAAATTTTGGCCTTCTTAGGGCCAGGACTGGAATGCAGTGCCATCATAACAGGCCCTTCTCTGCTTTCCATTTGATTTTCATCTAGGAGCTGTAGAGAAGGCCTAGTCACTAAAGTGCCTGCTGAGCAAGAATGAGGACTGATTTCAGATTCCCTTCACCCCCATGAAACCATGGTTGTGGGCAGCATTTGCCAGGCAGGCATGAGGGAATAAGGGGGAGATGAAGAGAGACAGACCTCCCGGGCCCATTGAATAGTCAGAGAACCTGTCTCAAAAATTTATATAAGGTGGAAGGTGATCAAAAAGGCTTCTACCATCTATCTGTAGCCTCCACGTACATATATACACACATGTACTTGTGAATACAGTGGCACACACACCCACATGACAATAAACATATTACACAAACAATTCTATTAACCCACGATGATTTATGAACTCTTATTTTCATAATGGTGAGATCAAACTCCTGATGTGATTATCTTACAGATAATTCAAACCCCAGTTGAAATAGAACTCACTAGTATTTTGAATTTATCTCTTTTTTAACCATTTAGCTTCCTTCTTGCCATTAATTGGATAACCAAATCATACATTATCGACACACTTGCCTTAATTTTGGTATCACAGGAAACCTGGGTTACAAACATCTGGATTTAAATAAATTCAATATACAAATGTGATATTTGAAAGATGAGCACCTAATTTGTAAATAAAGTTATTAATGATATGGATGGTCATGCTATAGAATTAAAATAGATGAGATTCTGGTAAATAAAATGAAGAAAAATGAAAGATTTTTGTATCATGATTTTTCTTATGGCTTTTGTTTTACTTTTATAATAATTTCACAAGAGCTTAATTTAGATATGAGTTATGCATCATAAAGCCCACCATCTAAAAATATACAAACTCATTAATTTTGCTAAATTTACATTATTAAGAAACTCTTTTTGGAATAATCATATCAGTCTAAAAATTTTCCTATAACTTTTAGCAATAACTCCCATTTTCTCCCATGTCAAGGCCTTTGGGAATCAGTAACTGGAATTCTTTCCCTAAGGAATCACCGTTTCTGGGCATTTCATGTCAATTCATTTATATAAAGAATGTCTTTTGTGACTGACCTCACATTCTTAAAATAATAGTTTAGATTTCTTACATTCTGCAGGATATTTCAGTAGTTTCCTTTTCTTTTTCTAAAATATTTTATTATTTTTATTTTATGTGTCTGAGTATATTGCCTGCACATAGGTAAGTGCACCCGTATTGGGCAATGCCCACAGAAGACAAGAGAGACAATCAGATCCCTGGAAATGGAGTTACAGACAGTTACCTGCCATGTGGGTCCTGGGATCTGAACTCAGGTCTTCTGCAAAAACAACTAGTATTCTTAACCATTGAGCAATCCCTCCAGCCCCTCAGTAGTTTCCTTGTCATTGTCAAATAATATTGGTTTTATGAATATGTCATTTTATTCATACGTTTATTAGCTCATAAAGTCTTGGGGTTTTTCTTTCTTAACTACAATGAATAATCTTGCATTACTTTTTAAAAATTATTTATTTAATAACAACATACTTAGAAGAAGCATTTCATTACAACAGCATTGACACATTCAATAACAAGTTCCAGAGCTAAGATGCATCTCTTTCAAAATTGGCTGTAAATTTTTAGGTTTACAGTTGAATTATTACAGTTATACAATATTGTACTCAGTATAAACCCTATAAGACATAAAATTAAATGAGCTTTTAAACTTTAAAAAAGATCCCCATTTCATTATTAAAATACACATATTTTCATACAGAAAAATTCATTTTTAATGCAATTGACACTAAGATGTTTGTGTGTGCGTTTATAATCATTATATATCTGATTATTACTAGTCACAGTTACTTTCTGAGCTCCTTGGCATCTGAGCATGGATATAAAGTCAATAGGTAGATTTCAATGGTAATGTTTTTCACATCTACTGATTATTAAGGAGCAAATTTTTATGCTTTGAAAAATTATTATTTTTTAATCATTAGTTTTTTAAATTTTTAAAAACTAAATGATTAGAAGAATAATTTCATTACAGCTTTAACATATTCGGTAACACACTCCAGAGCAAGAGTACATCTCTTTCACAAGTGACTGCAAGTTTCTAGGTTCACAGTTGAACAATATTGAACTCGGTATAAGCCCTGTAAGACATAAAATTGAATGAGTTTTTAACGTTTAAAAAAGATCTCCATTTTGTTATAAAATATATTGTTCCTTGCAGAAAGACTCACTGTTTTTGCTAATAACACTGAGATGTTGGCACATGTGCCTCTCATCTGTATGTATCTGATTATTACTAATCATAATTGGTTGCACTCGGATCCTTGGCACCTGTGAATGTCTATAAAGTCATCAGGTAGATTTCAATGGTAATGTTTATCATCTCTACTGATTAACATGATGTAAATTTCCATGCTTCCTCCTCCAATATAATGCATTTTTTAAAAATTTGTTTGTTTTTTGTGCGCGTGTGTATCACACAGAACATCCCAAACCATCTTATTCGACTATACACCCACTTCCCAGATGGCACTCCCCCATAGCCTCCCTCCCCCCACTTGATCGCTTATACTCTGATATCCCTGCTACTGTCTGCTGTGTTTTCAGGACCCCCAGCAATTCCCTAACTTGCCCTTCTGGTGAATCTAGTCAGCCTATCTAGAGGTATTTGTTTTAGGAGGGTCAGCTGTTCCTCATCTAGCAGCAATCAGTTGTCCATATTCCTTTAGATAAGATTGGGTTCTGCTGTCATTTTACAAGTTCTATGCTGGGTTACTATCTGGGAGTCCCTTTGGCCACCCTGGCCAACAATTCAAAAGTAGGTATCTCCTATGTGGCATTGTTGCTTGTTATGTAGCATTTAGCTATACACATGGACTCTTAAAAATTATATTGGCCCCTTTATTCTTTAATGATACTTTCCTTTTGCGTGTTTAAGGCCATAAAGTTGGCCCAGATAAACCAACATTTTTACTCTTAAGGTCGTGCGAGGATCTGTTCCTCAGGGCTTACATGGGCTTAGGAGGAGTGCCTGGCTCCATTTTTCACAAGTTCCACCTATGTGAAGATAGCTCAAAGGTCCTGCTCAACCATGGTTGGCATCTCTTGGACGCATGAAGGAAATGATTCCTCTGTGTTGACCCTCCTCTTTGTAGACTGGACACTGGTTCAAGTTGATCTTGTGGGGTCTCCTCTGCCTCCTTGTTCAAGAGGACAGGTGACCCACCACAATTACAGGACATTTTGAGAAAGGCTCATAGTCCCCTGGAACTAGTCAACCTAAGAGGGAAAGGAGCAAAAACTGTCCTTTATGTCCCTTTGACCAAATTAGTATAGGCCTCAAAGTATGTCTGTTAATCATCCATAGAGCTTACTTCCACCAGTCTGGTACTTTTAATTACTATGTGTCATGTAGATAAATCTTGGGCAAAGACCAATTGTTCTCAGATAAACCTACGTAGACATATATTTCTTGATCTGCTATGTATAATTTGTCAGTAGGTTGTAGGAGTAATATGGTTCTCTCTGGTTTTCAAAACTAGCTAGGCATATCTTATCCCTCGCATTGTCTCACCCTTCATCATGGTTTTCCCACTTAAGGTGCTGCCATTTCCCCCCTTTTACCCTTACTAATACCCTTCTCCTATGGTCCTACCTCTCTTGACCTCCTTCTTTCCTTTTATCCCCTAGGTTCCTTATATACCCTTCTCTTCCCCATCGCTTAAACTAACCCAATTTTTATCCCTATCTCCCTTATTAGGACCTGTTTCCTACTGTTCTTCTCTTTCATGTTCTTTCTTTTACGTTACCTCCCTGTTTCTTTTCTATTATCCTGATTCCTGTAGTTATGTCTGGATACATACTCACTTATCAGGGTTTGGTTCTAGTATCCACATATGAGGGAGAACATATGTTGATTTTTTTTCTGAGTCTGTGTTACTTCACTTAGTATAACAGTTTCTAGTTCAATTCATTTACCTGCAAATTTCATAATTTCATCTCTCTTTACTGCTGAGTAAAACTCCATCATATAACTGAACCACAATTTCACTATCCACTCATCAATTGAGGGACAGTTAGGTTGTTTCGATCTCTTAGCTATTGTGAAAAGAACAGCAACAAACATGGATGTACAAGTGTCTCTGCAATAGGATGAGTTCTTTGGGTATATGCCAAGGAGTGATATAAGTGGTTCAAATGGTAGGTTCATTTGTAGTTTTTTATGGGATCTCCACACTGCTTTCCATAGGGATTGAACAAGTTTGCAGCCCCAGAGCAGTGGATGAGTGTTCCCCTCTCCCCACATCATCTCCAACATTTGGTATCATTTGTTCTCTTAATCTTAGACAGTCTGACTGGTGTAATATGAAATCTTAAAGCGGTTTTAATTTGCATTTCCCTAATCATTAGTGATGTTGAACGTCTTTTAAGATGCTTCATCACCATCTTTACTTCTTTTGAGAACTCTCTGTTCAGCTCCTTAGCCCATCGTTTAATTGGGTTGCTTCTTGTCTTGATTCTCTGTTTTTTGAGTTCGTTATATATTCTGGATATTAAACCTCTGTCAGATGTGTCACTGGTGAAGATTTTCTCCCATCCTGTGGGTTTTCTGTTTGTTTCCTTGGTTGTCTCCTTTTCTGTACAGAAGCTTTTTAGTTTAATGAGGTCCCACATGTTAATTCTTGCCCTTGATTCCTGGGCTATGGATGTCTGGTTTAGAAAATCCTTTCCTACACCTATATGTTGTAGAATTTTCCAATGTTTTCTTCTAACAGTTTCAGAGTTTCAGGCTTTACATTGAGGTCTTTGATCCATTTGGAATTGACTTTTGTGCAGGATGAAAGATAGGGTTTTAGATTCATTCTTCTACAAGTGGAGATCCAGTTTTACCAGCACCATTTGCTGAACATGCTGTCTTTCATCCAGTGAATATTCTTGGCTCCTTTGTCAAATATCAGGTGGCTGAAATTGTATTTACTCATATTTGGGTCTTCAGTTTTGTTCCATTGTTCTATGGGTTTATTTTTGTGCCAGTACCGTGTTGTTGTTATGACTATATAGCTCTGTAATACAGCTTAAAATCTGGTATAGTAATCCCCCTGGCATTGCTCTTAGTGCTCAGCGTTGTTTTTGCTATCTGAGGTCTTTTGTGCTTCCATATGAATCTCAGGATGTTTTTTTTTTTTTCCAATTTTGTGAATAATGTCATGGGGAATTTGATTGGCATTGCGTTGAATCTGTAAATGACTTTTAGTAGGAAAGTCATTTTCACAATATTAATTCTTCCAATCCATGAGCATGTGAGGTCCTTCCATCATCTGATGTCTTCCTCAACCTCTTTAAAGATTTAAAATTTTCATTATAGAGCTCTTTAATGTCTTTGGTCAGTTTTATTCTCAGATACTTTATTTTTTTATGCAGCTATTGTGAAGGGGAGTTTTCCATGTGCTCTTTCTCTCATTGCTTGTTGTTGATATATAGAAAGGCTACAGAATTTGTAGGTTAATTTTGTGCTGAACATGTTAATAATTTCTAGGAGTTTTCTAGTGGAATTTTTGGCATCTCTTAGGTATCATATCATCTGCAAAAGGGGATAATTAGATCTATTCTTTTCTAATTATTACTCCTTTAATTCCTGCTCTTGTATTTTCGCTCTTACAAGAATTTCAAGCACTATGTTAAAGAAAAGTGGAGATAGTGGACAGCCTTGTCTGGTTCCTGATTTCAATGGGAATGCTTCCAGTTTTTCTCCATTTAGAATGATGGTGGCTGTAGGTTTGTTATATACAGCTTTAATTGTGTTGAGGTATGTTCCCTCAAGTCCAATTCTCTCTAGGACTTTGAACATAAATGCATGTTGAATTTTGTCAAAGGTCTTCTCTGCATCTATTGAGATGACCATGTGTTGCTTGACTTTGAGCCAATTTATATGATTTATGATGTTTATTGCCTTAAGTATATTGATCCATCCCGGCATCTCTGGGATAAAGCCGACTTGATCATGGTGGATGATCTTTTTGATGTGTATTTGTATGCAGTTTCCAAGTATCTTACTGAGAATTTTTGCATCTATGTTCATTAAGGATATGGGTCTATACTCTTTCGTTTTTTGGTTGTATCTTTACCTGGCTTGGTATTAGATTGAAGCTGGCTTTATAGAAGTAATTTGGAAGTTCTGCCTCCATTTCTATCTTTTTGAATAAATTAAGTACTATTGGATGTAGATCTTCATTAAATGTCTGATAAAATTTTGTTGTAAATCCATTTGGTCCTGGGCTTTTTTTAGTCAGGAGGTTTTGTATTACTGTTTCAATTTCTTTTTGTGTTATGGATCTGTTTAAGCTGTTAATCTCTTCTTGGTTTAGTTTTGGTGGTGCCCATGCCTTTAGATATCAGTCCATTTATTTTAGGTTTTCAAATTTAGTAATATAGGTTTTTAAAGTATTCCTTTATAATATTCTTTATCTTTCTGGTGTCTTTTGTCATGTTTCCCCATTTATCTCTGATTTTGTTGATTTGGAGGTGATCTTTCTTTCTTTTGGTTAATGGGGCTAGCGGTCTATCAATCTTGTTTATCTTTTCAAAGAACCAGATTTTGGATTTGTTGATTATTTGTATTGATTTGTTTCAATTTCATTAATATCTGCCCAGATTTTTGTATTTCTTCTTGTCTGCTGAGTTTGGGTTTCATTTGCTGTTGCTTTTCAACTGTGTTGCATTGCAATGTTAAGTCATTTATTTGTGTTCTTTCCGATTTTTTGATGTAGGCACTTAGAGCTATAAAATTCCCTCTAAGGACCGCTTTCAGCATGTCCCAGATGTTTTGGTGTGTTGTATTGTCCTTTTCATTTAGCTCCAGGAATACTTTTATTTCTTTCGTTTGGGTTTCATTTGCTGTTGCTTTTCAACTGTGTTGCATTGCAATGTTAAGTCATTTATTTGTGTTCTTTCCGATTTTTTGATGTAGGCACTTAGAGCTATAAAATTCCCTCTAAGGACCGCTTTCAGCATGTCCCAGATGTTTTGGTGTGTTGTATTGTCCTTTTCATTTAGCTCCAGGAATACTTTTATTTCTTTCTTAATTCTTAATTGGACCCATTCATCATTCAGATGTGTATTATTTAATCTCCATGTGTTCATGTGGTTACTAGGGCTTCTTCTGGTGTTGATTTTAAGTTTTATTGCATTGTGGTCTGATAGAATGCATGGACTATAGTGGAGACAGTGCTGTATTGAAGTCTCCTAATATTAATGAGTTGGGCTTAATCTGGGTATTAAATTCCTGTGGTATTGTTTTTATGAAGTTGGGTACACCAGAGTTTGGTGAATATATGTTCATGATTGTAATATCTTCTTGATTTATTGTTCCTTTGATCAGAATGAAGTGCCCCTCTTTGTCTCTTCTGATTAGTTTTAGTTTAAAGTTTATTTTTTCAGATATTACAATTGATATGTCTGCTTTTGTCTTAGTACCCTTTGGTTGGTATATTTTTCTTCCATCCTTTTACTTTAAGATAGTGTCTGTCCTTGGAAGTAAGATGAGTTTCTTGAAGAAAACAAAAAGATGGGTTTTGTTTCTTAATCCATTCACCATGTTTGTGGCTTTTGAGCGGGGAATTCATTCCATTGATATTTAAAGTTATTGATGAAGGATGAGTACTGAATTCTGTCATTTTTATTTCTGTTTACATTCTTGGTATAGCTGTACTTTTCCACAGTTATACCTTCATTGAATTTTTTCCGCTACTCCTTGGATATAGTCATTCCTTTCTTCAGTTCTTCGTATTGCTTCCAGAACTCTCTGAAGGCCTAGTTTTGTGGACATGAATTCCTTCAGCCTATTTAAGTCATGAAAGATTTTTCTTTCCCCTTTGACTATAATAGTCATTTTGACTGGGTATAGTAACCTGGGTTGGCCTCTGTGGTCATTTAGAACTGGGAATGCTTTGGTCCACGCTCTTCTGGCTTTCATAGTTTGCACTGAAAAGTTGTGGCTGCTCCTCCGCTTGCCTGGTGCACCCTCCGATTGTTGCTACTTCTGCCTGTTCCTTGGACCCCAGGGCTGGTGAGGAGACTGTGCTCAGCAGAGCCTCATTCAGACGCAGGAGACCAGGTTCAATGACACAGATCTACTTTATTGCAGAAGGGCACAAGCTTATATTGGGGTAGGGGTCCAATCAAGAACTTACAGCCCAGATCCTTTGGTAGGGCTGTGTCCTATCACAACCTCATGAGTGAGACACCTTATTAGCATAATAGCTTTCAGTTTACTTAGGTTTCACTTTCGTGCACAGACTCTAGATTCCTGGAAACCACATGACCCTGGCTGGTGCAATATCTAAATGTTACAGCTTGGAATCTCAAGGGTTGTGATTAGGAAGTGGAAAGCTCTAGGCATCAGTCTCATGGTCTGCCAATGGGAGCAAATGTCACAAGGCATTCCTTGTGGCTCCAGTGGTTCGGTCGTAGCCTCAGGCCTGCTGTATGGCTGTCATTAAGACTTTTACCCTAGGCTCAAGCCAGTCTCCCACATATCCCCCTTTTTCTTTTATAAAAGCCAATTTTAGAGTTGGTAAGAGCAAGGAATAGTGGGTCATGGTTTGTAGAGGCATGTTTGTTTTGGGAGTCATTGAAATCTGAGGGGATCAGATGCCGTGATGGGAAAACAGCTAACTGCACTAGAGAAATGTGGGCCTTAACAAAATTGATGAGACCCTTAACAACGCAGGGTTCAAAAATCAGGAGTTAGCAGTAATGATGGCACACAGAATAAGGAACATAGACAAGGTGTTCCCTCTGCTTTGAGGGTTTTGATTGGCTATAGTCTCTTCTTGCAAACTGAGATGTTTATTGTCACCCCATGTTATTGAGTGTACCTTTGGAGCTGGTGGCTTTCGTGGTCTGAGATGCTGGGTTGCTCTCTCAGTGGTTGAGAGGTGCGCCGTTTCCTCCAGGGTCAGGGCCGCCATCTCCGGGGTCAGTGGTGGTGGAGGGAGGCTTTCCGTCACAGGTAACTCTAATATTTCAGGCTGGGATCCAAATGGGGCCTGGAACATTATCTTGAAAGACACAAGCATAGCTTTGCCCTTGTGTGAACAATAGTTGTCAGTAATATGATGAATACATTGGAGCTTGCCGAAGGAAGGGAAGTGAGTGACGTCCATCTGCCAGATCTTGTTAGGGCAGGTGTACAACCAATGACCCTCTCCTCTGCAAGCCCAACATTTGCCCTTGTCCATCTTAGCCTGTGGCTGGTGAGTGGCCAGTGCTTCAGCAAAGGCTGTAGCATGGGCCCCAGTTGTCCCCACATCCAAACAGGCCAGAATCCATTCAGTGACATCCTTGTGCCTATAGTAAGGCGACACTCAGTAAAGCAGCCCTTGTATACAAGATCTTTGAGCAAGGTGTCAGCAGCCCCCTGATGACTGATTTTTCTGTTCACATGTTGACATTGCTCAACAAATTCAGAAAAAGACTCACCTGGTTTCTGTATCAATTTAGTTAAACTAGTATCACTGTGAGCTGCACTTGGCCAAAGTATCGGGGTGGGAGGGGCTCCATGCCTGAGCTACGGGAGTTTCAAAATTGCCACGCCCTACAAGAGCATCAAACCCAATATTTTGGACATTGGCATTCCTATTGTGTTCCACCTGTAGTTCACATTCATCCTGATAAGCAGCCTTCCATAAGTGGAAGTCAGCCCTTGCAAACATGCACGGGCAATATGTTGCCAATCATAGGGGGTATTGGCCACATGACTGATCATATCTAAAAGCTGAACAAACCAGGGGAAATGGATACTGTCTTCAAGTGCCTCTTTGAGCAGCATTTTTAAGGTATCATGAGAATATGGGTTCCAAATATTTGGGTTTTGTTGTCCCGGTGTAATAGTGACTGGGAAAAACTGCAGGAAGTCTCCCACTGTATCCGAGAAGAGAGGCTTAGCTGTGAGAGGCTTCCAATCTTCCTCCAAAGTGGAGGGGTAGAGGGGAGGACCTCCCTTAAAGCCAGCATAAGATGGCGGTGGACAGCTACTGCCCTGTAATGGCAGAGAAGAAGCTGACTTGACTTCCTGTTTTTCATCAAGGTGGCCAAGAATCCCTAGTTATTCATCTTCTCCATCTTTATCAATGGCCATCACTCCCATTTCAGAGCAAGGATCTCTTAGTTTCACTTTGGGCAGGAATGCCTGGGACAAGTCACCACCACAATCCTGCTGTTTCATTTGTTCATCTATCTCTTTTAGTATGAGATCATCCTGTTCAGGGGCGTCAGGGGGAACTCCCTGAATCGAGGCCAGGATGGCAGTCAAAATGGGGTAGAATGACCCAGATTGTCGGCGCCCTTCCCTGACTTCTTTCCTTCTGGCCAGGAATAGGAAAGGAGCCCATGACTCGTGATTCCAACAGCAGGAATCTGTAAACCAAGAGGCAATAGCTAGCACTTCATCTAATACCTTAGTTACATCCTTTTCTATTACCCTAATTCACCTACTCCTGAGGAGAGAAACCAGCACGGTGCCACAGGGGCCAGAGGCAGCTGGATGACTATTCCTCATTCTTGAGGTCAATCACCCTGCAAGACATACCCAGAAGAACTCAGGCACCATTCAGGAAGACGATTGGCAGAGACAGGCACAACACACACCAACCCGAAGACTGAGTGAAAAGAGGAAGCACAGGAGAATGAAAGCAGGGAGCGCCCACTGGAAGAGCACTGAGAAAGGGGGCATAGGGCTAGCCCCACATTGGGCTCCAGCTGTGGCTGCTCCTCTGCTCACCTAGTGCTACAGCCGCTCTTCTGTTTGCCCAGTGCACCCTCTGATCATCGCTACTTCTGCCAGGTATCGGATCCCAGGGCTGGTGAGGAGACTGTGTCAGCAGAGCTGCATTCAGACTCAGGAGACCAGGTTCGGTGACACAGATATATTTTATTGCAGAAGGGCACAAGCTTATACAGGAGTAGGGATCCAATCAAGAAGATACAGGTCAGATTCTTTGGTGTGGCTGTGTCCTATCACAACCTCATGAGACAGACACCTTGTTAGCATAATAGGTTTCAGTTTACTTAGGTTACAGTTTCCTGCATAGAGCATGGATTCCTGGAAACCACATGACCCTGGCTGCTGCAATATCTAATTGTTGCAGCTTGGAATCTCAAGGGTAATGATTTGGGAGTGGTGATCTCTAGGCATCAGTCTCATGATCTGCCAGTGGGAGCAAATGTCACAAGGTGTTCCTTGTGGCTCCAGAGGTCGGGTCATTGCCTCAGGCCTGCTCAAGCCTGTCTCCCACAAAAAGTCAGCTGTAATCCTAATTTGTTTTCCTTTATATGTGATTTCTTGTTTCTCTTTTGCACCTTTCAGTATTTATCTTTGTTTTTTACATTTCGTGTTTTTACTATAATGTGCTGTGGAAAGTTTTTAACCTGTATTCATGGTTTTCGGTTTTCCAATTGGAGCAAATGTCACAAAGTGTTCCTTGTGGCTCCAACGGTTAGTCCGTTGCCTCAGGCCAGCGGTATGGCTGTCATTAAGACTTTTACCCTAGGCTCAAGCCAATCTCCCACATATGCCCCTTTTTCTTTTATAAAAGCCAATTATAAGTTGGTAAGGGCAAGGAATAGTGGGTCATTGTTTGTAGAGGCATGTTTGTTTTGGGGGTCATTGAAATCTGAGGGGATCAGATGTCACGATGTAAAACAGCTAACTGAACTAGAGAAGTGCAGGCCTTAACAAAATTGATGAGACCCTTAATGATGCAGGGTCCAAAAATCAGGAATTAACAGTAATGATGGCACACAGAATAAGGAACATAGACAAGGTGTTCCCTCTGCTTTGAGGGTTTTGATTGGCTATAGTCTCTTCTTGCGAAATGAGATGTTTATTGTCACCCCATGTAATTGGGTGTGCCATTGGAGCCGGTCGCTTTCGTGGTCTGCGATGCTGGGTCGGCCTCTCAGTGGTTGAGAGGTGGGCCACTTCACCCAGGGTCAGGGCCGCCATCTCCAAGGTCAGTGGTGATGGAGGAGGCTTTCCGTCACAGGCAACTCTAATATTTCAGGCTGGAATCCAAATGGAGCCTGGAACATTATCTTGAAAGACATAAGGATAGCTTTACCCTTGTGTGAACAATAGCTGTCAGTAATATGATGGATATATTGTAGCTTGCCAAAGGAAGGAAAGTGAGTGACGTCTGTCTGCCAGATCTTGTTAGGGCAGGTGCACGACCAATGACACTGTCCTCCGGAAGCCCAACATTTGCTCTTGTCTGTCTCAGCCTGTGGCTGGTGAGTGGCCAGTGCCTCAGTGAGGGCTGTAGCATGGGCCCCAATTGTCCCCACACCCCGAAAGGCAAGAATCCATTCAGTGACATCCCTGTGCCTAACAGGTCCTATGGCAGGGCGACACTTGGTAGAGGAGCCCTCATATACAAGATCCTTGAACAAGTAGCCCCATGATGACTAATTTTTCAGTTCACGCTTTGTTGACATTGCTTAACAAATTCAGAAAAAGGCTCACCTGGTTTCTGTACCAATTTAGTTAACCTAGTATCACTGTGAACTAGCATACTATGTAAGGCACGTAGTGCACAGAGCCACACTTGCTCAAGGAAGGGGGGGAGCTGTGACAGAGCTTGGGGAGTTACAATATTGCCATGCCCTACGAGAGCATCAAACCCAATATTTTGGGCTTTGGCATTCCTATTGTGTTCCACCTGTTGTTCACATTCATCCTGATAAGCTGTCTTTCATAAGAGGAAGTCACCCCCTTGCAAACATGCACAGGCAATATGTGGCCAATCATAGGGGGTATTGGTCGCATGACTGATCGTATCTAAAAGCTGACCGAACCAGGGGGAATGGATACCATAATCAAGTGCCTCTTTGAGCAGACTTTTTAAGGTATCATGAGAATATGGGTTCCAAATATTTGGATTTTGTTGTCCCGGTGTAATAGTGACTGGGAAAAACTGCAGGAAATCTCGCACTGTATCAGAGAAGAGAGGCTTAGATGTGAGAGGCTTCCCTTCTTCCTCCAAAGAGGAGGGGTAGAGGGGAGGACCTCCCTTAAAGCCAGCATAAGATGGCAGTGGATGGCCACTGCCCTGTAATGGCAGAGCAGAAGCTGACTTGACTTCCTGTTTTTCATCAAGGGGGCCAAGAATCCCTAGTTCCTCATCTTCTGCATCTTTAGCAATGGCCATCACTCCAGTTTCAGAGCAAGGATCTCTTAGTTTCACTTTGGGCAGGAATGCCTGGGACAAGTCACCACCACAATCCTGCTGTTTCATTTGTTCATCTATCTCTTTTAGTATGAGATCATCTTGTTCAGGGGTGTCAAGGTGAACTCCTTGAAGCGAGACCAGTATGGCAGTCACAATGGGGTAGAAAGGCCCACATTGTGGGCCCCCCTTTCCTTCTGGCCAGGAATAACACATGAGCCCATGGCTCATGATTCCAACAACAGGAATTTGTAAACCAAGAGGCAATAGCTAGCACTTCATCTAATACCTTATTTACATCCTTTTCTGTTACCCTAATTCACCTACTCCTGAGGAGAGAGCGCCACAGGAGCCAGAGGCAGCTGGATGACTGTTCCTCATTCCAGATGTCACTCGCCCTGCAAGACGTACCCAGAAGGACTCAGACACCATTCAGGAAGACAATTGGTAGAGACAGGAGCGAAACGCCAACCCAAAGACTGTGAGCAAAAAGAGGAAGCACAGGAGAACGAAAGCAGCGAGCACCCACTGGAAGAGCACTAAGAAAGGGGGGGGCATAGGGCTAGCCCCACTTTGGGCACCAGCTGTGGCCACTCCTCCGCTCGCCCAGTGCTGCGGCCGCTCCTCTGTTTGCCCGGTGCACCCTCCGATCATCGCTACTTCTGCCAGTATCAGATCCCAGGGCTTGTGAGGAGATTGTGTCAGCGGAGTCGCATTCAGACACAGGAGACCAGGTTTACTGACGCAGATCTACATTATTGCAGAAGGGCACAAGCTTATATAGGGGTAGGGATCCAATCAAGAAGTAGTTACAGCTCAGATTCTTTGGTAGGGCTGTGTCCTATCACAATCTCATGAGTCAGACACCTTATTAGCATAATAGGTTTCAGTTTACTTAGGTTTCAGTTTCCTGCACCCTTGTACTCTGGATTCCTGGAAACCACATGACCCTAGCTGTTGCAATACCTAAATGTTGCACCTTGGAATCTCAAGGATGGTGATTAGGGAGTGGTGATCTCTTGGCATCATTCTCATGATCTGCCAATGGGAACAAATGTCACAAGGCATTCTTTGTGGCTCCAGATGTCAGGCCATTGCCTCAGGCTTGCTCAAGCCTATCTCTCACAAAAAAAATCAGCTGTAATCCTAAATGGTTTTCCTTCATATATGACTTCTTGTTTCTCTTTTGCACCTTTCAGTATTTTCTCTTGTTTTTTTACATTTCATGTTTTTACTATAATATGCTGTGAAAAGTGTTTTTTCTGCTCCTGTCTGTTTGGTGTTCTATATCCTTCTTGTATTTGTATGGGGATGTCTTTCTTTAATTTTGGGAAATTTTCTTCCACAATTCTGTTGAAGATCAGGTCCATGCCGTTATCTTGGGATTCTTTTCCTTCCTGTATGTCTATGATGCGTAAGTTTGGTCTTTTTATGGTGTCACACAATTCCTGCATATTCCATTCTTAAATTTTCATAATCTTTACTTGAGTGGTCTAGTTTGTCCACTTTATCTTCCAGTCTTGATACTCTGTTTTCCATTTCATTCATCCTATTTGTGAGGCTTTCTCCTGTCGTTTCTAATTGACTTACTGAGTGTTTCAATTTCTTCTTCATCTCAGCCTGAGTATTCTTCAATATTTCTAACTCTTTTCTGAATTCATTCAGAAGTTTATCCCTGGTGAGGCTTTTTCCTGTCGTTTCTTTCTTTGTGTGTTCTTTAAAGTCACTGAATTCTTTTATCATGTTTATAATTGTTCTTTTGAGTTCATGTGCTGGAATTGTCTCTAGGGGTTTCTCATTGTACTCCTCTAGAGGACTATTGGTATTTGGTGGGGATATGTTATTTTGATTTTTCATGTAATTATTTTTTTTCTGTGATTTTGACATGTGAATTTTTTGTAGTTTTTTGATTCTTGTGTGAGACTCAGGACTTCAATTTTAGGTCTGCTTCTTTTTGTGAACTTTATGTGCCTTTGTGGTCTACTTTTGGGGCATTAAAAGCTGGCTTGCCTAAGCTTCTGGTTTTGTCTTTTGATTTTATATTGAGTAGGCTGATTGCTTTTGTCTTCAGGAGTTCCCGCAAAGGCCCAAGTCAGATGTGGATCAGATGCTCTCAGCCTTTCTCCTAAGTTATGGATGTCTCCAGGAACGATTTTGGCCTCAGGAATTTGGGGGTTGGCCTGGCCTGGGAGCTGGGCCCAGGAAAGATGCTGGTCTAGGGCAGCTGGTGGCCATTCCACCCAGAGATGCAAAGGAAGAAGAGGGCGGGATGCGGCCCCATGGGCTCCTGGGGACTGCACTGAGGAATTTGTTTGGTCTAGATGCAAAGGATCAGGAAGATGAAAGGTCAGCCTGGGTGTCCAGGAAAGAGGCTGGTGGGTTTTGAAGCCCAGGAAAGCAGAGGGAGGTGGGGACCAGGCCAGGCCCAGAGTGCTCCTGGGGACCCGAGAAGGAAATGAGTTGGTCTCAATGCAAAGGATCAGGAAGCAGTGGTGGTTCCCCAGTTGTCTGGGGAGCCAAGACAAGGAATGAGACAAGACCCAGGCAAGGAGGAGAGACAAGCAGGGGAAATAGGAGGGTGAATGAGGCTGGGGGAGTCAAGGCACGGAGGGCACTATCAACTTACCCCAGAGAGAGAGGCCTTGGAGAGAGGCCTGCATGTCATGCATGTCCAGGGAAGCAGAGGGATATTGCATTACTTTTACAATGAATATTTATACACGATGTCTTTTCAGGTATACAATGATTAATTTTCCTCAAATATGTATCTAGTAGTATAACTACTATGTCATATAGTTTCTGCTTAATTTTAAAAAAATATTGTTTAAGAATTTCATAAATGAGTCCTATAATTATACCACTTCCAACCCTCTTTACCCTCTTGCAACTCTTCTCATGCCCCCATCACTCTTAATTTTGTGACTTCTTTTATATCTGTATATATATGTATATACGTATATATACATATGTACATATATATTACATATTGCTGTTACATTAGGTTACTCATGAGAACTAGTCTTATATTTTTGAGACAAAATGTTGCTATGTTGCCAGACTGACTTTGGATTCACAATTTTGATGTTTTGGAGTTCCTTGTGATATATATATTTCTTTAATATAATATATACTTATAAATCCACTGAGTCCATCTAGTCTTGTTCAAATGAACATGTGTTTGAAGCTGACTACTTGGAGTGGATAAACTATCATTGAGCTTGTCCTTGAGGAAAACCGATTCTCCTTATCTCAGCAGCTTTTTTTTTTTTGCATGTTCCTGTTCATCTATTGGTGGGATCTTGTGAAATTTCTCCCATCTACATTGGCATAACAACTAGTGTTTCCATTATGCAGTCTTTGCTTATGCAAACAAATGTTGAGATTTCATGGCTATGCTTCCCTCTCATGTCTACAAGACACTATCTTGGTCTTCTGGCTTTTACAATCTTTCCATCCCCTCTTCAATGATGTTTACCTTGGGAATATCCAGAAGCTGTCTAATTAGACTTAAGGCTTGCTTAATAAGAGGGAATTCAAGCCTGGTACTGTAATCCTAGCCAACTATCTGACTAGTGAAGTCATCCACCTTAGAGTAGACCCTGCTGCTCCCATTTTCCTAAACAATATAATTTCTAAATGTATTCTAAATACTTATCTTTTAATACACATATAAGGTTAGTTTTCATCCCTCATCAAAGAAACTTCCATTTCAACAGATGAAGGCTGTTACAAAGATTCATACCTGGTCAAAATGCAGGGAATAAGTGACCTTGAGGTCCTCAGCCCAACTCATATTCCTACAGGGCAACCCCTACATCTGTGCTTAACATTTAAAAATATTAAAACAGTGTTTTCTGATGTGTCTGAAATTTTTATAATCTCAAAAACAATGAGCAAAACCTTCCAATTATACACATCCTTGTCAAGAAACATCTCTGACTCTGTTTATAATTGCCTCTGTTTGTAATTAGCCCCTTTAGTAAGCACAAAGCCCCATCTCATGATATTTGTGCTTTGCATTGTACTACTGAGTTTGAGCATACTTTCATTGGTTTATTCATTCCATTTATTTACCATTAATATATAATCTTTGGGGATCTGACATTAGAATTAACTCCCATATTTCCTTCTTTGTATGTGTGGTGTGTGTATATGCATGTTTGCATGTGTGGGGGGGCATGTGTAAGTGCACATGTGCAGGATTGTGTACATGTGTGAGGAGTCCTGAGGTTGGTGCTGGGAATTTTCTCCCATAGCTCTTCGACCTCATTCTTTTGAAGCAGTGGTTGTCAGTCAAATCCAGAGCTCCCCAGTATTTTTGATCTCGACAGCCCAGCAAGTCCGACTGACTCAGAGAATTCCCTGTTTTCTGTTCCAAGGCTAAAGCTACTGGGGAGCTCTCCTGCCCACTTGACATTTGCATGGCTCCAGGATCCTATCTCAGGTCCTCTTGCTTATGCAGCAAGTACTTTAATACCTGATCCATCTCCCCAGGCCTTAGTACTCCATTTTATGGGTACTTGTGTGTTTTTGTTGAGTTTTACACATTCTTCCCCTATTGTAAATAATATTTCTATGCCATATTTTATCTTGAAATATGTCCTCCTTCTCAACTACCTGTTAATTTTTATGCCTTCCTTTGAAGGATAAAAACTCTAAAATGCAGTTTTATGTCAACTCTATTTCCTTGCCTCTTAAGACTTCTGTATAATCTCTAAAAAATCACAGCCTAACCTGCTGTCATAAAAATTTACTTGCACTCTTCTTCTAAGATACATGTAGTATAGATACCATGTTTAAACCTGTAAAGGACTTTGAGTTACTTTTTTATATACAGTTTGAAATAGTGGTGAAACTTTCTTCTTTTGCATAAAAAAATTTAGCCCAACACCTTTTACTGAATATACAGTTTAGAGAGTAAATTGTCTACAAGGTAGACATTTTAATCCTGGACTCGGCAACATCAAACTATATATAAATTGCTATATAAGTGTCATATTCAATTTCTTCATACTATCCACTTTTTGTTGTTTGGGTTTTATATTTTCTTCATTTTAACAGAGGGTCTTCTTACATAGCCAAGGCTCTTCTCAAACCTAAGATCTTCATGATCTATCCTTGTAGGCACAGATTCTAGGTAATCACCACTACACTCAGCTGAAGCTTCCTACAGCTTTGCATGTGGTCATCAAACATTGAAGTATAGGTTTCTCACCGGTCTTTTGCTATTGCTGTCCCTCAAAATTGTTTCTGCTATTATTATTCTTCTCATTCTTTACACTTTCATGGTAAGTTCATTGAGATGGGAAAATCTACCTACACTGTGGGTGGAACCATTATATGGGCAAAAGTTCTGAAATAAATAAAGAGAAAATGAGCTGAATATTTTCATTCATCACTTTCTGCTTCCTGACTGCAGATTCAATGTGACCAGCTGCCACAAACTGCTGCTACCATGATGTCCCCACCATGATGCACTGTAGCCTTAAACTGGAGGCTGAAATAAACACTTCTTGCTTAAGTTCTTTCTGTCCAGTTATTTTATCACAACAAAGAAAACGTAACTAATAAACATTCGCTCTATGTACTTCTATTACTATGGTAACCTCTGATCACTATAATTTTATCAGTATCATCAGTGTCATTACTAATACATTCATTTATGTATGGTGATTCAAATTATTGCTTAGCATCCTGTATTATCTATGTCAAATTTTTCCATTTATTATTATTTTTTTATTCAGAGAAGCTGTAATAAAGTTCCATTCTCTGTTTATTTAAACTGAAATTATTTTAGTTTCTTCAATTTGAATGATACTTTTGCCAGATACAGTTTGTAGCTGAAGATATTTTTTTATTGCTTTGAAAATGTTACATTACTTCATACTGATGTCAGTGGTTATTACCGACTGGTCACCTGTTTAATCTGCAGATCCAGTATACATGGGAAATTGGCATTCCAAAATTCTGCTTTAGATGTTGAGAGTTTTATTGTTTCTTTTTTCTACGTGCACATAGAAAAAAACTTTTCTTGTTCTAAGCAGTTGTTGACCTTCACAGATGTGTAACTACATATTTACATACAATTTTGTAAATTATCTATTTTGCAAATAGTCCTTTTATGCTTTTTACTCTATTCTTCTGACATTCCTAGCACACACATATATCCTTCCATACTTATGTTGTTTCAGAGTTTTCTGAAGTAAATGTTTTCTATTTATTTTCTACCTTTCTGTGTCTAATATTTAATTATATCTATAATGTAGAGTTTG
>NW_008360320.1:7173281-7179827 GCF_000622305.1 Nannospalax galili
TCAGACATGAGAGAATGGTGTCTAAGCTGATTTCACTACATTTACTTACTTACTTACTTACTTTTACTTACTTCTTATTATTTACTTTTTCTTTTTTCGGTCTTTTTGAGACAGGGTTTCCCTGTAGCCCCAGTTGTCCTGGAACTCACTATGTAGACCAGGCTGGCCTTGAACTCACAGAGATTTGCCTGCCTCTGTCACCCAAGTACTGGGATTAAAGGCATGCGCCACCATACCCGGCCTGCTTATTTACTTTTATTTACTTATATTTACATATTTGCTTAATTTATTTATTATTTATTTATTTATTTATTTATTTATTTATTTGAAACAGAATATCCCTGCAGTCCCAGCTGACCTGTAATTTACTATGTAGACCAGGCTGGTATTGATTTCACAGAAATCTGACTGCCTCTGTCATCCAAGTGCTGAGATTAAAGGTGTTCACCACCATACCCAGTTATCCATTATCATTCTTTTGGATAATACACTGAACATATTTATGACAGCTGATTCTCTGATAAGTAATATCTTCCACCTAACTAACAATAAATCCATCATCTGATATCCTTAGAGCCAGTTTTCCTAACTAGTTTTTATTCTTATTGATGATTCACATTTATGTATTTCTTTTTTGTTAGAAGCTAGATATTTCAATTTATTGGTTGTGCTAATAAGTTTTGCACAACTCTCAGATTATGTTCTTCTTATTTCCAGAGTTTATTGTCATTTTTTAATTGTTCTAATCATTTAAAAATTAATGGTCTTTCCCAAAAGCATTTGGGAAACACAAATTGAACTCCATAGGACTTTAAAAAAAATGGGGGGTATGAATTGAGGAAAATAGGGAGGTGTGACTAATCTGAGTGGAGATGAGAGGGGCTGAATATGATCTAAATACATTGTAGGAAATTTTCAAAGAAGTAATAAAAGTATTATTGTTTAAAATGATGCCCCTGGACTAGAACATCAAATTTTGTGATTTTAATGTGTGACCACTGAAGTGTGCTCAGTTAACTCCATAGTCATCTAATGATAAAGTCTAAATTTTGAATTATTTTTGTCAGTCTACAAAAAAAAGAAACCTTAAATTGTATTTGGAGAAATACCTTCAATAAAATACGATGACAGTTTCTTCACTTTGTCTGGGAGTCAGACAAAGATGCAGTTTATAAACTCCTATATAGACATTCGCAAAGCTGTGTGCTTTTGGATGGCATTTTAAATCTCTAACAACACAATGAAGTCCTTTAAAGTCCCCTAGGGAGATCTTACTCCCCAAATTTTGAGTTTTAGTTTTGGCTATTTTGATGTATGCTTCTACTAATGTTGTTTCTTTGATACTATTTCCCTGACAACTGGGATGTTAATTGATTCCTGGGTTTTGTTTGTTTGTTTTGGTAATCTTGGGAACCTGTTTTTTCCCCTGACTAAATCGTAGCTAGGTAAAATAAAAATAAATTCTCTGACTATGAGTTTCTCATGAAACTTGACTGAAACTTCAAAGGATGACAGTTCTCTGGAGAGATTCCAACTTGGTTGTGAGGATACAGTGTATTGTAATATTCTTTTTTAAGTCTACAATGAGGCTGAAAAGAATGCCATGGAAACAGTGCAAGGAAAACACCAGAAACATAGCTGTCAGTAACTGAGACTCAGACGTGTCATGTTACATACAACATAGATCATTGTAAACCTTATTTTCTTCATTTTTCAAAAACCCAATTTTGGACAAGTTTATATCATATTCACATTGCTTTTATGTAGGATCATATTTTTGAATTTCATTTCTTGTTTTAAGTGCTTTTAAGCAAATGTGCCACTTAAGTAATAGCAATGAAATGATCTTGATTGAAGCAAAAAAAGAATACACTCATGATTTATTATCTTCAAAATATAGATTTAAAAGTTTTATTGTTTTGGAAAATTCTTTAACATTATCTCATCAAATATTTCTTTCTCCCAGTCTCTCTTATTTTTTTCTTATTTATTTAATTAGTATTTATTTGCATTGTTTGTTTTAAATATACTTGTCTAGAGATTTTCATATATATATATATATACACATAAAATTATATATAATATCTACCCCCCATGTCCTCTTCAAATCCTTCTATGCTCTCCTCATCCCTTATATGTCCCTATCCCAACATCAAATAGTTCAGTTAGTATGATCCATATGTGCCTGGTGGTGGGGGGCATCGACTGGAGCATGGGAGTCCAGTTAGAGGCCACAATCTGAAAAAGAAATGATTCTCTTTCCCTAGCAGATATCAACTACTAGTAACTCTTAAGTAAGGGGTGAACCCTGGAAATCTTTAACCCCATTTATACCAGGGTTTTGGTTGACTTGATCTTATGAAGATCTTGTATAGATAACCCAAACTGTTGGGAGTTCATTGGTGTGATAGCCACATCATGTCCTGAAGACTTCATTTCACAGTGCTCCTACCCATCCCTCTGACTCACATTCTTTCCTTGCATGATGGGGACAATAGGGTGTTGAAAGAGACATCCTGTTTAGGGATAGGCCTTCAGTCTCTCATTTTTAGTACACTGGTCAGTCATACATCTCAGCATTTACTGCTTCCAATATAGTTGGCTGTGCTAATCATTGTTACAGTTATTGGGCCTTTGTTAACAAGGCTCCGGTGGATGAATCCATACCAAAAGGCATTTGAGGACAAAAACCTGATTCTATAGGGCCTAATATATATATAATAGAGCATATGAAAAGTACATGAAATTGGGAGGGGGATTAAGTCAGAGTGCAATGGGAGAATGGATATAAATGCAATCAAACGATATTGTATGAAATCTGCAAACACTCAGTAAAAGAGAGTTATAAAGGGGAAAACCCATGTTAAAAAATGTGAAGAGCTGGACTTGGTGGGGCACGCCTGTAGTCCCAGCACTTGGGAGGCAGAGGCACATGGATCTCTGTAAGTTCAAGGCCAACCAGGTCTACATAGTGAGTTCCAGGACAGCTGGGGCTACAGGGAGACTCTGCTTCAAAAAAGACAAAAAAAAAAAAAAAAAAAAAAAAAAAAAAAAAAAAAAAAAAAAAATTGAAGTGATGAATTTTTAACAGAAAAGTGTTCATCTGAGAGTAATAGATGAAAAGCTTCTGAAAAAAATTATAGATCTTACAGAATGATTTGGATGATTGTGAATAGGTTTTCTGACAAAAAAGAAAAATAAATAAATGTAGTTTTGAAAACATTATTGCCATTTATTAAACAATTAAATGAGAAGGAAAAGAAAAATAATTATAGAAATCATGAACAATTTCACATAGTTAACTTTATTATAACATTAATTGTTAATATCAATTTTTTTTGCTTAAAAAGAAATTTTGTATTAAATTCAATATAAAATCACATTCAGGAACATGCTTGATCATATAAAAGTTTCAAAATAAATGATTAATGAAATAATATAAAATTTAAAAGCCAATGATTAAGCAAAATTTTATCAGGAAAATTTATGCATACATAAAATTCACATTATGACAAACATTCACAAATGTATAAAAGACAATAAATAATTTTTTACTGATGAAATTGTACCTAAAAAATAAAAAAAGTAACAAATTAAGGCAATAACTGGTATTGGAATTCATTTCAAAATAAATCAGTGAATAATTGATTAAAAAATACATATGTGTCATATTTCAAAATGTATGCTAAAGGAAGGCCCATCAGAACAGCTCTTATTTCAATCTATACTTTATCACATATATAACTAATGATCACGAAAAAGGGAACTGGCATGAAAATACATAGACAGATGTATGAGTTAACTTACTCTTTGCCATGACAAACTACTAGACAAGAAGCAATTTTAGGAAGAGTTGATTTGGGCTTGTGGTTCAAGAGGATACAGTCTTTTATGAAGAGAAGACATTACATTAGGAATGTGGGACAGAAGGTCTTGTTTTATTTTCAGTAAGACACTTTTTCAGTCACTTGAGGCCCCAACCTATGGAGACATGCAACTCACAATTACAATGTATCTTCCATTCTCAGTTAGCCCAGTCCATAAACTCACACACAGACCTACCTGTGCTTTTGTCCCCAAAATGATTTTAGAGCCTGTCAAGTTGAAAATTAATATTAATATCCATAGTTATGGAACATAAAGAACATAAATCTTATGCAATTTAGTAAAAGTAAAATTGCAATTCAGCAAATCAAGAATGGATTTTTCAATATATATCACAGGGAACTTTGTTTATCCATTTTATCAATTTGGGAAGTATTGTAAGAACTCACCACACTCCAAACATACTAGTTTCATGAGATTAAGACTTACAAATAAAGCATTATATAATTTTAAAATATAAAATGTTAAGATATATATCTGTTATATATGTATTTATACACACATAAAATGAGCATGTGTGTGCATACATTCACATATAGAGCATGAAAAGCATGAGAGTTGGATAAATAAAGGAGAAAATATCTGAATTATGATTATATATTATGAAGCAGAGTATATATTCTTAAAGAACAAATAATTTTTACAATATCAAATAAAATCAATGCTATAATACAAAAAGTAATAAGGTATAAATAAATAATTTAACCACACAAATAAAAATGATTAATGGTAAAGTAAAAATTAATTTCACCAGACTTAATAAAAAACTCTAAGATTTAGTGTGGGTGTGGGACTATTCACCAATCATTATAAAGGTATGTTACTGTATGTGCTGATGTGACCATATTTTCAAGGTATATAGAACTCGTTTCACACAAAGCAGGTAGTCTGCCATGGACCTTGAAGGAGATCTTCTATAGATCCTCGTTGGTAAAGTGCATACTGTTATAAGGAATAACCTTTATTTTCATGAAATGGGTCCTTCCAGTGAGGTCTTGCAAGACAGTCTAGTTATCTGGACTATGTTTGTAAATTACTGAATAGAAGCTGTGTTAGGGATAGCTTTTAAAATGAAGTCCCTCATAGTCCTAACCATCTTTTTCTAACTAGTTACCATCTTGGTTGGCCTGCCTATATCTTTGACAATTGTCCTTTTTCATCCATTCTGGATTTTTGAAAATTAATTAAAATATGTCAAGAAAAAACTCCAAATAGAAATGGTAAACATTATACTTTCATTTTATCAAAATTATTCAACCCCCAAAAGGTGAAAATATAATGCTCCGTATATTTATAATGTCAAAATCAAGAGAATAAAAAGTTATATATTGTTTTTAAGGTTTATTCCAATAAATGTTTGTGCAAGAAAACCATTTACTACTTTGAACAGACAAATTTTCATATGAAAATACAATCTATAATACTAGTAAGAAGCAAAAAAAAAAAAAAAAAAAAAAAAAAAAAAAAAAAAAAGGGCGATGCTGCTTCCCTGGCCCTGCAGGACCCACAGGCCTCTCTCCAACCCGGAGGCCTCTCTTATCCTGCCCTCCGTGCTTTGACTCCCCCAGCCTCACTCGCCCTCCCATCTCCCCCACAGTCTCTCCTCCTAGCCTGGGTCCTGTCCCATTCCTTGTCTTGGTGCCCCAGACACCTGAGGAACAACCACTGTTTCTTCCTGATCCTATGCATCCAGAGCAACTCAGTTCCTTCTCAGGTCCCCAGGAGCACTGCTTCTGGGCCTGGCCCCGCCCTCAACTCCCTCTGCTTCCCTGGGCCTGCAGGACCTTCAGGCTCCTGTCCAACCTGCAGGCTTCTCTCTTAGGGGTAAGTCTATCCTGCCCTCCATGCCTTGATTCCCCTAACCTCACTCATATTCCAGTGTCCCCAGCTGGTTTCTCCTCCTAGCCTGGGTCCTGTCCCATTACTTGTGTTGGTGCCCCAGACACCTGGGGAACCACCACTGCTTCCTGATCAAATGCATCCAGAGCAACTCAGTTCCTACTCTGGTCCCCAAGCATGCTCTGGGCCTGGTTCTGCCCTCACCTCCCTCTGCTTCCCTCAGTCTGCACAACCCCCCCAACCTCTTTACTGGATGCTGAGGCTGATCATTCCTCTTCCTGGTTCTTTGCATCCAGATCAACTCAGCTCCTCAGTGCAGTCCCCAGGGGGACTTGGGGTCACCTTGAAGGCCTGAGTCTCACACAAGAATCAGAAGACTACAAAAAAATTGACATGTCAAAATCACAGAGAAAAAATAATAACATGAAAACCAAAATAACATATCCAAACAAAATACCAATAGTCCTCTAGAGGAGTACAATGGGAATCCCCTAGAGATAATGCAGGACATGGAATTCAAAAGAACAATTATAAACATGACAAAAGAATTCAGTGAATTTAAAGAACACACAAACAGGGGCTGGAGAGATGGCTCAGCAGTTAAGAACACTGGATGTTCTTGCAGAAGACCCAGGTTCAAATTGCAGCACCCACGTGGCAGCTAACAACTGTCCGTAACTCCAGTTCCAGAGGACCCAACAGCCTCTTCTGTCGTCCATGGGCATTGCACGACACGGGTGCACTTACTTACATACAGGCAATACACTCATACACATAAAAAATAAAAATAATAAAAAAGAAATGAAGAGATCTAAATTATAG
>NW_008360320.1:7179867-7209547 GCF_000622305.1 Nannospalax galili
ACCAAACGTACGAATCATAGGTATACAGGAAGGAGAAGAATCCCAAGATAATGGCATGGACCAGATCTTCAACAGAATTGTGGAAGAAAATTTCCCAAATTTAAAGAAAGACATGTCCATACAAATACAAGAATCATATAGAACACCAAACAGACAGGACCAGAAAAGAAACTCTCCATGGCACATCATAGTAAAAACACTAAACGTACAAAACAAAGAGACAACACTGAAAGCTGCAAACTATGAAAGCCAGGAGAGCCTGGATGAAAGTATTCCCAGTTTTAAATGACCACAGATGCCAACCCAGACTACTGTACCTAGCCAAAATGTCTATTATAGTCAAAGGGGAAAGAAAAATCTTCCATGACATAAACAGGATGAAGGAATTCATGTCCACAAAACCAGCCCTTCAGATAGTTCTGGAACCAATACAAAGAGCTAAAGAAAGGGATGACTATACCCAAGGGGTTGTGGAAAGAAATTCAATGAAGTTGTAACTGTGAAAAGTACAGCTAAATCACAAATGTAAACAGAAATAAAAATGACAGGATTCAATACTCATCTTTCATTAATAACTTTAAATATTAATGGATTGACCTTCCCAGTCAAAAGACACAGACTAGGTGAAGGGGTTAAGAAACAAAACCCATCTTTTTGGTGTCTGCAAGAAACCCATCTCACTTTCAAGGACAGATACTATCACAAAGTGAAAGGATGGAAAAAAATATACCAACCAAATGGTACTAAGAAAAAGCAGGTGTAGCAATTCTAATATCTGACAAAATAGACTTTAAACTAAAACTAATCAGAAGAGATAAAGAAAGTCACTTCATTCTGATCAAGGGAACAATCAACCAAGAAGACTATACATATCATGAATATGTATGTGCCAACTCTCCTGTACCCCATTTCATAAAAACAGTACTACTGGACTTCAAGAGATTAACTACAACTCAGTAATAGTAGGTGACTTCGGTACCCCTCTCTCTCCAATACACAGGTCAACTGGACAAAGACTAAACAGAGAAACATCTGAACTAAATGATACCATATATCAAATGTACCTAACAGACATCTACCGAGTATTCCACCCAAAGGACATACTTTCTACTCAGCACCTCATGGAACCTTCTCCAAAATCGAACATATACCAGAGCACAAAACAAACCTCAGCAAATATAAAAAGATTGAAATAATTCCATGCATTCTATCAGACCACAATGCAATAAAGCTTACAATCAACATCAGAAGAAGCCCTAATCACCACATGAACACATGGAGATTAAAGAATACACTCCTGAATGATGAATGGGTCAAAAGAGAAATCAAGAAAGAAATAAAAGTATTCCTGGAACTAAGTGAAAATGACAATACAACACAAGAAAACCTCTGGGACAAGCTGAAAATGGTCCTTAGACAGAAGTTTATGCCTCTAAGTGCCTACATCAAAAAATCGAAAGAACACAAATAAATGACTTAACATTACAACTCAACACACTTGAAAAGCAACTGCAAACGAAACCAAAACCCAGCAAACAAGAAGAAATAACAAAAATCAGGGCAAATATTAACAAAATTGGAACAAAGAAAACAATACAAAGAATCAACGAATCCAAGAACTGGTTCTTTGAAAAGATAAACAAGATTGACACACCACAATTCCAGTTAACAAAAGAAAGAAAGTGCACCTCCAAATAAAAAAAAGGTCATAGATGAAAGGGGAAACATCACAACAGACATCAGAAAGGTACAGAACATTATAAGGGAATACTTTAAAAACCTATATGCTACTAAATTTGAAAACCCAAAAGAAATGGATGGATATCTAAAGGCATGGGAACCACCAAAACTAAACCAAGAAGAGATTAACAGCTTAAACAGACCCAAATCACAAAAAGAAATTGAAACAGTAATACAAAACCTCCCGACTAAAAAAAGCCCAGGTCCAGATGGATTTACAGCAGAATTCTATCAGACATTTAAAGAAGATCTGCATCCAATACTACTTAATTTATTCAAAAAGATAGAAATGGAGGGAGAATGTCTAAATTCCTTCTATGAAACCAGCATCACTCTAATACCAAAGCCGGGTAAAGATACAACCAAAAAAGAAAAGTATAGACCCGTATCCTTAATGAACATGGATGAAAAAAATCTCAACAAGATACTTGCAAACCACATACAGACACACATCAAAAAGATCATCCACCATGATCAAGTCAGCTTTATCCCAGAGATGCAGGGATGGTTCAATATACATAAGTCAGTAAACGTCATAAATCGTATGAGTGTGCTCAAAGACAAGAACCACATGGTCATCTAAAGAGATGCATAGAAGGCATTTGACAAAATTCAACGTGCACTTATGTTGAAACTCCTAGAGAGAATTGGACTAGAGGGAACTTGCCTCAATATAATTAAAGCCATATATATTAAACCCACAGTCAACTTCATTCTAAACAGAGAAAACCTGGAAGCATTCCCATTGAAATTAGGAACCAGACAAGGCTGTCCACTATCTCCACTTCTCTTTAACATAGTGCTCGAAACTCTTGCAAGAGCAATAAAACAAGAGCAGGAAATTAAAGGAGTAATAATTGGAAAAGAAGAGATCAAATTATCTTTTTCCAGATGATATGGTATTATATCTAAGAGATGACAAAAATTCCACCAGATAATTCCTAGAAATTATTAACAAGTTCAGTAAAGTGGCAGGTTACAAAATTATCCTACAAAAGTTTGTAGCCTTTCTATATACCAATAACAAGCAATCAGAGAAAAAGCACATGGAAACACTTCCCTTCACAATAGCTGAAAAAAAAAAACAAAAAAACTCAGAGTAAACCTGACCAAAGGAATTAAAGAGCTCTATAATGAAAATTTTAAATCATTAAAGAAAGAAACTTTGGAAGACATCAGAAGATGGAAGGATCTCTCATGCTCATGGATTGGAAGAATTAATATTGTGAAAATGACCATCCTAATCAAAGTCATTTATAGATTCAATGCAATGCCAATCAAAATTCCCATAACCTTTTTTCACAGAATTGGAAGAAACCATCCTAAGATTCATATGGAAGCACAAAAGTCCTCAGATAGCCAAAACAACCCTGAGCACTAAGAGCAATGCCAAGGGATTACTATACAAGATTTTAAGCTGTATTACAGAGCTATAGTCATAAAAAAGTACATGATACTGGCAAAAAAAAAAAGACCCATGGATCAATGGAACAAAATTGAAGAGCCAAATATGTGTAAATACAATTTCAGCCTCTGATATTTGACAAAGGGGCCAAGAATATTCACTGGAGGAAAGACAGCATGTTTAGCAAATGGTGCTGGCAAAACTGTATCTCCACCAGTAGAATGAAACCAAACACCTATCTTTCACCCAGCACAAAAGTCAATTCCAAATGTATCAAAACCTCAATGTAAAGCCTGAAACACTGAAATTGTTAGAAGAAAACATTGGGAAAAACCTACAAGATATAGGTGTAGGAAAGGATTTTCTAAATCAGACATCCATTGCTCAGGAAACAAAGGGAAGAATCAACAAATGGGACCTCATCCAGAATATATAACAAACTCAAAAAACAGAGAATCAAGACAACAAGTAACCCAATTAAAAGATAGGCTAAGGAGCTGAACAGAGAGTTCTCAAAAGAAGAAGTAAATATGGCTATGAAGCATCTCAGAAGATGTTTAACATCACTAATAATTAGGAAAATGCAAATTAAAAACAATTTAAGATTTCATCTTACCCCAGCCACATTGGCTAAGATCAAGAGAACAAATGATACCAAGTGTTGGAGAGGATGTGGGGAAAGGGGAACATTCATCGACTGCTTGTAGGGCTGCAAACTTGCTGAACCCCTATGCAAAGCAGTGTGGAGAACTCTTAAAAACTACAAATGAACCTACCATTTGATCCAGTTATACCACTCCTTGGCATATACCAAAAGAACTCATCCTATTGCAGAGACACTTGTACATCCATGTTTGTTGCTGCTCTTTTCACAAAAGCTAAGAGATGGAAGCAAACTAAGTGTCCCTCAGTTGACGAGTGGATAGTGAAAATGTGGTTCATTTATACAATGGAGTGTTACTCAGCAATAAAGATGAAGTCATGAAATTTGCAGGTAAATGGATGGTACTAGAAACTGTTATACTAAGTGAAGTAACAGAGACTCAGAAAAAAAGCAACATATGTTCTCCCTCATATATGGATCCTAGAACCAAATCCTGATAAGTGAGTATGTATCCAGACATAACTACAGGAACCAGGATAATAGAAAGGAAACAGGGAGGTAAAGGAAAAGAAAGGACCTGATGAAAGAGAAGAACAATAGGAAACAGGCCTTAATAAGGGAGATAGGGATAAAAAAAATGTTTTTTTTTTAAGGTGGGGGAGGGAAGGGTATACAAGGAACCTAGGGGATAAGGGGAAAAAAGGAGCTCAAGAGAGGTAGGACCATAGGAGAAGGGTATTATTACGGGAGAAAGGGGGAAAATCAGGGCACCTTAAGTGGGAAAACTATGGTAGAGGGGTGAGACAATGAGAGAGATAAATAATGCCTAGCTACTTTTGAAAATCAGAGGGAACAATATTACTCCTACAACCTACTGACAAATTATACATACCAGATCACGAAATATATATCTAGGTAAGTTTTTCTGTGAACAATTGGTCTTTGCCCACGATTTATCTACATGACCCACAGTAATTAAAAGTACCAGACTGGTGGAACTAACCTTCTTGGATGATTAACAGAAATACTTTGAAGCCTATACTAATTTGGTCAGAGGGATGTAAAGGACAGTTTTTGCTCCTTGCCCTCCTAGGTCGACTAGTTCCAGTGGATGATGAGCATCTCTGAAATTGTCCTGTAACTGTGGTGGATCACCTGTCCTCTTGATCAAGGAGGCCGAGGAGACCCCACCAGATGGACTTGAACCAGTGTCCAGTCTACAAAGAGGAGGGTCAACACAAAGGAATCACTTCCTCCATGCTCCCAAGCGAAGCCAACCGTGGTTGAGCAGGACCTTTGACTTATGTTTGCATAGGCAGAACTGGTAAAGAAGGGGGCCAGTGGCTCCTCCCAAGCCCTTGTGAGCCCTGAGGAACAGATCCTCAAACGATCTTAAGAGTAAAAATAAATTGGTTTATCTGTGCCAATTGTATGATCTTAAACATCCAAAATGAAAGTATTAAAGGAGTCAATATAAAGGAATTAATCTTAAAGGAAAGGTTAAAGTTTAAAGGTTAAATATAATTTCTTAAGAGTCCTTATGCATAGCTAAAGGCTACATAACAAGCAAGAATGCCAGGTAGGAGATACCTTCTTTGAGTTGTTGGCCAGGCTGACCAAAGGGACTCCCAAATAATAACCCAGCATAGAACCGGGAAAATGAACAGCAGACCCTAATCTTATCTAAAGGAGTACTGACAACTGATTCCTGCTAGAAGAGGAACAGCTGACCCTCCTAAAACAAAGACGTCCAGATAGGCTGACTAGATTCACCAGAAGGGCAAGTAGTGGGGATTGGCTGAAATGCTGACAACACAGCAGACAGTAGCAGGGATATCAGAGCATAAGGGCTCTAGTCGGGGGAGGAAGGCTATGGGAGGCTACCATCTGGGAAGTGGGTGTATAGTTGAATAAGATGGTTTGGAATGTTCTGTGTTCTATACACACTCAAAAAAATCAACAAATTTTAAAAAATGTATTATATTTGAGGAGGAAGCATGGAAATTTACGTCATGCTAATTAGTAGAGGTGATAAACATTACCACTGAAATCTACCAGATGACTTTATAGACATACACAGGTGCCAAGGATCCAAGTGAAACCGATTATGACTAGTGATAAACAGATGCATACAGATTAGAGATGCATGTGCCAACATCTCAGTGATAGTAGCAAAAACAAGGAGTCTTTCTGCAAGGAACAATATATTCTAAAATGAAATGGAGATCGATCTTTTTTAAAGGTTAAAAACTCATTTAATTTTATGTGTTACAGGCCTTATACTGAGTTCAATATTGTATAACTGTATTAATTCAACTGTGAACCTAGAAACTTGCACCCACTTGTGAAAGAGATGTACTCTTTCTCTGGAGTGTGTCACTGAATATATTAAATCTGTAGGTAAATGCTTCTTGTAATCATGTAGTTATTAAAAAAATTTAAAATGATTAAAAAAAATAATAATTAGTAGATGTGAAAAACATTACCACTGAAATCTACCTGATGGCTTTATATCCATGCTCAGAAGCCAAGGAGCTCATAAAGTAACCGACTGTCAGTAGTAAATTTCGGATATACAGAGATTAGAAATGCGTGTGCAAACATCTTAATGTCAATTGCGTTAAAAATGAATTTTTCTGTGTGAAACTTTGTATTTTAATAATGAAATGGAGATCTTTTTTAAAGGTTAAAACCTCATTTAATTTTATGTCTTATAGGGTTTATACTGAGTACAATATTGTATAACTGTAATAATTCAACTGTAAACCTAAATATTTATAGCCAATTTTGAAAAAAGATGCATCTTAGCTCAGAAAATTGTTATTGAATATGTCAATGCTATTGTAATGAAATGCTTCTTCTAAGTATGTGGTTATTAAATAAATAATTAACTGGGAAAAAAGAAAACACCAGCACATATAAGAGAATACTAAAAAATACAGGAAACACAGAAATAAGTAGAATGTAATAGAACAAAACCTGATATATGTTATACAAATAACAGATAAAGTACCTCACATGTAATAGACAATATACATGAGATTACATTGCAAACACAGTTTATTGCTAGCAATATACTACATATATTAGATCACATAATAATATATTCTAATAAAATGTATTAAATGACTGCATTCCTAAAGATCCCACTTCTGAACTGAATGTGGAGCTTCTGGCAAAGGCAGTAGCTGTAGGCCACTAAGAGAAGCCACTATGATACTGAACCTGTGAAATTTATCGGAACTTTCTAGGCATTCATCATCTAGGAGGCCAGGGCACTCTATTACAATATCTCCAGGGTGAACCTCTATGGCATTCTCTGTACTTCTGGTTGCCTTGCACTGCTAGATAACTCTAATGCCAGGGAAGGTGTGGGTACAGAAGTATACTTAAGATTTTGCACAGGCCTTGAGAGTTGGTTCAGAGTTTAGGAGTATTTACTGCTCTTGCAAAGGACATAAGTTTGGTTCCCAGCATCCACATCTAGTGCCTCACAACTGTTTGTAGCTCTAGCTCAAGGGAGAACCAGTTTCTCTGAACTCCATGTGCACCTGCAACTCACATACACATATTCCACACACATATAAATTAAAATAATGAAAATAAAAATTCAAAAATCTACACACACTGAAGTATCTAGAATCTGAAGTGTTTACTCATCTAAAAAAAGAATGGATGGGGGTGGAGAGATGGCTCAGCAGTTAAGAGCATTGACTGCTCTTGCAGAGGACCCGGGTTCAATTCTCAGCACCCACATGGTGGCTACGAACCATCCTTACACTCACATACATGCAGGTAATACATTCATACACATTAAAAAAATAGAATAGAGTGTTACTCGTACAAAGAAGTACACGTGAACAGGGATCAAGAGGCCTTCCAGTGATCTCGGTTTACCAAATGTGATACCTTTACCAGCTAATACAATACTTTCGTAATGGGTCTGATACAATACTTATGTAATGGGTCCAGATGCATTTTCATAATGAAGGTAAGTGTGCTAATCTTGAATTTGTGGGCAGTAGTTGGAAAAGTATTATTTTGTATGATTTGCAATTATGATAAAAGAATACAATATACATGACAGAAATGCAAACAATGTCCCTACTTTCCAAATTGACCTCAACTCTGTTCCTCTTGAGAGTCTGCTTTATTTTGGAATATTTAATTTAAACTTCAGTTAATGAGACTATTTGAGTTTCTTGCATTCTCTCTTACACTATTTTTATCTAGTTTTATCACTCTGCCAGTTTTCACAACTTGGGGGTGCTGTTTAAATTGCACCCTGGGCCAGGCTAACCTTGGAGTCATGCAATGTTCAGAGCACATGGACATTTGTTGTGACCCTGCCAGGTACACAGAGGAACACACCTACTGTGAGCATTAACCTTCTCATAGATAATGTCATGGATTAAACCAGATTAGCTCAAAAATGACACTTACATATTACATGTTATTTATACCCAGCTCTAATGAAGCCATTAGTAGTTATAACATGGATTTAAAAATTAATAGCTTCTGAAAAAGAGCTACCCAAGGGTTGGAGAGATAACTCAGTGGTTAAGAACATTGGCTACTATTGCTGAAAACCAGGGTTCGATTCCCAACACCCAGAGGGTGGCTAATAATCATCCATAACTGCAGTTCCAGGGATCTGATGATGCCTTACTTTGACCTCTGCAGGCATTACATGACTCAGGTGCACTTACATAAATGTAAGCAAGACTCTCAGACACATAAAATAAAATTAACAATAAAGAGCTACCTAAAATAAATGAAGCCAAACTGCAAAATTTAAATAATAATTTCTCATGATATAGACACTTTACCACAGAGGAAATTAGATGCTTTCAAATTTCCCTGAATACCTAAAATAACTTACTATGAGTACACCAAGGCTTGTAAAAGTCATTCAACATTACTATGATCTCAAAGACTACTTAGTACTCCATTTGGTGTAGTGTTTGTTGCATAGCAAAGACTATTCTTCTTCAAACAATGTATTTTAGTATTTTAATTTTATATGTCTGGGTGTATTGCCTCCATGTATGCAAGTGTACTCAGGTCATGTACAGTCTGCAGAGATCAGAAGAGGGTCTCAATTCCCCTGATACTGCAGTGATGAATGGATGTTAACTACCATGTGGGTGTTGGGAATCAAACCTTGGTCCTCTGCAAGAGTATTTGGAGCTCTTAACCACTGAACCATTTCTCTAGTTCCACAAAGGCAATTCTTAAGCATAGAATATTCATGTAATCCTATGATTTGCTTAATGTCTGTTGAGTGACATTGCTTAATAATTTAGTGAGTTTTTTCTTTCTTTTTTAATGAGTTTTTGTGAATTTCATACAACATATTTTTACCATATTCATATCCCCTCTTCTATCTTATATTCTTATATGCCCCAACCAAATTTTGTGTACCCTTTCATATATATTAAGACATATCAAGTCGTTTGTGTCCCAAAATGTCCTTCAGTGTGCATCCCTCTACTGTAAAGATAGATCCCCCTTAAAGAAAAGTAACTCTCCCTTGCTTGGTAGTTGTCAGATGCTGATAATTCCTCAGCTATGGTTAGGTCTTTTTATCCACATTCCCACTTCTAAGCTGGAATTTTATCTGACTTGAACTTGCATGGTTCTTGTGCATGGTGTTTCCATTTCTGTGAGTTCATTGGAGTAAATGACCAACTCTCTGGAAAACTTTCCTTGTGGTCATCCACCACCTCTGGCTCTTACAGTCTTTCTGCCCCTTATTCCTCAATGGCCTCTGAGCCTTGTGTGAGAGAGGTTTGATATAGATGCTCTATTCGGGGAAAAGTAATCTGCATCCTCTCGTTATTTGCACTTTGGCCACTTGTGGCTTTCAAGGTTGATCATCATCTATTGCATGAAGAATCTTTACTGGTGAGAGTGGATAGATATATTAATATTCTATTTGCTTCATGTTCCACTATGTTCCCTGAGCCTTAGATGCAGAAATTGCATAGCAGATGTGTCACTTAGAGCTGGACACATCACAGACACTAATTTGACCAATTGTGGAGCTTTGTAATAGCCTCCGTCTGTTGCCAAAAGAAGCTACTTTGATGAGTGGTGAGCAGCACACTTGTATGTAGGTATAAGGATTTGCATTTAGAATGCAATAAGAAATTACACTTGACTAGGAAACATGACAAAAGTAGATTTTTCACTAGGATCTGTGATTTCTTTTGCCATGTGTATTTGGCTATGTTCACAGAATCACACACGAGTTCCCTTCCATTGAGTGACCAACCCCAATATAAAAATGTCACTACTGCACTAGTAGAGATTACTCTCTGGCCTAGTCATTGCTGTGGTTCATAGACTTTACATTTACAACTGGATGAGGTCATTGATTGGTTTTCTTCCTTGGCAGTTTGCATAGTATCTTCTGATACTATGGGAGCTAGTCTATAGGGAGGAGTCTTCTAGGTCAGTTCCCACTTGATTGCTCCAAGTCCTGTGTTCTGACATCAGCAACAGTTCTGGGAGGCAATCAAGGATTGTGGCAATAGACTGTGTTATTTTGGGAATCTCTTAGGCTGCTCTGACTAACAGCTCAAAGGGAGCTAAAGGGGGTTTTCCTTCCAGGAACTGTGTTTTTTATTATGTAACCTTTGGCTATACAGATATATTCTGTCACACACACATACACACACACATGTGTGTATGTGTGTGTGTATTCGTATGCATATGTATATATTTTACACTGTATTTTTATTATATATGTATATTTTATATATATTTATATGTTTATATGTATACAACATAAAATATAGTATATGTATTTTCAGTAGACTTTTACTTTTAATTTTATTTTCTAAATGAATATTTCACGGAGCTTTTGTGCATCTCATACAATAATTCTTAAACATATTTGGACTCTCTCTCGCATTTGTACCACCCTATAGCTCCCCCACCAGATTTCATGTATTCTTTCATATACGTTAAGCCTATTGGGTAACGCTTTTGTATCTCGCTGCCCCTCGGTACAGCTTCAACCACTGGAGTATAGTCAGCCTATCTAGAATCACTCCCTAGAATCTAGATCAATTCTCCCTCATCCAACAGTAATCAGTTGCCAACAGTTCCTCCCCTAAGGTTGGGGCTTGCTACCCATTTTACCAGTTCAATGCTGGGTTTTTGTCTGAGTCAGCATGGATATTTTATATACGGTTGTCATTTAGTGCTGCAAGTTCATATGAGCAAGTTCCCAGAGGCCTGAAAGTCTGTTTCCTGATGTTCACACACCCACCCTAGCTCTTACAATCCTTCTGCCCCCTCTTCTGAAATGGTCCCTGATCATGATTGGGGAAGATTTAATATAGAGAAACACTCTGTAGTCTCTTATTCACTACACATCAGTCTTCTGTGTGCATTGCCCCCCTGTTACATGAGAAAGCTTTGCTGGTGAAGGTTGATGCATTAGTATTCTCTCTACCCTTTTTATGCTATGCTCCACGAAGCTAAGGTGTATAGTAGGTTCCACTGTGGAAGTGTCTCCGAAGACTGGGCATCTTTCAGACACATAGTGTCTGTGCATGATCAGTGGTGGAGCTCTGTAATACCCTCCATCTGTTACAAAAAAAGAAGCTTCTTTATGGAGTGGTGTATGATATACTTGTCTGTGTATATAAAGATCCATATTTAGCATACAGCAAGCAATTTCATTTGTCTAGGATATGACAGAGATAGAGTTTTCTCTAGGATCTATGACCTCTCCAACCATGTGCATTTGGCTATGTTTACAGTGCCACACATGAATTGCCTCCCACTGAGACAGCTCTAAGTCCAATTACCTAGCTGTTCATTATACCCAAGATCAAAGAGCTACTGCTGAACCAATATAGTTTGTTGTGATACTCATTGTTGTGTTTATTAGGATCTACAGCTGGATTGGACCATTGATTTTCTCCCTAGCAGCTTACATAGTATCCTTTAGAACTATGAGAGCTAGTCTTCAGAGAAAGGCTTCCAGGTCAGTTCCAGTTCCATTGCTCCAAGTCCTATGCCTGAAGTATGTCCTGTCTTTAACCAAGGTCTAACCTTCAGGTTCTAGGATTTATGCAGTAGCTGTGGAAATAACCTGTGTAACAAAAGGCAATTGCTTGGGCTACCCTGATCAACAACCTGAAGGTTAATTTCTCCTGTCTGGCTTGGGTTTTTTGTTATAAAGCCTTCAGGTATACACATGCATTCATGTTCAAATATTGAATGTGTATTTTCAGGAGGATTTTGAGCTAGTACGTTTTCCTCTGGTTTTTCACACCACCTAAGCTTTATTTATCTCTCTTCTCTATCTCTATGACTAACTTCCCTCCTTCTCCCACCATTAAAGTACTCCATTTTTTTCCCATGATAGTCGCTGTCTCCTATTATCCCTCCTCTCTTGAACTCCTTCTTCCTCTTTATCCTCATGGTTCCTTGTATATCTTTTCCCATTCCCATCCCAGTTGAATACCCCTATTTTTCTCATTTCCCCCTTGGTAACACATAGTATATGCATTTTTCAGTAGGCTTTTGAACTAGTATATTTCCCTCTGTTCTTACACACCACATAAGCATTACTTATCTAGGTTTTTTTCATGCCATCCCCTGCTTATATTAAATTATTTCAGAAGCCATTATTTACAACATGGTATAAGAAATTACAAAGTTGGTTCATTTTGACATTTCACATGTGTTTCATATATTGGTGAGTGACTACTATAGACGTCCAAGTACCTCTGTCTTTTCCATTGTAAAGTTACAAAAATACGTACACATTTGTATATATGTTTGAATCTTATAATGATAATTTTTATGCATTTTTAAAAATTTATAACCTTTTGTATGCACACTTAGAAAGAAAACTATGTTATTTTATTAGATTTTGCATCTATAATGTACCAAAAGGGAGGATTCATTTACTCTTTCTTGTGTGTGAGAAAAGCAGGCCTGGAACTCACTAAGTAAACCAGGCTGGCCACAGTCTCACAGACATCTGTATGCCTCTGCATCCAGAGTGTTGAGATTGAAGATATGTGCCACCACACCCATCCCATGTACACTTAAGTGCTTAAGAAATGTAAAATATATTTTAATATCAAAACAACTATGTAATAATTAAACTACATTCTCCCTTCTTCCTAGATAAAGCTAGAAACTAAAAACTGAATATGACATTGTAAAATAATATTAGTCTTTTCCACATAAAAGGCATCTTTAGTACTTTGGGATATTCTTATCTCAAATTGTAAATTATTTACTTTGAATTATTACAAAATCAGCATTCCAAATAAAAATATTATTTATGATACTATTTTTGATCTCTTCTAGTTTCTGTATATTAAATATATGGGTTTAGTCAGTTCTTTAGAAAAATACTGTCAAAGTTTTGCCTTATTTTCAAAATGGATTATGCATATAACAAAACAGATCTATTGGCTCTGATACATTTGATATTTGCGACTTTATCACTTTAAATTTTATGCTGAAAATGCTATGCATAAGCCTCCACAAATGAAGAAATATATATACCTCACTTGCATGAACATGATTACAGAGGTCTTTGGGGCAACATGTGACAGGATGTGTCACTTGCAAGAAATGCTGCTGGTAGCTTTGGAGGCAAAATAAAAATGTAAGTTAATAAAGATGGAAGCAGAAGAATCTCACCCTGCCAGAAGATGAATTTACTGAGCTTCCCTCAGATGAACCACGGCTGACATGAGCAAGGTGGAATCAAAGAATGAGCAACTTTTGACAACCTGCACGTCACAGTCTTGGCCACTGTGGATGACCGTGATTATCACCAGACAAAATGACTATGCGTAAAAGGCTTACATACACTTAAATTAAACACAGCAGGGTTGTAGTAATCTCTGTTTGCATTTTACTTTCTGTTAAGAGGGAAATTGCTTGGACTTGGAACATTTCATTTAATGGCAATTTTAGTTACCTTTTGTACTTCTAATGCCATAGTTCTAAATTCACTCCAAATTACCCAGTAAGACATAGGAAACTTTTGTCGTTTTTTGTTTATTTTTTTTTAATTGCAGTAGCTTCCTTACCAATTTTACTAAATTAAATGTGTTTTAAAGCATCTCAGTTCTTGAAACTTAATTATCCAAATCTCTGGGTGAAGTATAACAAACAATACAAACCCCATTTATGCAATTTATTTTGCAAAAGAAAATAATGGAATGCAGTTGTGTTAATGATATACATGTTTCTGTATTTTTCTCCCTTTTTGACAACAACTTAGCAAAACCATATCATTTTGAAACAAAAGCTTTAAGGGCATTTTGAGTCTTGGATTTGTCCATGCTCTGTTTCTCAAAAGAGGTAAAGTGAATAATATTGTGTGCCTTTTAAAATTATGAAAGTTTATTTTTCAATATTTTATTTATTTATTTTTATTTTATGTGTATGAGTGTATTGCCTGCAATGCATATAAAAACACCTGTGTCCTGAAATGCCCATGGAGGTCAGAAGAGGGTATCAGATACCCTGGAACTGGAGTTCCTGCATGTATGTGAGTGCACCTGTGTCGTGAAGTGCTGCAAATCCTTAAGCCTATTGCTCTGTCTTTGAATATTATTGACAGTTACTTGTAATAAACTGTGAACAAAGATCATGGCTTATAATTGTAATGTGTAAATAAGAAGAAAATTAGATATTTCAGTAGCTAAGTCATCATCAATTATATCCTAACAGAACAGCATCTGTCAGACTACATAGGGTGTAGAAAACTTTGATTTAAACTTAAATATAATATCTTCCATCCTGTCTAATACATAATAGGAAATTTAAAATTTTTGAATCCATAATTATGTATTATTTCACATTTATGATTCTTAACTCAATCAAGTAGTCATATTAATTTGCTGAATTTCACCTGCTTCAATGATTTTGTGGAAGACTAATCAGTTTCATTGTGACCTTGGAAGTTGGGGCATGAGACCCTGTCTCAAAAATACGGCTACACTGTGCCATAAGTAACTGGGGAATGTAGGCTTGAAGAAAGTAGAGCATTGAATTGTTAACTCAAACCAAATTAAGCAAATAAAATCCCTTCCTGCACAAAACAAATTCACAAACAAAAGCAAAATAAAAATATAGCTAAGGTAGCTATGTAGAGGTGCATACACAAAAATCTATGGTCATATTTGTGCATCTTTGACATATATGCCAGTATCTCCACCTAACAATAAATATTTACACACATATGTTGATAGAGAGGTAGGTAGACAAGCAACACAAGAGATTTTTGAGTTACTCAAAGGCAGAGGTCTTTGCTTATGGGTTGAATTTAAGGTACAGCAAGAACAATCCAAATGCCCACTACAAGAAGAAATTGAATGTGAGGAATGTAACTTTTGCTTCATTGCTAGATCTTCAAGTGGTCTGAGATAGTCCTAATTGTTTTGCCTATGAAACCCTTGAATTCTGTCTTCCAAAATCCTTTAGTGTTCACCTGCCCATAACCTTAATAAGGCTTACCTAGTCTGAAGGAGTATGGATATGACCTCATCACCAATGCAAATGGTAGAGATCACCTTTGGTGATATTATAATTTTATATTATAGTTATTGGTTGATTGGTTTCTGTGTGTGTGTGTATGTGTGTGATATGCAGTATATGAAGATACTCAGCCTCATATTAGACACAGTGGTGCACAGTTTTAATCCCAGCACTTGAGAAGCAGAGGCAAGCAGATCTCTTTCAAATCCAAGCCAATCTGGTCTACATAGAGAATTCCTGGCCAGCTGGTGTACTGGGATACAGGGGCACACTGTCTCAAAGAAAAACAAAAGCAAGAACAGAAGATAACAGGTACCTTACTCTGTTCTTTGTCAGTTTATTTTTTGAAATATGGTCCTTTATGTTTACAATATATATTCTTACTGAATTTTTGTGCATTTCATACAATACATCTTAATCACATTTAGAGCTCCTCCCTCATCTTCACCCCATAATCCCCCCACACCAGATTTCATGTGTTCTGTCACATATGTCAAGGTATATTGAGTCAAGTTTGTGTACCCAGATGTCCCTCAGTGTTAATTCATCCCACTGGAGCCTGGTCTGTCGTTCCCTCAAAGAGGAACCAATTCTTCCTCATTCAGCAGTGATCAGCTACCAATCATTCCTCAGCTAAGGTGGAGGCTTCCTTCTCATTCCCCAGTTGTATGCTGAGTTTTTGTTTTTGTTTTTTAATCTGGTTTTAGTTTGCAGGGGTCTTGTGCATGTTGACTTTGAACCCAAAGTTTCAGTTAGGCTGGCTGGCTCTCAGAATCTACCTATCTCCACCTCCCAGTGCTGGGGTTTCAGGCATACTTGATTATGCCTGGCTTTTTTGTGTGGGTGCTGGGAACTGGAACTCCAGTTCTATTGCTTTCATAAAAAGCATTTTCATTCACTGAGCCATGTCCCCAGCTCTTTGAGCCAGCACTTATCCATGTTATCATTATAGACAATAGAAATAATTTGCACACTTTGCAATGTCATCTCCTTCCTTGATGATAAACATACCATATCTATATATCACCCTTATAATCATATATATTCATAAATATTATATATTTTATTTCTGATCTTTTCCCAAAATCCTCAAAGAAGGAAATATAGTGCCAAGATCCTAAAACTTTCCCAGGACATGTGTCAGAGAATTAGACATTCAGAGTCCCTGAGGCAACTTATATCTTAGAAAAGATATCACTGAGCTTAGCATATGTATATACTGCTGTCATATTGTGGCATTTCATTTAGAATTGCAGTTTTACTTGGTTTATTATTGAAATCATGGAAAAATAACATTTAAAAGATGAAAATTTTTGATGAGTTGCACAAAGTAAGAAGTATATGAATGTGGATGTTGAAATACGATCATTTTATGTCACATAAGGCAAAATAACAATATATACACTTATTAATATCTATCAGTTATGCATGTTCACCATATATCCCTCACACAATTAAAGATTATTTTTAGCATAATTAATTAAAATTAGAGCTCCTATTACCCAGCACATGTTTATTTATGCAGAACTCTGAATATCTGAATTTCAACCTATCCTCTCAGGTTTACAGACATTTAAGTACATTATTAGGAACTGTGATTATTCGGCACACCAACACTCAGGTATCACCCAACTTCATTACTACCTGATTAATTAACCTGTTTAAAGTGTGAAAGTTGGCACCTTGTCATTAGAGTCCATGGCAATAACTAATGAGAAACTATGAAATAATTTGTTCCTCAATTAAAAAACCTGAACGTAGAGGTTTTATCTCATTATTCTTGTTTCCTGTTATCACCTATACAAAGCCAAGAAGATTTCACAAAACTTACTGTCTAAAGAGAACAGGCTATATAACATCTCAGCGAACATTTCACAGATCTTTAATAAAATGTGGTGTTATTTAACAGTGAAAGGTAAGCCAAGAAGTTTCCCTGGATAACATTCATTACAGAACATCACTGTGAAAACCAGGTACTTCCATCTCATGCTTGATTCATGTTTAAATAAGTTTTCTGAGTAGGAAAAAAAGGAAAAGAAGTAATTGACTTAAATTTAGGACTGTGGAAAGGTCTTGGGTAAAAAATATCACAAGAGGTAATTAGTATTAGAGTACTATTAAAATGAAACAGTCCCATACATTTAAAAAAATGCAGCCCCAAACCAGATTCTTCTCAATAGGACTGACTTGACTCACTGGCCATGTCATAACATTCCTCAAATAGAAAAATAATTGTACTGAGTTAATTCTAGTTGTTTGCCCTGGTCCTCATTCATGAGGTCATACATGCCTTATGATCATGCTGAAGAATCAAAGCAACAAAACAAGAAATTTGGTAATGCTTATATGGTCACTCTTCTACTTATTAGTTATCAATAGTGTTCAAAAGAGGCAAGGATTCAAGTGTCATTTAACATTAAAGAAGTCAAATGTGGGTTGGAGAGATGGCTCAGCGGTTAAGAGCACTGACTACTCTTGCAGAGGACCGGGGTTCAATTCCCAGCACCCACATGGTGGCTACAAACCGTCCTTAACTCCAGTTCCAGGAGAATCTGAAGCCCTCTTCTGACCTCTGCAGCATTGCATGGTACAGGTGCACTCACATACATGCAGGCAATACACTCATACACATGAAATAAAAATAATAAATAAAATATATTTAAAAAGTCAAATGTTTTCTTTGGAAGTAAGGTGAAACATCATTTTTTCAGTGATTATTTTTTTTTCTCCTGCAGGTTACAGAATCTATCAAATGTAATGTGAGGCATAAATGAACATTGATGTTAAATACTTTGAAAAATAAATAAATAATCACATGATTATTTTTCTAAATCAAGATTTTGCAAAGATAACAAAGTTTAAAATAACAAAATTGAATCAATTCACTTTGGGAAAAAATGTTTCACACCTGATTTAGACTGTAATCACTGTATTTCTATTAAATTACTAGTCATTCCAGAGTGTTCTAGGAAAAAATATAAAGAACAATCTGCTGTTGACATATTTTAGAATCCCTGCCTTATTTTATGAAAATATTTCATTTCTACTGACAATAAAATATGAAAGATCAATATATTTGATGATAATAGTTCCATGTGTTTAACATCCATACTGTGTCAAGGTGTATGTACATTAGGCATTATACATACAAACTTTATTTATGTCTTCATCTTTTGAGGATTTGTAAAATTATGACCACTTACAGAATAAAATTTAAGGTTCAGTGGTATTCAGTGCCTATTATATTCTGATACCAAATCTCTGTGTATACTATATTGTTCCCAATGTGCAACAAATATCACATAAAATTATTAATATATAATAGAATTAATTGGTAAATTCTAAACTGTCCTTCAACATGGGACTATACATTTACTTATAGAGACTATTAAGAGAATCTAAGATTAAAGCAGTTTAATGCAATTATAAGACAAAGACTATAAAGCTAAACTTAAAAGCAAATCTCCAATATTCTTCAACAATTAAACAAGAAATAGTTTAGCATCACTAACAGATAATACTCTATCAGCAGTGTGAATAATTAAAATGCTTCCCAAAATGGATATGCAAGAAAATAATTTACCAAACATAAGCATATTAGGAAAAATTGCATGATTATTTTCATAAAGTATACCCTGGTATGAAAAGAAGGGGGGGGGAAGGAGGAGGAAGAAGACAAAATGAGGAAGGGGGGAAGGGAAGGGAGAAGATGGAAGGGAGGGGAAGGGAAGGGAGTGAGGAGGGAAGACTAAAAGAGGTAGTCAAATAAAGAGTTCTTCTTAGGAAGGGCTCTTTATTTGTATGAGGATTACATACTTGATCATACATTCTAGTATGAAGTGAAAGAGGGAAATGACCTAACTTAGGTGCCAGGGGAAAAGAATAAACTAAGAAAAATAAAGTTGAATGGATTTTGAAAAAGAATCATAGGTATTTCTTCTCAGAGAGGAGTGGAACACTGATGACACAAGGTGCATATAGCTGTGTGCTGATCCAAAGCCATGAGCACATTTGCTAATAATATTTACATCTTCATGATGTACTGATGAGCCAATAAATGTTATTAATGAACTGAAACATTATATTTCTTTGTCATATTTGGGTCAGTAATATATTTACCACATAACAATAGTGAATTCACATTATGTCAATGTTGACAAAATGGTTTCAACTATTAAATACCACAAAATAATTAGAGTAAATGTTCTAATTTCTAGTTGTCATCAGCAGCTTCATGAAACTGTTTTTCTAGCTTGACCCTACCTACTACTCACTCTGTGGGGGCAGTAGTTCCAAGCTGCACTTTGACCCTTTCTCTGTATCCTCAGGAACTGGGTATGTATATCACAAGTGATGGGGAAGTTCTGAACTGGTAGCACTCCTGCCAATGTTTTCAATTCATTTTTGTGTCAGTAGTGAGAAGCATTACTATTGTTTAATCTTATCTCTACTCCAGAACTAAAGGGAGTGCATTATTAGACTTCCTTCCTTTGTTGCCCCCCAATAGCAGGGGTCAGCACCTACTCTATTCAGTACATACTGGAAAGGAACACAAACAAGAGTAAATCAAGCTAAAAATATCTTTTACCTCCTCCCTTTGCCATTTCTTGTCCTGCCAGGCTTCTCCCACCTTCCTCATACAAATGCCAACTGGGACTCCTGCAGAAAGCTACATCAGCATCCTTGGGTCTCTGACGCCGTCACTGACTTACCAAGCACAAATGGTGGTGTCTGAAATTCAACTTATCACGATGAAATATGAACAATGCAGTAATGTAGAAATGTGCTCCAACCTGCTACTCTACTTCCAAATTCAAGTCATCAAGTCACATGGTGAACCATGAGTTCTTTAGTTGGGCAGGAGAGCAACCGTTTCCCAGAAAGATATTATTCAAAAAACACATTGAATACTACATATCAAATACTCAACCTTGGAAAATTAATCATGAGTGTATACTTTTTTTTTGGTCTTTTTGAGACAGGGTCTCCCTGTAGTCCCAGCTGACCTGAACTCACTATGTAGACCAGGCTGACCTTCAACTCACAAAGAACCGCCTGTCTCTGCCTCCCAAGTGCTGGACCAAAGGCATGGCCTACTATGCCCGCCCAAGTGTAGACTTTTAAAATATATGTATAATATAAAGAATTTTGAACATATGCAAAATGCACTGATCCAATCAGGCCTCTGTGCCCCTTTCTCAGTCTCAGGCACAATTTAAACTGCCCAGCTCTGTTCCATCTAAATTCCTGTTCACGCACTCAGCCTAGACAATTTTAAAGTAAATTTAGAATGTCACATCAATTCACAAACATATACAACCACCCCCTTACACACACACACACACACACACACACACACTGTACACACACACACTCCTAGATGATGGGGAATATTTTTAAATCATAGGCAGTATATTATGATCACATCTAAATAATAGGAACTATTCCTTAATATAAAAATATAGCCAATATAAAGGATGGGACTCCATATAGGCTCACTAGATCCCAGTGGATGAACTTGCACTGAGGGACATCTGGGGACACTAACTTACATATAGGCCATAACACAAATGACATAATGTATGGACTCCAATGGGGGGCACTATAGAGGGTACCAAAGAGGAAGAGAATATAAAGATGATTTTGTTGTATGAAATACACAAAAATTCAATACATTTTTTAATTTAAAAAAAGGTAAAAATCTAGTCAATATTCAAGATGTGTTTGTAACTTTTGGTATGATATTTAGCATAAGGACAATTGTCCTGGAATCTCTGAAGTGGACAGAGATACTCCAGCACAGGTATGAAGGCTTTTTGTAACTTGTACAAAAAACAGACATATTTACTCTCATAGCTGAGCATGGTCGGACAAGCCATTAGATCCCAACATTCCAGAAGAGGCAGGAAGATCTCTGAGAGATTGAGGCCAGGCTGGTCTACATAACAAGTTCCAGACCAGCAGAGACTATAGGGAGACCCTGACTCCAAAAAAAAAAAAAAAAAAAAAAAAAAAAAAAAGATTTGCTTCCATGCCCTTGAAATTCCCTTCAGGGAGCACACCCACTCTATAGTACCTCAGTTCAATCTCTTTTCCCATGGAACCTGCTATTGTGCTCCTCTGGTCTCCATGGCACTCCTTGTCTCTCCAGTTTATTTAGCATTCAACCATTCTAGGGTATATATATATAATCTGTGGAATTAATGACTCTAAGCTTTTAAATCAAACACAAAGATAGCTTCATAAATGAGATGCTCTAATACAATATTTTCCTAACCAAGCATGTTATAATCATACTTAAGTGAAACAAGGAGAATATATATGGTTGGAGAGATGGCTCAGTGGTTGAAAGCACCAGCTGTTCTTGCAGCGGACCTGGATTCAATTTCCAACACCCATGTGGGCGACTGCTCTTACTGGTGTCTGTAGCTCCAGTTCCAGGTCAATCCATCTCCTTCTAACTCCACAGGCATTGCACGACATGGGTGTACTTAGACACATGCAGGCAGTACACGCATACACATAAAATGAAAGTGATAAATAAAATAAAATCTTTTTATATATGAGTTAACCCAAATTCTAATTCTAATGGTTTAAAAATATCATTTATTTTCCTATTGAAAAAATTATTCCCCATAAGAAACTACTGGTACTTCTCAGGAGCTGACCACTTCCTGTATTTGTCATGGGTTTGTTATACACCTCATTATTTTTTCACATCACTTCTCTTTTATCCTTTATTTTCAGTGAATTTCTGCGAATTTCATACAATATATCTTGAGCATATTTAGATGCCCTCCCCATCTGCACCCTGCTTACTGCTCCCCTCAAAATCACGAAATTTAATATTTCTGTCCCCAAATGCCCTTCTGTCTAGGCCCATCCACTGGAGCCTGGTTGATCTACCAAGAGTCACACCCTAAAAGATTGACTTCCCCCTTCTCAGCAGGCATCGGTTGCCAATAGTTCCTCTGGTAGGGTTGGAGTTTTTTGCCCCTCATCCCACGTCTATGGTGAGATTTTGCTGGGCTTGAGCTTGCATGTGACTTGTGTATACTGTAACCTTTGTGTGAGTTCATATGAACAACTGGCCAGCTCTCTGCAAAACACTGCTTCCTTGTGGTCCTCCACCCACTCTGGCTCTTACGATCATTCTGCCACCTACTCTGCCATGATCCCTGAGCCTCTGAAAACAGAAATGTGATATATGTGTCCAATTCAGGGATAAATACTCCACAGCATTTTTATTCTCTGCATGTTGTTCAGTTGTGAGTCTCTGTGGTAATCATTATCTTAGCATAAGGAAGCTTCTCTGGTGAGAGTTAGGCTCTTCCGTGTGATCTGTGGCCAGTCTAGTCACATATTCTTAGGCTGGATATCAATGTCAGGTATGGGCTCTATCTTATGAAGTGAACCTTTAAATCCAGCTGTAAAGTGATAGTTACTCCCATGATATTCATGTCACTATTGCACCAAAGGTCATATCTTGCCAGGCCAGTTGTTGTAGTTCACAGGATTCACAGCTAGGTAAGTTTAATGATTAATTTTTTTTCTTCTACTAGCAAGCACAGCAACTTCATGCACTATGAAAGCTAGCCAGAAGAGATGAAGCTTTGAAATCAGTACCAGCTTGATTTCTCCTTGTAGTTTTTTTTTTTCATTATTTTAATTTTATGCATATGAGTGTCTTGCCTGCCTGTAGGTAAGTGCACTCGTGTCATGCAATGCCCACGGAGGACAGAAGGGGCCGTTGGATCCCCTGGCCACTGTGCTACTCACCCATTGTCGGCAGCCATCATCATTCAGGTGACACACAGCACAGGCAAGAAAGAGCTTGGCAATTAAGAAAGAAAATGACTGCAGAGCCAATAGATGGCTGGTGGCAGTCCTTGGCAAAACATGATCCAGGTAAGATGTCTTAGCACAGGCTCCCCCTTTCCAGTGAAGAAAAGATGTGAGGGCCACAATTGCCAAAGCTAACTAGAACCATGATCATGAAACAATAACAGCAAAACACACTACCATCTGTCTTTTTGAGCAAAAGTGAACAATGATTTTCTCCAATATAAATGATCCTTTAGCGAGAAATTCAAGACAACAAATAACTGCTGCCTTTGTTTGCTGCAAAAAAGTTAAATGCTCTATGGTAAACAAAAGTATAGTCCTGTGCACAGAGCAACAGAAACAGGAAAATGGTAGGAAAAGGAACGAGAGTAATTGAAATAGTTACCTCCTCCCTTGAGCCCTCCTGCAAATCTGAGGCTGGGCTCCTTTCCATGAACCTGGAACTGTATCCCTGTCCTATCAGCCTGGAACTATGATTGTCTCTCATGAGCCTAGAACTGGGTCCCCTACCATCAACATGGAACTGTGTTTGTCTCCCATGAGCCTGGAGATGTGTTCTCCTCTTGTAAGATGGAGATGTATTTGTCTCCCTTGGACCAGAGCTGCAGTTTTTCCCCAACCCCTGCAAACCTGGGACTGTCATTGCTTCCCATGAACATATAGCTGTGGTCCCATCCTGTGAACCTATACCTGAGGGCTCCTCCAGGGAGTCTGAAGCAGTAGCCCCCTCCTGTGAGCCAGAGCTGTGGTCCCCTCCCATGAGCTGGAGCTGTAGCCACCTCCTGTGAACTGAAACTGTGATCCCTTCTGTAAACCTGAAGCTGTGGTCCCCTCCTGTTAATCTGGAGTCATGGTACCCTCCTGTCAACCTGGAGCTGGGACTGATCCTGTGAACTAGAGTTGTGATTCCCTCCTGTGAGCCACAGGGGTGTTATCCTCCTGTAAGCTGGAGCTGTGTTCCCCTCCAATAAACCTAGAGCTCTAATGCCCTCCTGTGAGCTGCAGCCAAGATCCCATCCCTGGAGATGACCTTTCTAACTGTGAGCTAGAGTTGTGGTTCCCTCCTGTGAATCTGGAGCTGTGGTCCACTCCTATGAACCTAGAGCTGTGGTCTCCTCACATGAGCCTGAAGTTTTGGTTGCCTTCCATAAGCCGTGGTCCCACATTCCTCTGGTGGTAGACTGATGGTGGAGCAGAGTAGAGCATGAAAGACTTCCTGATTTGGGCAGCAATTTCGGTCTTCTCTGAGTGACTACATTCTCCTCAGGCTGCTCCCCTAAGTCCAGGTTGTGCATGGCAGAGCTTTTGTATCTTATGTTGGGGCAGACAAGGTCTCTGTCATTTGCAGGTTTTAATCTTGAGATTATTTCCAGAAAGAACCTCCAATCTCCCCTAGGCCCAGTTGTAGTCCTCATGCCGCAACGGCCCTGGGTATCCCCATCTTGATGTTGGACCTATTACCAGGTACCAAGAGATTTTTCATTACAATTACATTTTAAAAATTATTATTTATCATTTTATGTGTATGAGTGTTTTGCCTGCATGTATATAAGTGCACCACATGCATGCAATGCCTGCAGAGGCCAGAGGAAGGTGTCAGATTCCCTGGAACTGCAGTTATGGACAGTTTTTAGCCATCATGTGGGTGCTGGTAATTAAACCTGTGTCCTCTGGAAGAACTGCAAATGTTCTTAACTGCTGAGCCACCTCTCCAGCCCCACTTATCTATTAAATAAAGCTCCAATGTACATTCACCTATACCCTCATTGAACTTCTAGAGATAAAAGTCATATTCTGGGAAGTTAAAAAAAAAAAAAGAAATAGAAAGTATTGTAAAAATTAAGCTGATGTGGTTCTTAAACTAAAAGGATATAATCATATCTTAGAATATAAATTCATAATTCACTGTGTCTACTATAATATTTGAATATTGTTTCTTGACAAAGCCAAGCTTCAACAATAATGTAAAATTTGTCACTGTTCCTATAATCTGAGCGTACCACTCACTCCCTTTCCAAATTCTCCACCTATACAAAGAAATCATATTACTTCTTAAATAAAGCAATGCTAAAAAAATGTTTTAATTTTAAAATTCACCCTTTATTTATCAATAGGAAATTGTTTCAATGTTTCAAAAGGGCTTCCAGTTTTTTGAATAAATACTATATTTGACTCTTCAACATTTTTGTTGTTTGTAAATTGTCATGGAAATCAGCGTGCCTTTTAAAAAATCCTAGTTTGTATGTTTCTTTTGCTGTAATGGTATACCTTCATTTTAAGTACTGAAATTTCAAAATGAATTGCAAAACAAATCAATCTCCAATAGATAAATGAAAAATGTGCAATGAAGCTAAAAATGTCTTTCATGAAGGTGCTAGTTGGCTTTGTTGCTTAGCTACTCATGACCACACAGGATGACAGCATCATGAACTCCCAGGCTGAACTGTGTATAATTACCAATCTGATTTCCATTTCATTATGTTTCACTTACAAACCTTGAAAATTTTGAAGTGTGCACACTTAGAAGATTTCTTCATTTTAGATGACAATAGAATTTACTTTAGGTATATGTTGTCCTATGCTGTACCTATGAGGAGCTATAAAAAACCTTCCAGTGTTTTAAATTATGTTATTTTTTAAGGGAAATTCTATTGTTAAAGGATATAATTATCACTGAGGAATGAGGCCCCACAAAAATCTTTTGCATTATTTTATTTATTCTTCAATGTATATTTTTATCGAAGTATTGTACATTTCATACAATATATTTTAATCTTATTAGACCTCTCCTATCTGCAAACCCCATAGCTACCCACAAGATTTTGTGCATTCTGTCTTATATGTTAAAGTGTATCAAGTCAAGTATGATATATTAATCATGAAATTGGTTTTTTGTTTTTATAAATGAAAAATAAATAATAGAAATGTATAACTAGTTTATCTTTCTAAAAAATTCAAAATCTTGTTTTCAGTTTTTATTGCCGTCAGAGGTAATATTGCCAAGTTTTGACCACAGTCGTAAAGTTTAAATGGAATCTAATTTCTCAAATACCTTTGATGATTTAGCAAAGTCCTTTGCAGAGAGTACAGTAATTCAGTTCATCAGACAACAAAGCCCATTAGCAGATATTTCCAAGACACCACTAAAAGGCAAGGATAAAGGAAATATAGAGATTGATACTCATTCATAATTAGCACACAAACCTTTGAGTGCAGATTACAACAGGATTATGTGAATTAAAGAAATACATTTGATATTTGTTTTATAGATTTCTCAGTGCTTATTATACTTACTTGAAGTATGTATGCATTAGTTTAATACTGTAAGCTTGTAATTGAAACAAATAGCTGAAATCCATTTATAACATCTGAAAGTAAAAAGATTAGTTTACAAGCATATCTGCATCCATTTACAATCTATATAGACTGGAAATCTTATCATCCTATTTTCTCTATTCTCTGCAAAAAGAAAAAAATTTATCCTTTAAATCTGTATCACTAAAAAGTTAAATATTTAATAGGATAATTAATGCATAACACATTCTATAGGACACGTGTATTATTGGTTAAATGTAATAGTCTCTGGCTTTTCCCTTATTGTCTCAATCTTAAACTCATTATTTTCATTGCTTTGGCATTTTTAATGAGATGAAATTCACATAAGATAAAATTAACATTTTTAAAGCAGAGGGTATAGCAGCATTTAGTAAATTTCCAGTGTTGTGAAGCCAGCAACTATCCAATTCTATGACAATAGCATGACCTACAAAGAAGTCTCACACTTCTTAAGAACTTATACCCCACTACCTCCCAGATATCTAACATATATCCTTTATATCCATATATATCCTTTATTATTGTCATATTATGTTTGCTTCTTTTTATTTAGAACAATGTTATAGTTATGATTTAACTCTTTTGGAAGAATGTGTTTTTTAATATTGAAATTATCTGCTCTAAAATTGCAAATTCCCTCTGCACTTCATTATTTGAATTCAATTGGTTGTAGACTCCTCACTTATTCAGTTATGATTCAAATGATATTTTTAAGTTAATTTTTTTCTTTTTTTCTTTTTTTCTTCTTTTCAATAGATATTTGAGTCCACATTTCACAAATTTAGGATGCCTTAACTACATTGTATCTCACCATTGTTCATTTATATGAGCACTTGTCCAACATCAAGATTCATGCACTTATTCTCTCCTTCAGATATGTATTGTGTAATGGGAATGTTCTTTTGTGGTGTTTTTGAGACAGGGTCTCCCTTGATATCCCCAGCTGGCCTGGAACTCACTGTGGAAACTATCCCATCCTGGCTTTGATCTATCTGTCTCTTCCAAGGGCTGGAATTAAAGGTATATGATGCTGTGTCCAACTTGTAACACTATTTTTATCTTCAAATTATAAACTAGCACTGTATTGGCATTAAAATTAATAAATGTTTAAATAATAGGGAATCAGTTTTATAAAATAATTTTCTGAAAAAAGTATTAAAATTATTTTTCACTATACATTCACTACCATTTCTTCAAATCAATTTAAAATAAATGATGTACTATTCAAAAATAAAATACATTCTCCTTCAGTATTCTCCCTTAAAGTCTCACTTATGTCAACTTGGTTAACACTGGTACCATTATTTTCTCATACATTTCATTTATACATTTGTGCTTTTGCCATTTCTAATTTTCTTTCATTCTCCACTTGGCTTAATCTGATCCCCAAGTTTTCCCAACTTCCAGTCAGAATTTCTCAATTCTTCATACCCCTTTATCTTCAGAAGCCTTTTACCTAGTGGCCTTAATCCTTCTCATCTGTAGCTAAGCTTTGTCCCTGATGCTGCCCTTCACAGACCTGCACAATTTCAGTCATTGTTTTCATGGTTATTGCCTTCATCACTTTGGATATATTTTCTGCTGTCCATGCATATTCAAGATCATTTGCTTTTATTGTACTGCATGACAGTTTCTCTGGGTATAAAAGTTTGAAGATGTTGCCACTTTTCCATAGAGCGTCAAGCAATGCAAATAAAAACTATAAGACGTGTATGATTTCATTTATATAGATAGATTTTCATTCCTCTAAGTGATTACAAGAACTTTTGTCTCTCTTTAATGGCATAAAATTTTACACTAGCATTCTATTTAAAAAATTGTAAACTTATTGAGTCTCACAAACAGGGACATCTTTACTATTGTCAGTGCATATGTGTCTCACATTTCTGTTCCATTTTACATTTGTTGAACAATTTGGATATGGAATTTATTAATGTATATGTTTACATTTCATGTTTTTCAATATTTTAGTTTTTGAATTTTGTTTTCTATTTTTCACTCATTAAACTAGTGAATTATTTCCATACTCCCATCCCAAATCTCTGAGTTTTCTTTTTCTTCCTATCTAGTGACAATAGTTTAATACTGTATTTGTTTTTTCTAGATGCAATACATCCCCAATTAGATAATTGGGATTACATTATAATATTAGTTCATCAGATGTGTATTTTTTCTGCATATATTCTTAATGGCAGGAATTAATGAATTCCTTTTACTCGATGTTGAACAATACTGATTTTGCAGAATTTGGAGCTGTATATAACAAAATAAATGTCTGGGTTTAAAATCATCAAATTACAGTAGAGAATTTAAGGCTATCATGACTAGTTCTCTAGAACTCTAGCATCAGTTCATTAACCCCTGATTTAGTAGATCAGGGAAACGTTTGGACTTCTTCACAGTAGCACTTTCTAACTAGTGGAACTGAGGCTCACCTAGGAATTCAGCTGCAAAGAAAACACAGTTCTTGTTTGTATTCTTTGGACATCCCTTGGCTTCCTGTTGGTTCATGACTTTGCTGTAATGACTTTTTTAATTGAACTCTTCTGGTTAATATTTCCTTTGGATTCTACTTTTTTATTTAATGGATTACTGTAATGTATCCCAAAAAGAAATATCTGGACTAAATCAGCTCAGAAGTCAAAAGTTTATATCAAGAGGAATTGGAGAGTATTCCAGAGGGATTACTCTGAAAATCCCAACGTATTCGTATTTTTTAGTGGAACAAAAAGGGAATTTCAGGCTTCAGCTAAAATCACCTAACTGGGAAAGGGAAGAAATTATGCACACTTCTATGTCCCTATGGGAAGAATGAGTTAATTACAATCCCTCACTTAAAGTCAAAGAAATTGAATTTCTGTTACAATTTGGAAGATGTTAACAAATTGTGCAAGCCTATTGGTTATTTCAGTGCTTGGTTTCTTTTCAGTAACTCCATTAGGCATTTTAAAAAGTACAAGAATTTAGTTTAAATGGGTAAATATAAGAGAAATGTTTTTATCAAAATAATTTGTTTCTATGGGTACATGAGTCTGAAATTTTTTGTTCTAAGGACTAAGAAGTCTCTGGGTGTGCTCACAATGCTTTCAAGCTATGCTTTATTGGAAAAAGTTTCACAGAATTTGTATATTTATTCATTTATCTCTGAACTTTTGGAAAATTTGATTTTTTGAATATGCATTTTGTATGTTTAAGTAAATAGCTTTAGAAAATAGTTCATT
>NW_008360320.1:7209908-7229837 GCF_000622305.1 Nannospalax galili
TTACTTAATTATTTACGTTAATAATGTCATATTGCTACACAGAACAATAAATTTCACAAAAATAATTGATTCATGCATTTATGGTTTGGCTATTATTTATAAAAATTTTATATAAAAAAGAAAAACAAATGCCAAATTTTAGAAAAGAATATGAGTTTGAAATATTTAGGGAAAATATAGTAATGTATGTATACATACAGCAAATAATATGGGAGATTATTAAGAAAAATAATTAAGTAATTTTAGAAAGATGTTAATAGTATGATCTATGTAGTGAATATAGAAAATAAATTAAAATTCAGGTTTGAAATCCCTTATACAAATTGTTTGGAAGCAGAAGTTTTAGAAATTTGTTATTTTCTTTTCAGATTTTGTTATATTTGCACAGATAAAAATGTGATGCCTCGGGGTGGAGCACAAGTGTAAGCATGAAATTGTTTACTTCACAAGCATCTTATAGGTTGCATTTCAGCTGAAGGTCATTTTGTACAATACTTCCTGCACACCTGTCTTCTATGTTTTGACTACAAATTGTCACATGAAATGAAGTGTGGAACTTTCCACTGGTGGCATTTTAATGGTGTTCAAAAAGTTTTTGAAATTTGGAGCATTTCAATTTTTTCACAATCTGTATAAGAATCTGGTCCTTTTCCACATTTTTGACATTCCTTTATAATAATATTAAAAAACAAACCATGACTATAAAAGCATTCATGGGTATAATATGCCGGGCATGGTGGCGCACACCTTTAATCCCAGCACTTGGGAGGCAGAGGCAGGCGGATCTCTGTGAGTTCAATGCCAACCTGGTCTACATAGTGAGTTCCAGGACAGTTGGGGCTACGGGGAGACCTTGTCTCAAAAAGACAAAAAAAAAAAAAGTAATTATATTTCATGTCACAACATGTACTAAAACATTCCAATTTTTTCAAATATAACCTTTAAATGTGAGAAATCTGTGTGAAAATTTAATGTTTATATTGAAGTTTGAATGTTTGAAACATAAATATTTTTGTGAATATATTCACTTTATTCTTATTATCTTCTAACATACTTCCAAGCAGTACAGCATATTAGCCAGTCAGCATGGTCCAAATGCAGTATCAGAGAGGGTGCTGGGGCTTACTAGCACAAAGTGAGGAATATACAGTGTGTCCTAGGCAACTCTTCTGCATTAAGGCCAGGCTCTGAAAAGCAGTCAAAAAGTCATGGCTTGCTGCTATGGACAATTCATAAATTATCAAAATAACTGATTCAATTCCTATTTTTAATAGCTGAAAAATATAAAATAACTGTCAGGGATTTAAAACAAAAAACGAAATTCAAAATTACTTTTGAAACCAGATCAACTTTACTGCTCTGAGCCAGTAAGTTTTTAGATGTGCGTTCTTTGGCTTGCTTTATGGTAGGTTTATAGAAATAGATTGGCATTTGAATATCACAATTAATTTGTATGAAATGTACACATATCCTAACGTAGATCTAAAATCATATATGACAATTTTATAAAAGACACTTTCTCAGGTTTCTATAAGAAAGGTATCCAAGACATTTTTTGCTAACACTTCTTATTTGCTTAAGTGTATAAATATGCTTCATCTCTTGGGAGTAATTCTTTGTAACATAAAAACAGTCAGTAATGCAGTGCTCTGATGGGAGTGGGGTACGAGTTTGATCAATGAACTCATTTATGGCCCCATTCCAGGGATTTCCAGCCTTTATTTACAATGATGCATAGTTGTCTGCATACTGGGCACTGCTTTCCAAATCTTCAATAAAAGATACTTTGGTTCTCTCTCTCTCTCTCTCTCTCTCTCTCTCTCTCTCTCTCTCTCTCTCTCTCCTCTCCCCCTCTTTTTTTTTTATATCTTTTCTGTGTCCCCCCCTCTTTCTTCTATCTTTTCCTTTTATAGCTTTTCTGGGTCCCCAGCTGATTCTTCCCAAGGTTAGTTGCTAATATATTTCTAGTAACCATGCATTATTAATGTTCTCTGCTCTCCAAGGTGGCAGTGACAAATAGAAAGCAAAGTCCACTGACTAGTAGAGAAATGTACATTTTAGTCATGCTTGAGTTTTTCAATCCATTCTACTTGCAGAAGATTTTTCAGTAGATTCTGTGTTTGAATATACTTTATGTTTCTCTTCTCTATAAATCCTTTCCCACCCTTTTAGTTTTTTAAATATGAGACATTCAACACCAGAGAGAGGCTTATATCCAGGACATTAAGAAACAATAGAGTAAAAATACTATTCAAAATATATCTTTTAAAGTACAATTGATGCAATCCCAAAACAAGAAGGTCAGGTTTCTCTCTACATGGAATAAGAGGCAGTTTTATTCAAAAAAATGAGTGTGAATGTAGTTAAGTAAAATATACTACTTTAACTAGGTTATGCCACCTCCAGTATTCCCAGAAATAATAAGTGTGCATCATGAGAAACACTGATATTTTTAAATGTGCGTATTTGTTTCTTCAATTGAAAATCTTGCTCATTTTGTAATATAGAGAAGCAATCTGTGAAATACATTCAGCCATGGTTGCTGTCCTGTAAATCTCTCAAGCAACTCCGTTCCATTTGTTTCAGAAGTGCTTCACATGAAAAATTATGTCTCCGTGTGTAATGATGAACACAGCGGAAATATGCTTCAAAATATAAAGATTAAATTGGTGGAAAACCAAGACACTGGAATTTCTTCAGCAATTGATGGGGACATGAGTCTTTTTATCACAGTTTAAAGTTAGAAATAATTCTTAGTATCAAATTAGTATCAATTGTTATAGTATCTGTTATTTAAATTTTAATAATTATTCTATTTACAATGATTATTCTAAAATGATAAAAGTTAAGAATTGAGTTAAATAACGATGAGTCAAGGGCAAAATGAACACCTTTTCTTTCTTCTTTGAGTGGAAGGATTCACATGCCAAGGAAAGACAGCTTCTGTTCTACAAAATAGAGTGATCACTTACTCTAGGCAAAGCAGAACACTGGGTTTTATAAAGTAGGAACAAGGAAACAGAAGAACTGAGAATAAATATATGAATTGATTAACAATGTTACTTCAATTTGCCTTTTATTTAGGGCTGAGGTAGATGGGAATTCTTTAGTTCTTGCTCACAAATTCCAGAATCATTTGTTTTCAGAAAAAAAAAAATTGCCCAATTCAGAGACTTCGATGTGTCCTTAAAAGTCTCAGGTTAACTATCAATTATTACTCTATTCACACACTGAATAGAGACTGACTCTGCCCTTCCCAGCAGCTATCAATTTCCAATAGTTCCTCAGGCAGGGTTTCATACCCACTTCCCAACACCTGTGGTGGGATTTGCCTTGGCAGGTTAACTAGGCTCCAGCAGATGAATCCACTCCAAAGAACATCTGGGGACACAAATTTGACTCTATAAGTCATTATATATGTATACTAAACGACAGGAAGGGAAAGAAAGAGAGGGAGAAAGAGGGAGAGGGAGAGAGAAGGAAGGAAGGAAGGAAGGAAGGAAGGAAGGAAGGAAGGAAGGAAGGAAGGAAGGAAGGAATTCTGTGGTCAAGGTCAGTGGGAGGGAACTCGTGTGGTACTATAAACATATCTGAATACACATGGCTAGAGAGGTCATAGATATTTGAGAAAACGTTAACTCTGTCATGTCCCTAGACAAACGCAATTTCTTACTATGCACTGAATAAGATCATTATATTTAGAGACAAGTGTGCCAGTCACTACTCATAAAAGTAGCTTCCTTTGCTGGTGGGAATGCAAACTTATGCAACCACTATGGAAATCAGTGTGGAGAACCCTCAAAAATCTAAAAATGAACCTACCATATGACCCAGTTATTCCACTTATTGGCATATACCCAAAGGACTCATTGTACTGTAGAGATACCTGCTCACCCATGTTTGCTGCTGATTGCTTCACAATAGCTAAGAAATGGAAACAAACTAAATAAAAAATACCCATCAACTGATGAATGATTAATGAAAATGTGGTACATCTACTCAATGGTGTTCTACTCAACAGTAAGAAAAGATTAATTTCTGAAATTTTCAGGTAAATGGATGGAACTAGAGAATATTATACTAAGTGAAATAACACACAGAAAAGCAAGTGACTTATGTTCTCTTCTCCCTAATTTTCATTGTAGCACCAATCCCTTATCCGTGAGTATATAAATTCTGATGTAATACTAGGAAGTAGGAATAGGGAAAGGATATATGGAGGTAAAGGAAAAGAAACAACCTGAAAGGGGGATAGTAGGGAAGATATATTGCTATGGGGGGGGGAGGTGGGAAAAAAGGGAGTAATTGGCAGGGAGGAGAGGAGGGAGGGACATGCAAGGGGCCATGGTGTGGGGGAGGGAGGGAAGTCAGGACAGGGAGTATGGTGGGAGGCAGGTGGTATTGGGGGAAGGTGGGGATAATAGGGCACTGTGACTAGGGAGAGAGGGAGAAGGGAGGCTGGATGGGAGAAAAAAATGTAGAGATGAATGAATCTTGGGGGGCTAAGAAAATCCTAGGAGGAAAAGTAATGCCCTTGAAAATCCATGAGAAATGCATATACAGTGTCTCAAAATTAATGCATATGTATACCTGGGGGCTGCTTAGCAGGGGATGCAATGCTAGAGAGAAGAGACCTACCTTATTGTGATTGGGGACGGTGGTCCAGGAGACTCCCAAAATAACACAGGATACTGCCAAGCCTCTTGGTTAGCTCCCAGAACTAGAAGATAAAATCCTACTGAAGAGGAAAGACATATTTAAGGTACAGGACTTGAAATCATGGAGCAGGAACTGGCCTGGAAACCTTCTAACTGAAATTTGGCTATCATAACACTAGATGGTGATACATAAACTGCCAAGGGAGAAAAAGCAATCAATGGTCCAACCCAGTCCTAAAGCCTAATAACCATAATGACTGGCACAGCAAACTACCTCTATTGGTGCAATAGTAACACTGTTACTGTGGAGTAATCAACAGCTATTTAATTGAACGTGAAGCCCTCTCAATAGGAGGGAGCTCATGTGTGGCACTATAAACTCAGCCAAATACACATGGCAGGAAAAGACATAGATCTGAGAGAAAATCCTACCTCTTTCATACTTCAAAACCAATGAAACTTCTTACTATGTGCTAAATGTCGATCTTTACATTTACAGACAAGCATACTGTGCAGCACTCATCAAAGAAGCTTCTTCTTGCAACAGATGGAAGCTGCTGCAGAGTTTCAAATCTGGCCAGTCACAGAGAACATACGTCTGAGAGATGCCCAGTACTGGGTGACACATCTACAGTTGAACCTCTACAACCAAGGCTCATGGAACATAGTGGAATAAGTGGTGGAGAGAAAACTACTACATACCTCAAGTCTCACCAGTAAAGCTTCTTAATACAACAGAGTGTGGTGCACACAGAAGGGCACAACTGGCCAAGTTTTAAAGAGTAAGAGACTGCAGAGTGTAGGTTAGGACTCCTATGTGGAACCTCATCCACCTACGGCTCAGGGACCATTGCGAAAGAGGGGTCAGAAAGATTGTAAGAACCAAGGTTAGTGCATGAACACAGGGCAGTGGAGCCTTCTGGGCCAATGAAAGCTTGCACATGTGAACTTATTGCAATGGTGGTGTTAAGTACAGGACCCATGTCAATGCAGTTGAGTGGGGGCCCAGAGAGGAGAAGAGAAATGGGTGGTGGGATGGCACTAGACTTAGAACTTTTTGAGACTGATTGCTGCTGAGTAAGGGAGAGTATGACTTAAATATGAACATTATATGGTCTGACTGGACTCCAGTGGACACATTTGTGCTGAAAGACAGTTGGGTACAAATGCCTGAATGAATAGGACTTAGCATGTTGGGGAGAATACATGAGATTTGATGGCACAATGGGGGGAGGCATGGATGGGGGAGGGGGTCTGAATTTAATTAAGAACTGTTGTATGAAGTGGTAAAAGTGCAATAAAAATGAACTAAAAAATTTTAAGCTTATTGTCATTTTTAAAATTTTTTATTTATTATTATATTTTGTGTGTATGATCATATTGCCTGCATGTATGTAAGTGCACCTGTGTCATGCAATGCCCACGGAGATCAGAAAAGGGAATCAGATCTCCTGGAACTGGAGTTATGGGTGGTTATTAGCTGCCAAGTGGGTTGTGGAAACTGAACCAGGGTCCTCTGCAAGAGTAACCAGTGTTCTTAACCACTGAGCCATCTCTCCAGCCCAAGCTTACTGTCTTTATTCACCTGCCAAAAGATGAATGAATTCGGTTATGTATTTATGTCTTCACAGTTAAATGTAGTTCACATTCATTGATGGCATAATTTTCAGCTCACTATTGTTCAATGGATATCTAAACTTTTCCTAAGTCTTACTTAAGGTATTATAAATGATTTAATAACATCTCAACATTAAGAACCTTTAAGGGCAAATAAGTTTCTACAAGTGTTCCTAAATCATATCCACCTCTCATTTTAAATTGCAATGTCACCCTTTTCCTCCTATAGATTGATAATGGGCCAGTTGGCTCACATTCACATCTCTAAATCAAGTATGAATTGTCAGAGCCAATAGGTAGCAGGAGGAATTAGAGACAAGGCCAATAAAGCTCACCTTAGCTCATGCTGTAATAACTTCAGATCAAACACCCTGCAGGTTGGATGCTAGAACATATCCATCTGGGGTCTCTTAGTTCTGCTTGATTTTACTATTCCAAAAATTCAGAGAGTTTCCACTGGAATACTTAGGATTTAAAAGAATATAAAAATGACCCTGATTTTTGTATTGATATGGGGCCTAAATACCTAACCACTATGATATAAATGGAACTGTCCTGAGGCACCAGAGGGTTTACATATAGTCTACCATATAGAGATAAACACTGTCTGTCATTTTAACCATGGATTGATCTCAGAGTCATGGCAAACATTCAGAATAAATGTTAGATGTTGTACAGGATGCCACATTAATCTGTTAGTGAATAATAAAACACTTATGAATACATACTTCTCTTGGGCAATACCCAGCAAACTCTATATCCTATTATAGAGATAACTTCTCACCCATGTTTATCGCTGCTCTAGTCCCAATGGAAATGGAAACAACCTAGATGTCCATCATATGATGAATGGTTAATCAAAATGTGGTACATTTGCGTGGTGGAATATTTTTCAGCTGTTAAGAAAAATGAAATTATTAAATTCACAAGTAAATGGAGGGAAATGGAAATAATTATCATAAGTGAGCAAACCCAGAAATGTTCTTTCTCATAAGTGATAAAATTATTTAAATTGAATATCCATAGAGGTTAGGAAACTAGTAAAGGCCATGCAGGCCAGAAAGATTCATGGGAGAGGACATAGAATGCAGTGATATAAAAGAGGAAAGAGGATTAAGAGACTAGGAAAAGTTAAATGGAGTGAGGAATGGGAGGGGAATGGCAGAAGCTGGAATGTTATGAGTAATAATTACTATTAAAGACCTTTTGAAAAAATTAAATGGTAATCCACTATAGAAGATTCTTAAAGCTTATACACAAACTTTTATATACACATACAACCTGAAAATAAACTTTAAATAGAGATATGCTATAATGGAGGGACAATGCCCCTACGAGACACCAATACAAGCTGAATGGAACAAATAGATTTCATCTTCTGTAGTTGCTGACCAGGCGGCATCCCATAGACCCTCACATAATACTAGCTATTGCCACTACTCTCAGTTACCTTCCAGAATTTGAAAGTAACAGCCTATTTGTGAAGACACTAAATATGTGTGTTAATAGAATGAACTATGAGATATCAAGCTACTACTAACCTTGAAGCTTAGTCTCTGTGGGCTAGCTTTCATAGTGCTGAAGGGTGGTACACATGCTACCAGAAGAGAAAATTAATGATCAATCTTACCCAGATATGAACACCAGTACCTACGAAACTAACTGTACCTGCAAGACAAGCCTATGAGTACAACAGTGGCATGATGCTAAGGGAGTAACCAACCACTTTCTGGTTGGATGTAAGGTCAGTTTCACATGGTGGAGTCCATATCTGACATTGATATTCAGCTTAGGAACCTGTATCTGGACAGGTCACAGGCCGTATTGGAGAACCTACTACTATTATTCTGCTATACTGGCATAATATTAAGCCTACTCCTAATAACTTATCATTATACCCACAGATTAATGCATCTCTCAGTTCTCACCAGAGAAGCCTACTCCTGCAGTAAATTAACACAAATCCTAACAATTGGTCAACTTGCAGAGAATAAGAGACTGGAAACTGTTTAGCCCTGAATAGGAAACCTGCATCACACCTTCCCATCCCAAGACTCAGAGATCAATGCAGAAGAGTGAGACAAAAAGATTCTAAAATCCAGAAAGACCATAAGAGTCAGAAAGATTGTAAGACCCAAAAAGATTGTAAGAACCAGAGGTGATGAATGACTGCAATGAAACTGTTGTCCAGACAGTAGGAAGTTACTATGAACTCACAGCAATTATGACAGAATGCAAAAGTCCTACATAATCTCAGGCTACATAGAATCCCTGCATAGAGGGGTTGATGAGGGTGGCAAGAAAATCCAACATTAGCTGAGGAACTATTGGCAACTGAAAGCTCCAGGTAAAGGTGAGTCAGCTTTCTTTAAGTGTGTAATGCTGGGTAGGTTGACCAGGCTCCAGGAGATGGAACCATACTGAAGAACATGGGGGGGACACAAATTAGTCTTGGTAGGCCTTAAAAGAGATTAGAGGTGAAGAAATTCAGCAAGGAGTAATAAGGTGGGAGTATAGATAGGGGAGGGCATCTGATTATGATCAAAATACATTGTATGAAATTCTCAAAATCAATACTTTTTAAAGAATATATTTGGAGATAAGAAGATACAAATGTTCACAAAGGAAATTCAGGGGACACCCAGCACTTTGTATAACACAGTAGTTCTTATAGGATTAGGTGAAAGTGAGATGCCTGATCTCCATCATCCTGTTTGACTACCAGGACTCTCCTATTATTGTTATATTACACGAAAAAATGAACCAGGGGATTAAAAGAGAACCCCACCTGCCAGTGACTACATAGATTTTAACAAAGCCAACTGTGAGGGAAAACTTCAATTCTTAAAGCAATTACAAATCAAAAACTATTTTATTTCATTGGGTTGTCTATCTTGTTTGATTATAATTATGATCCTGGAATATAGACAAGACCAAGATTAATGCAAAGTGGAAAATTAGCAGAAGATAGATCATGAAACAAATTATTATGAGACTAAAAAGAGGTAATTAGTTGGGTTTTTCTTTCTTTTCTCTTTATTTTTATGTCCTTTGTAAGGAATGAATGTCTCCAAAGCTAAGTATGACACTTTTACTTTACTGTTTATAATTATGCATAGAGTAAATCCATAATAATCCAGGTTATTCTATATATTATGGCATGCTTTAACATTACATTAGTTCATTCATTCTCTATCAAATTTTCTGAGTTGAAATTAACCAATATTGATTAGAAAATAAATTTTAAGCTACCCTAAGGATTAAAAATATTACTATAATATGTTTATAATATATGTGTCCTATCATATATCATATCACATAATATAGCATATATAAATACATATATCACATGTTATATATTATATATAATATATGTAACTATATATAATATGTGATATATACAATAATATAATAAACATATCGTTATATAGGCAGGGCTAGGGGGAAAATGAGGAGGGTGAGCCAGTGTAACAATATAGTACCTTTTGGGTAACCACAACTCCTAGAGAATGGCACCATATCAATCTCCTTATTAACATTGTACCTAAGCCTACAATGTGGTTTATAAAATTGAGATTGTGGGCTTTCCAATAAGTATAGGCTAGATTTAATTTTTCATTCTATAGGTAACTAGATAAATTATTCAATTCTCTAAGTCTCTATAACTGTGATATGGAGCTACTCAATTTCCAGATTATTTATCAAAAAATGAGTAGGGTGTTGTACCCTTCTTTGCCCAGGATAGGTTTCCTTTGGAGCAGAAGGGGTCTATCCTCTCTGACTTTTCATTTCGAGGCTTTCGGACCACTCTGGCTCCTTCCTTTCCATCCACAGCACCTGCCTTCGTGCACAACTACTGCTGCCACCTCAGTCTTATTCTGGCTGCCTGAGGAGTGCAGTGCTCAGCAACGTGACCAGGAGCTGCCTGAGGTTTTTTTTTTTTTTTTTCAAATTTACATTATTTTATTATTTTTTTATAATTTTTACAAAAACTTTATTGAGAATTTCACACATGCATATAAGGTGTTTTGGGGCTCTGACCGTGGTGGATTTCATGCTGGCCATGCGGCCCTGGCTGCCCGCCCCATCCACCTCCACAGCTGCTCCTCCGTGGCCTTTAGGGGCGCCAGAGTCAGTCCGTCTCTCCCAGGGCCCAGCCTAAGGGTCCCAGAGATCACCAGGCCTTGCACTGCAGACTCCAGGTGCTTGGACCCACCCATCGCAGCTTCTTACAACCGAGCAGATCAGAAACGTGCATGTCCTGACATCGCTTGGGCACCAAGCAGGCTGCCACTCCTGAGGGATCCCACTTCAGGCCTGTGCGTCTGTGACAGTGAATGATGACTTGACCTTGCACACATCTTAGAGAAGACTCATTGGAGACTGAGATGATGGGCAGCCTTTACTGACATCCACATTTCCACCTTTGGATATTTGGGGTGCTCTGATAAATGACTCTTGTAGGAAACACCTGGATCTAATCATGAGCTATACATGCTCATTCTTTGCCTTTTTACAAGGTCCAATGTATCCCAAGCTGGCCTGGAGTTTCTCATTACATCAACTTGGCCTCATGGTGCTGGGTATTAAAGTCAATGCTTTGTGCACACCAGAGAAGCACTCTGTGAAGAGCACACTCTTTCCCTTGTCCAGAAACGAGCTGTCCTCCTTAGGTGGAGTTGCTGCTATGTATGGATTGCTTTCTACTGAGCATCGAAGGACTTAACTGAAATCAAGACTTAAGCTCACATAAGCCTGCTGGAGTGGGGACTTTATGTTGCATTTTAAGTGAAATTAAGTCACCTTTTTGAGTCACAGGACATTAGCTTTTCTGCACAGGATAAGAAGTTTTCTTAACATTTTAACCCTGTGGTTTATTAATTAAAGTTTATATTCCTATAATCATTTTTACCCTATTTGTATGGTTTCATCAGTTTTAGTATTTTTCCACATTTATTTATCAGCCTGTAATGCCTGTGGTGTGAATTCCCTTATCAGTAAAGTCTTTACAATTATACACCCAGAAAAAAATGAAAAAATATGCTGTGGTATATAAAGATGAAATATAATGCAAATTTTCTCTTACAATGCAAAACTCATTTAATTCAACTTCAAGTTCCTATGGTTTTAACAGATTTGAGTTGGCAGAAATAACAGAAATTATTTAGCAGATAGCGAACATGTCAATGACCTGTGATTATGAACACATACAAAGAGAACCTAGTACAATATTAGTGATTGTTTAATCTGTGCAAGAGTTCTTCTAAATATCCATTTAACTTTTCTAGAGGGCTGTCTATTCATTCCTGAACTTTGTAGCACACTATTCATTAATGAACTATGTGAAAAACAATGAAGAAAATATTTGTCTCCTTTGTTTTTTATCGTGATTATGGTTATGAATGCATATTAACTGCACAAGCTAATGGGTACCACTTTGAAATATGTCTACATGTAAATATACTCTTGTTACACTCACCACCCCTCTACCCTCTCCTACCCTCTGGTCCTTTCTATCTTCTTTTCCTACTCAACTGGATGGACTTTATTCCATTGAATATATGCATATATTTCATTCATTTGTTGATTTGGGTATAGGTGCCATACATTGGCTATTATGAATAGTTCCTTGAGATACACAACTATTAAAGTATCTTTTATATGGACTGACCTCATTATCTTTGGATATATGCTTACCAGTGGTATATTTGGCTGACATGATAGTTTTATCTGCTGTTTTATGAGGAGCTTCATAATACTTTCCATACTGGCTGGACTAATTTACATTCTCAGAGAAAGTGTGTATCTTCCTTTTCCCCAAGTCCTCACTAGCATTTTTTTTTCCTATTTGGTTTCTGCTCCCAGTTCCACTAACATGTGTGGAGAAGAGGAATCCCAGCTCAATGCTCCCATAACCATGGCCTGCCTGCTGCCATGCCTTCCTATCATGAGGAGTGTTTCCCTCAAAACTTGAGCCAAAGTAATCCTTCCTCCTTAAATTGTATCTTGTCATGTATTTTGTAGCAACTAGAAAAGTATCTAACTCAAATCTGTTAAAACTACAAGAACTTGAAATTGAATTAAATGAGTCTTGTGTTATAAGAAAAAAAAAGAATTGAATAGGGTGATATATGTAAAATGAAGTCTGTGTTAAATTTTCAGAATTGGTATGTTCTAAACATTGTTTAAGAAGCTGAATTATGTTTTCTTACTGGAAGATTTATAGATAATAACAGCACAGATTATGGTCAGAAAAAAATAGATAACTTTGTAAAAATATTTTAATAAGAACTTCAATTTTGTTAACCATGTATTTGAAATGTTACAGAAATTATTTATTAGGACAAATTCAGTATCTTAAATATGAATAAAATTAGTGAAATTTTAAGTCTGAGAATACCCTGCAATTTAGTGAAGATATTTGTGACTTTGTTTACTGCTTCAAGTTTTATATCATTTTTGTCTAAAATTGAAGATGGGTTAGAGATAAATAATGCAAAATATTTCATAAGTCTTTGTTAGCTTTTTCATGTTACTAGAAAGAGAACATATATATGTATGTATATATATATATGCATATATACAGAGAGAGATTGTTGTTAATCTCTCTCAGAGACAGAGAGAGAGAGAAAGAGAGAGAGAGATTGCTTTTAATCCAGACTGTCCAATTCTTCATGTGTACTCAGAAATAACAATAGTATCTTAAGGAAAATTTAGAATAGTTTCTAATAAGATTAATTTCTATATATGTAGTTATAATATTTTTCTTACAGACACACACACACGTGTGTGTGTATGTGTGTGTGTGTGTGTGTGTAATGGTGTTTGCACAGTCAGTAAATTTATATTTGGCAAATCTGTATTATGTCCAGGACAGGCATATTTTATCCTCAGTAGTTTAAATCCTCACATTTATATATTTTATAAAAAGTGGATTTCAGTGGACCAGAACTGTGCTGAAATATTCTAACTCTTTCATCTGATTTCAAAAGGAACTCAAATAGGACAAGGTTTGGCAAAATAATAATTTGTGTATTCTAAATGAAACCAGTTTGTGCCAACTGAGTTTTCTTTAGTGATTCTTTTCTTGGTAACTAAAGAAAGCCAAGTACATTTCATGGTTTAAAAAATAAACACTGCTATTGGCTTCAGACCAAGCCCACCAAGGAGTTACTTGTGCTTAGTTCATTTTGTCAGTCATGGTAAACCTAGAAAATGAAGCAAACCGTTACAGGTCTGCTGACAGATTTCCTAACGCAACTCTAGTGCATCTGCTTTAATTACATTACATTTCAAAAACTTAGACTTAAAATAATCTAAATCTGTCTATTTCTGACTGTCAGTTCCTACATCCCATCTTTGGTGCCAATGTAGCACTACCCATCTATGACGATTCCTTTTGGATTTTTGCTTTAGGTCTGCAATTTGTAGAGCCAATATTCAAGATCTTCAAAGACTTCCACACTGAGCAGTCTGCCATTAACTGCTGATGTGGAACTCTGTCAAAATCCTTACAAATTACAAGTGTTTCATTTGAAATTGTGTAGTTTCTCACAAAAACACTATCACCACTATAATCACTTTTACATCTTCACTTAGAATCATAGCTTTTGAAGGAGAGCAAAATACACTTCCTATTTTAAAGATGTTTAAATTCAGTACGTCATAGTTAGATCCTCAAATAAAGGCAACTGAATGTTTTAGATTTGAAAGGGTTTGACCATATCCACCCTCCCAAATACCCTTTCTTGCCCTCTTGTCTCACCTTCATCTCCTAGTTTCAACTGCTATTCACAAGTTCTTTCTGCACCTTCAGCTCTCAGTTTGGTGGTTGTTTTGTTTTAATTGTAGTTTCTGGGGATGAGAAAACACATGGAGTTCTTGTCTTTTTACATCTAGATTACTCAACTTTTCATGTTGATCTCCAGTTCAATCTACTTGCTTATAAAAGATATCATTCTTCATGACTGAGTATACCACATTTCCTTTATCCATGCATCCAAATTAATTCCTAGCTTGAATGCTGGGAACAGTACTTTAATAACATGGGTATGTATTATCTCAAATATATTAATAGTGTTTCTTTTAAACATATATCCAGGAATAATATGGTATGATCTTATAATGGTTCTATCTTTCCTTTGCAAGTTACCTCCATGCAAATGTTCATAGTGGATGGACTAACTTACACTAAAATATAAAATGCATATGGGTATTTTCCCCCACATTCAGTATTTGGTATTTTTTGTTGTCAGATTGACAGACATTCTGGTTGCTCTGAGATAAAAATCTCAGCCTAATTTTTATTTGTATGTCCATGGTGGCTAAAGATATGCAGCGTTTTCCATATATTTATTGACCACTAGTATTTCTCTCTGTGTGTTGAGTGTATGTATGTGTTCATGTATTACATGTATGTTTGTGCACATGTGCAGAGGACATAGGTCAATGTCAGGTGTCTTCCTCAATCACTGACACTTTCCTCCTTTTTGATGTCTTTGTCTAGATATCTATATACCGCTGATAATGAGGAATTGAATTCATTCATACTTTTTGGTTTGGGGTCCCTTTAAACCCCTTTATGTTGCTTTATAAAATTGGATACTTTCTGCTAGGCATGGCGACATAAGCATTTAATTCCACACTAATGAGGAAGAGGCAGCTGAAACTCTATGCCATTGAGGCTAGCCTGGTCTACATATCCAGTTCCAAGTCAGCTGGGGATAGAGGGAGACACTGTCTCCAAAACCAAAGGGAAAAAAAGGTACTTTAGATGGCAGAGGCAAGCAGGTCCAGATGTCTATGAGGTTAAGGTTAACCTGGTCTATACAGTGAGGTCCAGGCCAACCAGGGATACATAATGAGACGCTGTCTCAAAAATAAATGAATTAGGGTTGAAGAGAAGGTTCAGCAGTTAAGAGCAATGGCCAAACACCCAGGTTTGATTCTCTGTACTCACATGGTAGCTACTAACCATCTGTAACTCCAGTTCCAGGGAATCCAACGCAATCTTCTGACCTCTGTGGGCACTGCATGACATGGGTGAACTTTCATACAGGCGGGCAAAACCTACACATAAAAATAATAAATAAAATATTTTAAAATTAATTAATTAAATTAAACTTGGCACTTTGACATCATATATATGTATATATTTACAATAATTTCTTCATGAAGTACTGCCCCTATTGAGTGACAGTAACTCAATTTTGTCTTGAAGTCTCTTTGTTGAATATGGTTTTACCACTACTGGTTACTATAAAATTCCATTTGCTTAGAATACCATTTTCCATTTTTTCAATTTCAGTCTGTGTATGTCTTTCCAGTGTGCTGAGTTTCTTGCAGGCAATAAATGGTTAGAATTTATTTTAATTTAATCAGCTAATTGGTCAACTAATGATTGGAAAATTAAGACTGTTTGTATTAAAGCTTATTATTGAAAGATATGTAATGGTTGCTGTAATTTTTCTGGCTGCATTCTATAACTTACGTTCATTTTCTTTAATCTATATGAGTTGATGAATTGATCTCATTTGATTCTTTCTTACATCTAATTTTCTCATCTGTTTTTCTAATAATTATTTTTCTTACATACTCTTGTAATTGTGTATGGTTTGCTTCTTCTCTGAGTGCAGGAATCTTTTAAGTTACTTTTGCAATTCTAGTTTGGATGTCATGAATTTGTAGATATGATTGTTTTTGAAGGTCTGTATTTCTCTTTCAGTTATGATGGATAACTTTGCTGGGTATTGTAATCTTGATTATTTGCACTTATTTTCTTTAAGGACTTGAAATAATTTATTGCATAATCATCTGGTTCTTAGAGTTTTTTTCTGAGGAATCTGTTGTTATTCTGATAGATTTTCCTTTAAAGAAATTTTACAATTATCTTTTTTCAGTTTTCTTTTTTTCTTTCTTTCTATATTTTTTGTGGTTGGCATGTTAGATTCATTTTTCTCAGTCAATTCAAGAATTAAAAGACAGGACAAAAAAATAGACCACCAGATAGCAGCACTGAAAGTAAAAGTCACATCCACACACATAAACATACATACACACACACACACACACACACACACACATACACATACACACGGAAAGATGAAACAGTCCAAGTCCAGAGGGGTCCTGGAAACCAAGACTCCCAACATTCTGCAGGAAGAGCCTAAGTTTTAAGGGGTTGAGTGGTTTCTCCTGCCCTAATTTTGAATTGGTTAACTTATACAAGTAGGAGAAGGCTGACAGGTCACATCTCCAAGCTGAGATATACAGGACTATGTGACTCTAAGCTGGTCAGATGAAGGGCATTGCTGCATTTCAAAATAAGGGCTTTTTGCTAGAGGCCAAGAAAAAGCAGAAAGTGTGCCATCTTTATTATTTCTTACATACCCTGTTTTTTATTGGGGATTTAGTCCTGTACATATTATTAGTAGTTTAAGTACAATATGCTATATAGAAGCTATTTCTCATAATATTCATGTTTTTTCTATCCTTGAATATCAGTGTCTCCAAAGTTTTGATCATGTTTCTGCTATTATTTCAGTTAATGGGTTTTCTTTCATTGTAGAACGCATTTTGGCTCCTTCACTTATACTGACTGTTCATAAGCTTGGTCTTCTAAATATATCTGGTAAGTTTTGTAAGTTACCATAATTTCTTCCTCCTGCATTACTGCTAGACTATGATAATCCATCCCCTAGTCTTCAAGCTCTGATATTCATGATTCTGCTTCATCTAGTCTATTATGAGACTTTCAACTGAGTTTTTGTTTGACCTATTGAGATTTGCATTTCAGCATTTCTGAATGGTTCTTTTTAAGCATCTTTGTCCCTTTACTACATTCTCCTTTCATGTTCTGTATTGTCTTCCTGGTTCATTCATCTCTTTATTTATCCTCCTCTCATTCCTTGACCATTTAAAAGATACATCATTCCACTTTGATATCGTTGGAGTCTGCTTCTACACAGTTGTTAGCTTTAATATTTTTATTAAGGTTCTACACACTTGACACAGCAGTTCTCAGTCAAAACAAGCCCCCCTCACTCATCCATGTCTCCACATCCCCACACACACCAGGCATCATACACTGTGCCAAGTATGCCATGTCGCTTTCAGAAGAGTCACAATTCTTTAATTTTCAATGTTCTTGCTTGCGTGCATGCATGTATGTGTATATGTGTTTCCATTTTGAGAACTGAACACATGTTGAGATGGTTACCTCTTCCACTTTTGTTTGAGAGTCTTAGTGATCAGCCTGATTTTGAGAACTCAGTCTTTAATATTGTTGAGAGAAGAGAAAACAGTAACAAAACCAAGAAAGACATAAAAGTTACCCTTATATACTCAATTAAAACCAAACACCACTTACCTAGAAATAATAGCAAAGAAAGTGGCAAAAAATTATGGGAAAATTAAAGAGTTAAAATTTTACTGAGGTAGTAACTAAAAGTACTAATTAAGGATATTGAAAAGGACCAGACATGGTGTCACTTGCCTTTCATTTAAGTACTTGAGAGGCAGAGACAGGTGGATCTCTGTGAGATTGAGACCAGCATGGTTTATATGGCAAGTTCCAAGCCATCAAGGGCTACAGGGAGACTCTACCTCAAATAAATTATTTCAAAAGGATGAGAAAGGGAAAAAGAGAGAGAGGAAGTTAGAGTATATAAAACAAAAATCAGAAAGAAAAAAAAAGAGAAAAGCAGTGAGAGAAATAGGTGATTAAGAATAATTTCAAGAAATTAAAGTAAAAGAAAAATAACTCATCAATTACTACTGGCCAAGGTAGCTGGACATGTCAAATTTCTTTCTGGGTCTTCTAAAACTGGATTGTGCCAGGTATAGAGAGCAGTGAGTTGAGCTGTCTTGCTCCACTTCCTGTCTACTGTATTGAAGTGATTTATTTTCTTCGTGTGTGTAGCCCTGCCCTACATTCCTCATGAAGCCTGTTAAGTATAGGTTGCCTGTCTTTTGCAGGGCTATATTCATTGTAGAGGCTTTTAGAATCATACCTGGAATTACTGCTAACCATGAGGAGCTCTGACAAAGTATACAATAGGCAGGCTCTTAATTGTTCCAGAGGCTCTCAATCTGTGCACCATGGGGTGGTAGATTTATAAGCCATGATATATTCTCCAAAAGTCTCTGAGAGTATGACGAGCTAGCGGATTGCTGTGCTCTGTGTTGGAGGGAGGGAATGAGGGGAACTACATGCTCTGTTTATATTGGTCTCATTGCTATCAGAACAAGCCCTTGCATTAAATCCCATGGAGTCAAGCTCAGTCCTAGCCATGGATGGTGGGACAACATACCATGTTGTCTTTGAAGTCCAAATTATCAGGGAGTTTGTGATAGGTCCTCCCTTTCTCTGAGATTATTTCCTGTAAATATTACCCAAGTAATTACTATGTTTCTGAGGTAAGGTGACCCTTTAGATGCTAAATGGTGGCAATTCTTAGTTCTTTTCTTTTCTTTTCTTTTTTTTAAGCCCAGTAATAGTTTCTTTCCTAAAAATAAGATACATCTGAAGATGGTTCCTGGTTATGGTGATCTGCAAGATGCTGAGGAATGAAAGGAATTTTTTCCTCTAAATTAGTTTACCGTGCAATCATTTACTAGATTTAAATTTTTAAAGAGGGGCAGAATACATGGTTCCGCCATCAAGAGCACTGGCTACTCTTGAGTAGATCTGGGTTTAATTCCCTGAACCATGTGGTGGCTAACAACTGTCAGTATCTCCATTTCCAGAGGATCCAATCCCCATTTTTGACCTCTGCAGGCATTGAATGACACAGGTACACTTCCAGACATGAAGACAATACACTCAAACACATAAATAAAAATAATAAATAAAATATTTTGGAAGTTTAAAGAACTCTAGGTTTTTCCTTTGGCTAGGTCTGCTGGGTTATTGTTGTGACCACCTGCACCTTGCAGCAAGGCCTGTAGCATTACGTTTCTCTTATTCTGTTGGGGGTCAGGTTGGAGTTGCAGACTGCTTCATGCTTTTTATCCTTGGAAATGTCTTTCCCCTTCTCCACAATGTTTGAGCTTTCCTGCCACCACTGTCTTGATTCTTAGTGTTCTTCTTTTATTAGTCTCCACAAAACATAGTTTCTCTTTGACGCACTGACTCTTAGCACTCACAGAGTTATGCAAGAGAAACTTCTGTTCAACAATTTTACCTTTGAAATCACTAATTCTAATTAGAAGGGAATTTTCTTTTCTGTGTCTTTTGTGGGTCCCACAGCAACACTTACCCTTGATATTTTTATTGGTTAGTCTAAGCAAATGGGAACTGGGCTGTGGTGCAGCACAGAGAAGGTAGAGCACTGAAACATCCTTTATTTTTCCTTTAAAAACTGAATAGAAACCTTATTTTTTTTTCCAAGAGAATATGTGTCTGAGAGGTTCCCAGCCCTAAATGACACATCCGCAGTTGGACCTCCATAGAAAATTTTTATGCCAACAAATTATATAATTCTCATAATGTATGAATGTCACATTATAGAAAGAGCAAGAATATTGAGTCTGTACAGTTGATTTACTATATAAATAAAATCAAATTTAAAATAAAACTAATTTAAATTTTAAGTAATATTGCACAATTATTCTCCAGGGTTTAACATAAATCATAAGCAGTTAAATTAAGTGA